>NC_057862.1:621050681-621350681 GCF_019393635.1 Dromiciops gliroides | reverse complement strand
TTCTTATGCTAAAATTAATTTGGTGGAGATTAAACCAGAATCCTTCAATGCAGAGCAGGGATTTAGGCAGGACCATACAAGCCCAAACAACAGGGGTGAAGGGAGAGGAATTAAATGGCATAAATACCTTATGAGGTTAAGTTGAATGGAATGGAAGTAAAAAGGTACGTTCAAGGCAGGCTGCTGTGGACAACAAAGTCCAAATTGCTTTGCAGATTTTGCTGGAATGAATGCAAGTCTAATAGGATTTAGTGGCATCTCCTCCAGTCCACAATCTGTTTCCATGGTGATATAGTGTTCAGAGGCATTGGGGAGGGGTGGAGGGAAGGCTGAATAGGAAATTCACAGTGTTTATAGCTGAGGAGTTAGAGAGAGAGAGAGACAGAAGGCCCCCAATGTGCCCTTCCTTCGTTTGAGACCATGAGGCCATGGGGCAGAATCGACCACAAACTACAGACTCAACCCCATGTTATGGCAAGCAGAGAAAGTTAACAGAATCTGAGGTTTATGGAGAACTAGTGTTCAAAAAAGGGAGAACATAATCGCTCCTCAGTGTTCAGGTCCAAGTACATCTGGAATTTTGTATTCAATTGTAGGCACCACATTTTAGGAAGGGCACTGATTAATGGGAATACATCCAAAGGAAGGTGACCAGGTTGGTAAGGAGACTAGAAGCCATGCCACCGATCTGTTCAATTCTATTCAGTTCACTCTTTGTTATGTGTCTATACACATTGTTATGTCAAAGCCTCTGGTGGGGTTGTTGTGAAGATGGCTCAGGAGTAGGGGATAAAGTAAGACAGTCTAGGGCCTGCCTGAAAGAGTGGGCCAGGTGAGGCAGCCATTACGGTATTCTGTACTTCCTCCTCTGACCCATGTTCTTATTCATTCTCTCTCTCTCTCTCTCTCTCTCTCTCTCTCTCTCTCTCTCTCTCTCTCTCTCTCTCTCATTTTCTTATGTTTATTCAACTGCATTGTAAGGTATAATTATGGCAAATTATCTTGCTGACTTCTAACTTCTCTAAGATGATACATTTGGTATGTAATACATATTTGGTTAATAATAGACTACTGGAGCATTCCCCGATGGTGTGGACCCAGGGGAGGGGTCACATTCTCTCTGACCTTGTCCCAGAGTTTCCCAATCCTCTTTGAGTCTTGTGCTGAAAGATAGAATAAGGATCTCACTTCTGCTGAAGGCTGCTTTGCTATGGTTCCATTCCTCTCCAGTTTCATTGGTATGCTCTCCCCCTCCTCTGGAGTGAAGAGGTGTACCCAGAAGAGTATACTCTCTCGACCTTTGCCCCTTGCCAAAAATTGCCCTATAGTATTCCCTCTTGGGAATATACTGTGACCATTGTGTGAGGGTTCCACCACTCTATTGGGGCCCAAACTTTACCATGTTTATTCAGTCTTTTTTTTAAAATTTTTTCAGTCTCTTTTCATAATTAGAGTTCTCCTACAACCCCCTCCCTATTTCTCTCTTCTCCCAGGGATGGTCTATAGGATGGAACCCAATAGAGTAAACTGTCTTTTCTACCCACCGCTTTCCTGGAAGATGTGGAGTGCCTAATGAGGTATCACTGAAGTGTTTTCCTAAAGTGCAGGTCTGGCCTTGTCACTCCCTGATCAGTAAATTACAATAGTTCTTTATCCCCTCAAAGACATTGCCCTGTCATAGATATTATCAAATATAAACTCCTTTGTTTGGCATTTAAAGGTCTTCCCCACCTGTACCCATCCTACCTTTCCTTCCTTATTGTACGTCACTTCTCCACACACATATCCTACAACTCAGCCAAACCAGACTTCTTGCTGCTCCTCACACATTATCCAATCCAATCTCATCAACATTTATTAAGTGCCTGTATATGCCAGTCTAAGTGCTAGAGATACAATTCATAAAAAGAAAGTCACCTAAGAAAAAAAATCCCCAGGACCAGATGGATTTACAAGTGAATTCTAAGTGAATTCTACCAAACATTTAAGGAATGATTAATTCTTTTTTTTTTTTTAAGTGAGGCAGTTGGGGTTAAGTGACTTGCCCAGGGTCACACAGCTAGTAAGTGTTAAGTGTCTGAGGCTGGATTTGAACTCAGGTACTCCTGACTCCAGGGACGGTGCTCTATCCACTGCACCACCTAGCTGCCCCAGGAATGATTAATTCTAATGCAATATAAACTGTTTGGAAAAAAAACAAACATAAAGGAGTCCTACCAAATTCCTTCTATGACACAAACATGATTTTGATATCTAATTAGGAAGAGTAAAAACAAAGACAAAACCAATTTCCCTAATGAATAATGATGTAAAATTTTTTTATAAAACACTAGCAAGGAAATTATAACAATATATATCACAAAGGTGATATATATTGGGATATATACCAGGAATTCAGGACTGGTTCTATATTAGGAAAACTATAAGCATAATTGACCATATCAATAGCAAAGACAAAAAAAATCATATGAGAACAACAATGATGCAGAACAAAAGACAACACCCATTCCTATTAGAAAAACTAGAATACATAGGAATAAATAGTTTATCTTAAAATAAGTAAAACCAAGAGCAAGCATTAACTGTAATGAGGATAAACTAAAAACCTTCCCAGTAAGATCAAGGGTGAAGCAAGGATTCCATTATCACCACTATTATTCAATATTGTGTTAGAAATGTTAGTTATGGCAGTAACACAAGGAAAAGAAGTTGAAAGAATAAGACCAGGCAGTGAAGATACAAAACTATCATCACTCTTGCAGATGATGCAATGGTACACTTAGAGAACCCTAGAGAATCAGCTAAAAACTAGTTGAAACAATCAACAACTTTAGCAAAGTTGCAAGCTATAAAAACCTTCATAAATCATTAGCATTTCTATATATTATTGCCAATAAAACCCAGCATGAAGAGATAGAAAGAGAAATTCCATTTAAAATAACTGTAGATGATATAAAATGCTTGGGAGTCTACTTGCTAAAATAATCCCAGGGACTATATGGACACAGTTACAAAATGCTTTTCACACAAATAGAGATCTAAACAATTGGAGAAATATTAATTATTCATGGGTAGGCTAAGCCCATATAATAAAATGAAAACTCTATTTAAATTGATTTACTTGATATTCAGTGCCATGCCAATACAACTACTAAAGAAGTCTATTACAAAGCTAGAAAAAATTGTAACAAGATTCATCTAGAAGAACAAAAAGTAAAAAATATCAAGGGAATCAGTGAAAAGTAATGTAAAAGAAGGTCATATAGCAGTGCCATATTTCAAACTATATTACAAAGTGGTAATCATGAAAACAATCTGATACTAGCTAAGAAATATATTGGTGGATTAGTGGAATAGATCAGGTATACAATCCATAGTAGCAAATGACCATAGTAATCTAGTGTTTGATAAACCCAAAGAACCAAACTTTTGTGGGCAAGAACTTACTATTTGAGAAAGATTGCCAGGGAAACTGAAAAGCAGTTTAACAAAAAGTAGACATAGACCAGCACTGTATACCAAGATAAGGTCAAAATAGGTACATGATTTAAATATAAAGGATAATATCATAAGTAAATTAGAGGAGCACAGAAAAATTTACCTGTCATATCTATGAATAAGGGAGGAATTTATGACCAAATGAGAGATAGAGAGGAACATGAGAAGTAAAATAAATAATTTTGATTCCATGAAATTAAAAAAGTTTTGCACAAGTAAAACCAATGTAGTGAAGATTAGAAGAAATGTAGAATACCAGGAGGGGGGATTTTTATAGCAAGTTTCTCTGATAAAGTCTTCATTTCTCAAATATATAGGGAACTGAGCCAAATTTATAAAAATAAGAGCTATTCCCCAACTGATAAATGGTCAAAGGATATGAACTGATAGTTTTCAGAAGAAGAAATCAAAGCTATCAATAATCATGAAAAATGCTCTAAATCATTACTGATTAGAGAAATACAAGTTAAAACAACTCTGAGATACTGCCTCACACCTATCAGATTGGCTAACATGACAGAAAAGAAAAATGACAAATGCTAGAGAGGATCTGGAAAAATTGGGACACCAATGCACTGGTGGTGGAATTATGAATGGTCTAGCCATTCCAGAAAACAATGCAGAACTGTGCCAAAGGCTTATAAAACTCTGCATGTCCTTTGACTTAGCAATACCACTACTAGGTCTATATCCCAAAGAGATCAAAGAAAATGGAAAAGGACCTATAATGTACAAAGATATTTATAGCAGCTCTTTTTGTGGCCACAAAGAATTGGAAATTTAGGGTATATCCATCAATTGAAAAATGGCTACACAAGTTGTAGCATATAATTGTGACGTAATACCATTGTGTTAAGAAACGACAATCAAGATGGTGTCAAAAAAAAACTGGGAACTTATACGGACTGATACAAAGCCAAATGACAGAACCAGGAAAACATTGTACACAGTGACAGCAACATTGTAAATATGATTAATTGTGAAAAACTTAGTTATTCTGATCAATACAATCATCCAAAACAATACCCTAAGGACCTATGATGAAAAATGCTATCCACCTCCAGAGAGAAAACTGATGAGCTCTGACTGCAGATTGATGCATACTTTCCCCCACTTTTTTTTGCAACATGGCTAATACAGAAACATGTTTTGCATGACTTCACATTTATAATGAGTATCATATTGCTTGCCTTCTCACTGGGTGAGGGAGGCTGTGGAGGGAGAGAATTTGGAATTCAGCTGTACAAAAATAAATGTTAAAATAAATAAAATTTTAAAACAAAACTAAAACCATAGCCCCTAGGAGATTACAAACTAATGGAAGGGAAGGGGGAAAACAACACACAAAAGGAAGCAGGAAAATTGCGGGGATGAGACACCAGGGGCTATGCAGAGCAGGGGCATCTTGTCCTGTGGAGTTGAAGCCAGGCAGGGCAGCAGATGTAAAGTAGAGGACATCTCCATTCTCTATCTCTGTGTGATGTTTAAAATCTAATTGTTATGACTAAAAATCTAATGTGTGGTCACCTTAAATTAGAAACTTATAGCACCAGTCTTTGGGCATTAAGTATTTATTAAAGTATATTAAGAGGGGCAGCTAGGTGGCGCAGTGGATAGAGCACTGGCCCTGGAGTCAGGAGTACCTGAGTTCAAATCTGGCCTCAGACACTTAACACTTACTAGCTGTGTGACCCTAGGCAAGTCACTTAACCCCAATTGCCTCACTAAAAAAAAAAAAAGAAAAGAAAAAAAAAGTATATTAGGGGTTAGTAAAGAGAACACGTGGAGTTCAGAAAGTTTAAGAAAAAGCCTGTCTTCCCTGGCCTGCTTCTTCTTGCCACCACCAGCCATCCCAGCAACCTCTGCTACTGTGACTTCCAACCGAAAGAAAGATCCCCATTCTCCTTGAGTGGAAGCTTCCGGCAGGACCACAAGAAGGGCGGTCCTCACACACAGCTCCAAGCTAATTGGCTGGTAGCATTGATTGACATGACTTACAGGTGGTTCTATGATTAGATGTAACTTCCAGATGCTAGTCACATGCTTTCTCCTCAGGGTGGCGCTCCCCTGGTTCTCACAATGTCTTTCTCAGCAGGGGGGGTGGCACCCTGATTCTCACATCTGCCTCTGCAAAGCATGAGAGGCAGCCAATGAAAAGACATAGAGTCCGGAGATGGGGTGTCAATAGCAAGTAAGACAGTGTAGTTGGATCATAAAGTTCACGGAGAGGAAGAAAGCATAATAACATTGGAAAGAAGAAATGGGCCATATTATTAAAGACTTCAAATGCTAAATAAGAGTCTTCGTACAGGATATCCCAAAGGTTTTAGTGCAGAAACTTCACTAAACTTTTTGGGACACCCTGTGTTTGATTTTGGAGGTAATAGGGCATCACTAGAGTTTATCGAGTAGGGGAATGACATGGACAGATCTTCACTCTTGGAAAATCACTGACAGTCGAGTGGAAGATGGATAAGAGTAGGGAAAAACTTAAGGAAAGGCTTCGTGTAAAAAGTGTGTCTTGAACTGGGTCATGAAAAAAACTAGTGAGTCCATGAGATGGAAACAGAGAATTACAGGCACAGAAGCTGTCCTCCAAGTCAGGTTCTATGGCCTGGCTTCAAATTTCATGTTTCATATTTACTAACTGTGTGACCTTGAATGATTTCCTTAATCTCTTTGAAATTATTGCTTCCCTTACAGAGTTGTTGCAAGGGTCACTCACAGTAACCTAC
This sequence comes from Dromiciops gliroides, assembly GCF_019393635.1. Taxonomy (NCBI): domain Eukaryota; kingdom Metazoa; phylum Chordata; class Mammalia; order Microbiotheria; family Microbiotheriidae; genus Dromiciops; species Dromiciops gliroides. The sequence continues at coordinate 621,344,448 of NC_057862.1, read as the reverse complement.
TCCATATCTCTCAGACCATGCCTAGCTTTCCTCTGTTCCTCCATTATGAGTTCTAAGATGGAGTTATCCCTTCATACCAATTATTTGTACCTATCATTTGTTCTTTTGCTTCCAGTTCCTGAATCAGGTCCAAAATGGCAGCACCCCAGCTTCCATTAGCTTCTACCACCTTTTGAAAGACCCAATTATCATTGTTCATGTCCAGAATTTATCAGCCGCCCTATTTTTGTCAGAGTGCCAACTGACAGATAATAATTGACATCACTAATATGCTCTTCTTCTGTATTAGGCCTGTGATTTATTGCTTAAATACCTACTCTGTTTCCTCCTTCCATCCAGGTGGAATATATCTACTTTGATGATAACCTCATGTCTGTTTCCTCCTCCAGTGATCCTCACCTAAATGCTCTCCACTATATTTCCTCCTATTCCGAGATGTCATCATATCCTTTATCATTTTAATGTATAGCACTGCATCTCCCTCCTCTTTTTTTGTCTGTCCTGTTCCTTCTGACTCTTGTACCCTTGTAGAGTCATATTTCAGTTGTAGTCCCCCTCAAGTCTCAGTGATACCTGTGAGCTGGAATTTGCTTGCGTTGAGTGAGATCTCTATTCCACCTTTCTTTGTTCCTTTGTGTATAGCACACATGGACAGTCTTCTTCCTGTTCCTCTATCTTCAGTGTAAATCCTTTTAATCGGATTAGAATTGTAGACTCAAAGTTGGAAGTGATCTTCAAGGACATCTAATTCAACCCACCTCATTTCAGAAATGAGGAAGCTGAAACCCAGAGAAGTAAGTTCATTTCTTGAAGTCAATCAGATAACCTCAGACAAAGCTAGGATTTGAACCCAGGTCCTCAGACTCCAAAGCCCATGCTTTTTCCAAGGCTCTTATGAGCCATACCCTTAGTTTAGAGAGACCTAGAGAGGGAAGATAGAGAGAACCAAGACTGAGCTAGCCAAAAAGAAACTGGTTGGCCAAATAGACTACAGTCCCTGAGAAGGAAACTAGATGGCACACAGGTGGGGATCGCTAGAGGCAACAACAAGGCAGCAAGGAGTTCTTAAGCCAATGCAGGACTGTAGGAACTTAAGTCAATAGAAGCGGAGTAGCTGTGGTCATGTAGCAGGGAGGTCCTGGCTATGGAGGAATTCACTTGCCGTCCCTGGCCACAGCCATCTCTGGGGTTCCTCTTCCCCAGAGGGGCCTCCCAGATATGCAGAATTCCTCTCTAGGTAACTGAAAGTCTATGTGTGTAGCCCCTTCTCAGAGTCTCTCACATAGTGCATAGGGCATAGGCCAGGTCTGCCTGCATACCAGCAGCTCTTCCTTTTCCCCTTAGGGAGGATTACTATGTGCTTTGCCCTCGGGAGAAAGACCAATCATAATACACACCCCAGGGTATGTCCTCAAACTCCCTGTACACCCATGTTCTCTCAGTTCTGACTCTCCCCATTTGTTTCCCTCTCTACTTCTTCCTTTTAAAAGTCAAGTCCAGGGGTATAGCTCAGGTCCATGACTCGTCAGGACTGAATCAATCATCCTCAATTGTGATATTTATGGGAATATTTACATCTTTTACAGGAAGACATCTTCAGTGCCAGAACAAAAGCTTCTTCATTTGTCTTTCACTCAAACCCACTCTTTCCCACTTCTCCATTTCTGTCCAGGGCACCACCATCCTTCTAATCACCCAGGTTCACAACTGTAGATTCATTTCTAACTCTTTTTTTCTCGTTCTCCATATCCAGTTAGTTGCCAAATCTTGATTCTACCTCAACGATATCTGTTGGTTCTGCCCCTTGCTTTCCATTCACATTATCCTCAATAGCTCTTACCTGGATAACTGAAATATGTTCCTAATCCCTGCCTTAGTTTCTCCCACTTTCAGTCCATTCTCTGAAGAGCTGTCAACATGATATTCTTTTTTATTTTTTTAGTGAGGCAATTGGGGTTAAGTGACTTGCCCAGGGTCACACAGCTAGTAAGTGTTAAGTGTCTGAGGCCGGATTTGAACTCAGGTACTCCTGACTCCAGGGCCGGTGCTCTATCCACTGCGCCATCTAGCTGCCCCTTCAACATGATATTCTTAAATTACAAGTCTCAGCACATCATTCTTCTACTCCAAAACCTCCCTGTTACCTCTGAGATAAAGCACTAACTCTTATCTGACATTTAAAGATCCTTATAATCTGGCTCCTCCTTTACATGACTGCTCTACATTTTTCTACTTCACACATTCCAGTCAAACTGTCTTAATTGCTGATTCCCATACACAACCTCCCTTCTCTGCACCTGCATTTGTCCAGGCTGTCCCTCATACTTGAAATGCATTCCCTCCTATGTCTCTTTAATCCCTAATTCTCTTCAAAACCTAGATCAAGTGCCACCTTCTATAAGAGATCTCTCCTGATTCCTTGCCACCCTCAACCCAACTATTAATGCCTCTCAAATATTTTGCATTTACTTTTTACACATATGCACACACATGTATATATATTATATATGTATTGCATATGTATAATATGTACATGTACTATGTTTTCCCTTATAGAATGTAAACTCCTGGAGGACAGGCATGATTTAATTTTCATTTTTGTGTCCTATGTGTATAATATGTAGTAGGCACTTAACAAGTGTTTATTGATTCCTTTGACTTTATTGATTAACAGTTAACAAAACGTTAACTTAGACCAAGATCCTTCTGGGTATAATCCTTTTATACCAAACTCTTTTTGTCCTAAGGTCCCTTCCAATTCTGACATTCTATATTCTATTTTCCCTTTCAGCTCTGATTATGATTCTATTTTTCCCAAAGTATCTAATTTTCCTTTGGGATTTACTGTTAGTACTAAAAAGATATTGAGTTTTACATAATTGCGCATGTATAACCTATACTGATTGCTTGCAACCTTGGGATGGGGGAGGGAGGGAGGGAGGGAATGAGAGAAGGATAGAATTTGGAACTCAAAACTTTAAATAAATAAATAAAAAGATATTGAGTTTTATTATCCATCCAATTTTGTTTTCTATTTCTTTTAAAGAAACCAAATAAAAATGATCCCATTGGAACAATTTTGTAACCCAGACCTCTATAAGGCCATATTATATGATATCCATTTGATGCTTCAAGGAATTAGACTCCTTTGGACAGGCAATTTCTTTTTTCTACATTTCTACCTTTGTTATAAGGTAGGTGACACAGTGGCTAGAGTGCTGGGTCTGGAGTCAAGAAGACTCACCTTCCTGAGTTCAAATCTAGCTTCAGACATTTACTAGCTGTATGACCCTGGGCAAGTCACTTAACCCTGTTTGCCTCAGTTTCCTCATCTGTTAAATGAGCTAGAGAAGGAAGTGGCACATCACTCTAGTGTTTTTGCCAAGAAAATGCCAAATGGGTTCACAAAGAGTCAGACACGACCAAAAAACACCACCACCACCTTTTTCATGCCTTCGTGCCTGCAACAAAATCTCTGGCTTCTCTACACAGAGATAATAACTGATATTTACATATCACCTTAAAGTTTGCATTTGCTAAAGTATTTTACATATGTTATCACATTTGAAGGTCACAAAGAGTTTGTGAATTGGGACTGTGATATTAAAATCACCAATTTACAAATGAGGACATTCATGCTACATGCTGTTTAGCATCAGAGGGCCTAAGTTCCACTCTCAACTGTGCCCCTTTCTACCTATAAAAATTTAGGTATGTTTTGAAATCTCTCTTTCCTCATCTAAAAAATGAGAAGCTTAGACTAAATGACAGCTAACAGCCTTTTAAACCCTAAATCAGTGAAAGTAGTAAGGAACCTCAGAGAGGTGAAGTGAAAGTGACTTGGATCTTGTGTCTGAGACAGGTATTAAACCCAGTAATTTGTGACTCAGATATCTAACCCAGGGTCCACTCAGCTACACTACTTTTCCAAGATATTTAACAGCAGAAGGTTGGCATCAGAAGAGAAATTTTTTTTTTTACCAAAGTAACTCATGAAGCAGATAAAAATAGAAAATGATCCTCAGTCCTTTGTGACCCACTTCTTCAGTGACAGTGATGGAGAGGTACCCAAGCAGAAGGGTGCTAAGAATCACAGGGTTCTAAGACTAAAATGTGAATTTAACAGCTGGTATTCTAGCTATTCAGTATTTTTCTAACAATCAGTAAGTTGATCCACAACTGGATAGATTGAACCACGTATATATGGACAATTTTGCTCTAAACAGAAACAAGAAGACAAAAAGAGGTTGCAGCTAAATGTAAGGATTTCTCAGAGGTTCTCCTTAGAGAAGCAAATCAAGGATTTAGTGAGGTTGGTTTTATCACATGCCCAAAGGCAGTTTTTGTTGTTGTTCACTCATCTTTTTTCTCAGTTGTGTCTGACTCTGTGATCTCATTTGGGGTTTTCTTGGCAGAGATATTGGAGTAGTTTGTTTTTTCCTTCTCCAGTTCATTTTATGGATGAGGAAACAGAGGCAAAGAGGATTAAGTGACCTGCCCAGGATCATACAGCCAGTAATTGTCTGAGGCCAGATTTGAACTTAGGAAAAGGAATCTTCCTGACTCCAGACCCAGCGCTCTATCCTCTGTGCCACCTACCCATGCAGCCCCAAAATACTAGAAAACACAATTTAATGGAGCTCTTTCTTGATAATATCACCTTGAAGCACTTACAATGAGCATGATGAATAAACTGACCATCTTGAAGAGCTAAACTTAGTCTAGTGGGGGTAGGGCTGGGAACCGCCCCCCATCAGTCAAGCAATTGTCTTTCTGCTCTAGGATTCTGACTCCATGGTGATGGAGGGTGGTGATGGTGTTGCAGTGACTCAAAGCTGAGTAGAAGCCAGGGTAATATGTTCCTGGGGAAGGAGGCCTTAAAACCTAGTTCCTGATTGGGGAGAAGCCAGTACATCTACTCTCACTAGTCATGGAACAGCAGATCTACTCTAGTTCCTAACTTGGCAACAGCTGATGATGGATAGAAGCCAGAGCTGCTCATCTCTTATTCTGTTTCTGTTTTCTCTGCCAAGGAGAATAATCTTTGGACTGTAAAGTACAGAACAAAAATGACTAATACATAGATGTAACCCAAGATAAGAAAGAAGATAAAAAGAGAGCACCTAGCTGCCCTTGATCAGTTCAGTTCTCCAGACTCAGATGGATTACGTCCCAGGGTACTAAAAGACTGGTGGATGACTGTTAAGGTGGAAAGGACTGTTAAGCCATTGTCAATGTTCTTTAAAATATTATGGAGAATGGGAGAAATATTGCAAGAGTGGAGAGGGAAAATATTGCCCAAATTTTCAAAAAAGAGAGGAGAATAGAGTTAGGAAATGATAGACTTTGCATGACTTCTAGAATGTATTATCAAAAGGATATTAGCTGGGGTAGCTAGGTGGCGCAGTGGATAGAGCTCTGGCCTTGGATTCAGGAGGACCTGAGTTCAAAATTGGCTTTAGACCCTTGACACTAGCTATGTGATCCTGGGCAAGTCACTTAACCCCAATTGCCTCACAAAAAAAAAGGATATTAGCAAATATTTTGAAAAAGAAATAGTGATCAAAAAGAGCCATAAGATTTCATCAAGAATAGGTCATATTAGAATAACCTCATTTTTTAAAATAAGGTTACCTATCTAGTATATTAGAGGAATGCTTTAAAATGATTTACTTTTTTTCTAGAAAAATGCATGACAGAATCTCTCTTGTTTTCCATGTGAACAAGTTGGATAGATTTGGGTCAGACAATAATATCATTAGATGGAGTTAGAACTGTTTGAACCACAAGGAATTAATGAGTTAATGTCAACTTAGAGGGAAGTCTCTAGTGGAGTACCTCAGGGATCTATGCTTGGCTCTGAGCTGTTTAACAATTTTATTAGTGACTTGGGTTAAGACATAGATGTGACACCCATCAAATTTTCAGATGACACAAATCTAGAAGTTATAGTTAATACACTGGTTGACATAGACAGGATCTGAAAATAACCTATTAGGCTAGAACATTGGGCCTTATCTAATAAAACCAAAATATAAAGACTTATAAGTGAGTTTTTAAAAAATCAACTTCACAGCAGCAAGATATGTAGTTAGGCTATCTTCCTCCATCACACAACTTTTATTTAAAATATCAATTAGGGGGGGCAGCTAGGTGGCACAGTGGATAGAGCACCGGCCCTGGAGTCAGGAGTACCTGGGTTCAAATCCGGCCTCAGACACTTAACACTTACTAGCTGTGTGACCCTGGGCAAGTCACTTAACCCCAATTGCCTACAAAAAATTAATATATATATGTATATATATGTATATAAATTAGAACTAAATACAACAACCAGAAATAGTTATTAATCATCTATTGTGTGTAGAGCAGTGTACTCTGCTCTGGAAGAGGTAAAGTTTAAATAAAGTTTAGAGTCCTTACCATCATAGAGTCTAGTAGGGGATAATATATAGATAGAGATGTAGACACAGACAGGCTCAGATATCTATTATGAAAATAACATGAATACATTGAAAGATACCAAGAAGGTAAGATCCAAAGAAGAATATCATGATTTCAAAGGAAATTAAGTAAAACTTTCTAGAAGAGGTAACCTTTTAACTGGACTTTTAAAGGATTGGTAGGAATCCAACAGAGAAGTGGTTTTGAATGAGATGCCATTCCATGCATTAGGAACAGTGCAAACAAATGTTTGGAGGTAAGAAACTGCAGCACAAGTTCACAATGCAAAGAGTTGTAGAGTTAAGCTGAGCCAAGAATTCACATAACAATATGATATCAGATAAAAATGAAAAAGTAGGGCACCACCAGGTGGTAGAGTTCCTTGAATGACAGATGATTATACCACGAATACATAAGGTTCCACATGGCTACATGTCATAACTGAAGCTTTAGCTAATGATTGTAGCTAGCATTTTTATAATACATTAAGGTTTGCAAGGTGCTTTATACATGTTCCCTCCATGATGTTGGTGTTATTATTATTGCCATTTTGCAGTTGAGGAAAATGAGGTTGAGATTTTAAGTGACTTCCCCAGGGTCACATAGCTGATAAATGTTTGAGGTAGGATTCAAACTCATTTTTCATTTACTACATTTTTCTGACTGTTGAGCTATCCAGTTGCATCTCAATGTAGAGATTCAATGTTTGATCAGTTCTGCAAATTCTACATTGGAGAAAAGCAAGTTTCCTTTGAATAGATACTGTGAAATTTCCCTATTATTCAAGGCTATTCAAATGAGGGCAACTAGGTGGTGCAAAGGATGGAGTGCCAGGCCTGGAGTCAAGAAGACCTGAGTTCATATCCAGCCTTGGACACTTACTAGCTGTGTGACCCTGGGCAAGTCACTTAACCCTGTTTGCCTCAGTTTTCTCATCTGTAAGATGAGCTGGAAAAGGAAAGGACAAATCACTCCAGTATCTTTGCCAAGAAAACCCCAAATGGGGTCACAAAGATTTGGGCATGACTGAAACAAATCAATAACAACATTCAAATGTCACCTCTTCCATGAAATCTGTCTAGTTAGAAATGATCTTTCCCCAGAAACAGACTTGACATTTTTAGCAGTTGTATGTTCTTCTTGTCTTCTCTTCTGTATTCAAGTTATCCCTTATACTACTCCTCTAGGTCCACTGCCACCACCAAGCAATGTTCTTATCACCCTATGCTCCCAGCTCCTGGAAGGTTCTCCATTCCCTCATAGACTCACAGAATATCAAACTTGGAAGAACCTTTAAAGATAATATAATTCAGCTCTCTGTATTTACTTATGAAGACTAGACAGCACAAATGGAATTCTTTACTCCAAACCCTCTTTGATCCCTCATGAGAGGAATGTACTGTGATATGAATGTACTACAATCTCTAGTTTATGGAAATAAGGAAGTCTTTGTGCAGGAGAATAGGAAGTAGAAATTGGCAAGAGCCCTGCTCGGACCGTATCTGAAATATTGTGTCTGATTTCAGGCATCACTGTTTAGGAAGAACCTTAACTAGCCATCTCGAGAGTATCCAGAGAAGGGTAGCCAGGATAGTGAAGGGCCTTGAATCTATGGCATATGAGGATAAGTTGGACAAAACTGGAGATATTTAGCCTAGAGAACAGAAGGCTTAGAGGAACACAGATGATAGTTATATTTAAGGATGTAATGTCATGTGGAAGGAAGATTAAACCGGTTCTGCTTAATGCCAAAAAGAAGAACCAGGAGCAATGGGTGGAAGTTACAAAAAAGCAAATTTAGGATTGCTATCACGAGAGAAACTCCCAATAACTGGAGCTATCCAAAGGGGAAATTGTGGTTGTTTCAGGAAGTAGTGGCTCCCTCCTCAGTGGAAGTCTTTAATCAGAAGAGGAATGACTACTTGTTGTAGTGAGGATTCTTCTTCAATATGGATTGACTAACTGGTCACTGAATTCTCTTCCAACTCTCAGATTCTGTGTAGTTTTGTGAGAGTGACCAACTCTCTCTTTCTTTACAAGACCTATAGGAATGTCGAAGAACAGCAGCAAAACCTGAGCCCTTCCCTATGTATCAAGACAAAGTCATCTGAGAATTCCCGTGGCCAAGAACAAAAAGCATTACTAAAAAGAGTCTGATTTAGAGGCTTCAAGTAAAGTCAATGAGCAGTTATTTTTACCATGTCCTCTTTCTGTATCTGACCTGTTGTGGGTAAGAAGTACAACTCTCTTGCTTCTGTTCAGTGTACCAGTAGGCCTTTGGGATTTCTATGTATCCTTTAAAGCCCAACTCAAAAGCCCCCTCCTCCCAGAAACTTTCTCTGATCTTCATTACTGAAATTATTTCCCTCTTATATCTCACATGGCACTGTGTTCAGTATCTCTCTAATATACTCAAAAAGACCAGAGTTCAAAACTGGCCTCAGTCATTTAGTAGTTGTGTGAATGCAAACAAGTCACCTAACCTCTGTTTGCCTCAGTTTTCTATTATAAAATGAAGGTAATAATAACACCTATCTCCCAAAGTTGTGAGTATAATATGAGATAATATTTGTAAAGCATTTTGAAAACCTTAAAACATTATGTAAATGCTATTATCATTATTACTTATCATGTGCATTATGTATTATATCTTATCTGTGCCCATGTCTTATGCTTTTTTAGAGGGGGGAGGGGCAATGAGAGTTAAGTGACTTGCCCAGGGTCACACAGCTAGTAAGTGTCAAGTGTCTGAGGCTACCTTTGAACTCGGGTCCTCCTGAATCCAGGGCCAGTGCTTTTATCCACTGCACCACCTAGCTGCCCCATGACTTATCCTCTTATTAGACTCTAAGATCCATGAAAGCAGGAGCTGTGTCTTATCTAAATTTGATATTTCCTCCAGTACCTGTATAGTGCTATTCACTTAGCAGTCATTTAATAAATGTTTATTGAGTGACCAAATGACCAAATCCCTATTTTATGGAGGAAGAAACGAAGGCACAGAGAAAGAAATCAATTGCCCAACTGGTCGTGTAGCCTTGAGCAAGGCCCTTCCCTCTGGCATCAATAAAATCAATTTACTTTACAGCCATAACACAGCATTTTATGGGGAAAGCATGGTCTAGTGTATTAAGCTGTAAAGTAAATTGATCTTATTGATGTCATGGGCACAGCTGGACTAAGAGAACTAAAAGAGGAAAGGCACCCTAGTAGGTGAAAAAAAAAAAAGGAGCAGGTTGGGACTCAGGGACCTATGTTTTTGTAGGCCATCAGGCCTCCCTCTTGTGTCTTGGACAAAACACAGGCTTCTGTTTGCACAACAAGACTTCAGCCTCTCTTCCCAGGCTAAGTACCCATCACTCACCTACCTCAGTGGCCTAACCAAATTCATCTTTTTGCTATTCCTCATGAACAACATTCAGTCTTCTGTCTGTGCGTTCCACACCTGGAATGTACTCCCTCCTTACCCGCTTTTTAGGATTCATCGCTCCATCAAAGCTCCACTTAAGTTACACTTTCTACAGGAAGCCTACCCTGATAGCCACTTGTATCCTCTGCCTGGAAATTAAGTTGTTTATATTTTGTATTTAATTTTCTGCATCTATATTGTTTCCTCCTAAAAGAACTTATACTCCTTGAGGGGTGAGGACTGTTTCATCTTTTATCTTTGTAATCCCCAGTGCCTAACACAGTACTCAAGTTACAGTAGATATTTAATGAATGTTTATTGAATTGTTGAGTTCAATTTATTTCTGGTAAGAAATGGCATACACCAAATGCAGAATTCTATATACTCTGTTGCAATGACTTTGTCAGGCAGTTTTGCTTAACTACACCCCACCCCCTTTTTCACAAGGGAAGTTACTATTAGTGGAAGGATTATTGTGGAATGAATGTTGTATAAAAACATAATACATCAATAAGAATTTTTTTAGAAAGATGATTGTTCCTGGGTAGAATGAAAACTGCTACCTTACATGTGTGTAGTCATTTGGGATTTATAGAAAGCTTTCACTTTCATGAAATTTTGATTAGAAATGACCTGGTAAGTTAGGGTAGTTACTCTGTTTTCCAAATGAGGATCCTGATTCTGTAGGTTTATGTGACTTGGCCAGTTGAACCAATAAGTGTCATAGCTGGAATTCTGTCTCTCAGATTCTATAATCTGGTGATTTAGCCTATGTTCACCTGTGCTGCTCTATTTATGCCTTCATAAATATTAGTAACAGCTCCTTTCTGACTTTATCATTTTTGACTGAAAGAATATCATCCCTTGTCTAAACAGTACTGATTAAAGGGGGTGAGTGATGGCTTGGAGTAAATCACAACCCTTTAATTCCAGAGCTAACACAAGGCTGGGTTATTTGGTATAAGACTCATGAGAAATGATTAGTACCATAGCAACACAAGAACTGTTCCAGGATTTAATTTGTTAACCTTCTGTGAGGTGAGAGAAGTAAGTTTTGTCATTTATTTGTTCTGAAGCTTTTGCTAACTCCTTAGAGCTCATTGGGTATAATTCAGATTCTTTTTATTCCTGACATTCAAGGTCTTCCACAATAGGGTACAGAGTGCTGTAATGAAAAGTGAACTGAATTTTGAGTTAGAGAACCTCTATTCAAATCTTAGCTGTGTTATTTACTCCCAGTATGACCTTGGAAAAATCTCTTCCTCTCTCTGCATTTCAGTTTGCTCATTTGCAAAATGAGGATATTAGTCTAGACTATCTGAAAATCCCAGCTCTAAATCTAACTTTTTCATCCTTTTGTCACATTGCATATTACATTAATCCCCTCCACAAATTTTATATTTTAGCTAAATTGAGGAAGTGTACCTGAGTATCTAAAAGTATAATTTGCTGTCTTTGGAAGTAGTGGATTTCCCATTATTATAGATCTTCAGTCAGAGTCTGGATAACCAATTCAACAAACATTTATTAAGCACTTGGCCCCTTTCATCTCTCCTTTAACTCTCCCCAGATCCTATCTTCTTGTATGTGACTTAAGGATCCCTGTTCAATGGTTAACAAACTCCACTTTATTGTAGAAGTCTTTCTCTTATAGTCTTTCCATCTTCACATGCTCATGGAAACCTGGCTGTCTCTAGTGAGCACCTAATTCCCTGCCATATTCTCAAGGACTGATTGCTCCTCCTTTCATGGCCTTGACACAGTGGAGTAAGAGGCAGAATCTTTGTTCCCCCTTGCCACTTTCCCATACTCACTCTGTTACCATCATTAAGTAATTTCTTTGAGATTACTTCCTTCCATTTATATCCCTCCTATCCTAATCATTGTTTTAATCATTTACCCAGCTCCAGCATATTTATCCCTCCTTTCTCAAGAAGTTCAGTACATGGCACACATTCTTCTACTCCATCCCAACCCAGGCCCTCAAATTTTGTGTCTTCAAACATTCTGCCCAACTAGCTCATCAGACCTGTCAACTCCCATGAGTTACATTTTTACCTCATACCATTCACCAACAAGGACAGTGATCTCTTAGTGATCCTGCTTTATGCTATCTTGATTATCTTGAACTCTACAATCCTCTTCTGTGAGCCCCCTATGGCTGAAATTCCAATTTCCTCTCTTTCTATTTCTCCTGCCACCTCACTCCTCCTAAACCTATTTTTGGTTTTCACGGTGACATCCAGGTTCTCTCATCCCTTCTTTCTCTCTCTCTTGTTTCCTTTCCTCATAGTCTTCTCTCTGTGGTTGACTAGTTACACAGTCCCCTACATTTCAATCTTTGTCTCCCTTCTCCTAGGGCTAGTCATGCCTTACCAAGCCCCAGCCTTGGGTTACCCTCATCTTCTGCCTTCTCTGATCTTATTTAAATATTATTGAATGCTGCTAGAGAAATTCACACAACAGTGTAGACTTAGTCCACTAAAATTTTTGGTTAATTAGCCTCCACTGGGCCCTAATGTCTATAAAGCAACTCTTTTATTCTTTTCTAATGGATTCACTTCCCCAAAGTGGCTCCCTTCTTTTTCCTTAGAGTCCCTATACCATTTTTTCCCCTCTCAGCAAAGGACCTTGCCTAATTCTTTACTGAGAAAATTGGGACATCCACCATAAGTTCCTCTCCTTTACTCTGTATCTCAAAATACCTCTATATTGCCCCTTTTTCTCTTATCCTTTGCTTCAGGCTCTGAGGAAGAGATGGTTCTTTTTGCTAAGGCCAATTCCTTTAATTATGCTCTTGATCTCATCCTCTCTCTCTCCTTCTAAAGGAATTTTTCTCTTTAGTTATCCCCTATCTCATTTTCTATCTTTTCTTATCTATTGGTTGCTTCCCCATGGCTACAAACATGTCTAGGTTTCCCTCATATTAAAAAAAAAATCACATGACCCTGCCATCTGCTCAATACAATAACTCATCATGACTCTTCTCCCTTTTCCAGCTAAACTCCCAGAAAAGTTGTCCTGTTCTTGGATAGAGAAGGATTGACCTTGAATAACATTAAAAGTTTGGAGAGGGGGCAGCTAAGTAGTGCAGTGGATAAAGCACTGGCCCTGGATTCAGGAGGACCTGAGTTTAAATCCAACCTCAGACACTTCACACTTACTAGCTGTGTGACCCTAGGCAAGTCACTTAACTCTCATTGCCCAGCACAAAAAAAAAAAAAAAAGTTTGTAGAACCAGATACATAATGATAGGTAGAAGTCCATCGCAGAGTTCACTCGCAACTTAGCTCAGCACACCAGAGATTTTCCTGGAAGAAGCCAGTTCACAGTGTTGGCTTTTATCATGTATCTAAAGACAAGGAATTTCAATTTAAGAAACACATGGTCATTTCCCATAGCAGTGTTTATAAAACAGGTATTTGTAAAAAGATCACCATGGCAATAATTGTAGCTTATGTGCCAACATCTGTCACAAAGGTTTAAGACAGAAAAAAATATACAAATGTTCCATAAATTCTACAAACTTGATAAGTTTCTCCAAATAAAACCACATGTTGAAATTGTATCTTGTTCTGTCCCCCGACCACCCCACCAGTTAATATAGAAAGTAAATGGGTCAGTGGTCTGCAAACAGAGATGTGCTTCATCACATCACAATGTCTGTGCTCAGTGGAAATTATGGTATTTCATAAAATTTAGCACCTTACAGCTTCTTTCCCATTTTAAGTGACATTTTATCGCGATATGCCAGTCAAGCTCAAAATGAAGATTTCTAGTTATGGTTTTGTGGCTAGATACTGTTTTATCAGGGGTCCTAAAATCGGATTCTGTTTTAGATTGGTAGTCAGACTGGAGAACAGAAAATTGCAGGTAATATAATTCTGGTGAGCATGGTACTCTCAGGAATTTGCCTGTTAGTGTGGCAGGGAGTACTTTGATGTTCCCAGTATCTTTCCAGAACCTGGTCATTCCTTTCCCAGTATATTTGCCCATCCAGGGCTTACTACACTTCTGACTCTTCCTACTTTAGGGAATGATGGCATTCATCACTGGTGTCACTGTACTAATAGTCTTGTTTCAATATGTCCCAGATAAATAGGAGAGGATAGGGGAGAGGCAATGTTGCACAGAAAAATGAGCACTGGAATTTAAGAAGACCTAGCATGCCACTTTCCAGCCATCCATTCCACCCATGCTCTTGCCTTCTTTCACTCCAGTCCATCTCTGTGCTTCTGACCTTTTGATTTGTGAGCATTCACCTTTAGTCCCACCATGCCACTTCCCAGCCATCTCCATGTCATACTGTCACAGTGGTAGCTCCCACCCCCTTTCCAAGTATAGCTCTGAAAATAGCCATCGAATTAACACTACTATTTCATGAATGAATGTATCAGTCATGCTGAGTGAGATGAGCAGAACCAGAACATTGTACACAGTATCAACAACATTATGTGTTGATCAACTGTGATAGACTTCATTCTTCTCAGCAATACAATGGTCCAAGATAGTTCCAAAGGGCTTATGATGGAAAATGCTCTCCAAATCCAGAAAAAAAAGAACTGTGGAATCTAGATGCAGATTGAACCATACTGTTTCTATTGTTTTTGTTGTTGTTGTTCTTTTTTTGAGGTTTTTCCTTTTTGCTCTGATTCTTCTGTCACAGCATGAGTAATACAGAAATATGTTTAATTTGATTGTACATATATAACCTATATCAGATTATTTGCTGTCTTGGGGAGGGGGGAGGGAGGGAGAAAAATTTGAAACTAGAAATCTTATAAAAACAAATTTTGGGGCAGCTAGGTGGTGCTGTGGATAGAGCACTGGCCCTGGATTCAGGAGGACCTGAGTACAGATCCAACCTCAGACCCTTGACACTTACTAGCTGTGTGACCCTGGGCAAGTCACTTAACCCCAATTGCCTCACCAAAAAAACCCAAAAAACAAATTTTGAGGCTGAACAAGATGTGGTATATGAATGTAATGGAATTCTATTGTGCTTTAAGAAATGATGAGCAGGAGGAGTTCAGAGAAACCTGGAAGGACTTGCATGAACTGATGATGAGTGAGATGAGCAGAATCAGAAGAACATTATACACAGTATCATCAACATTATGTGTTGATCAACTGTGATATACTAGATTCTTTTCACCAATACAATGGTACAAGAAAGCTCCAAAGGACACATGATGGATGCTGATTGGAATATACTATTCCTTTTGGTTTTGGTGCTGTTGTTTTTCTTTTTTGAGGTTTTTCCTTTTTGCTCTGATTCTTCTCATATAACATGACTAATGCAAAAATGTGTGTGATGTTATTGTATATAAGATATTGTATATCTTATATAAACAAATGTTGAAAACTATTTCTACAGGTAATTGGAAAATAATAAAATACTTTTATTTAAACATTTTTTTTGGAAAACTATCTCTACATGTGACTGGAAAATGATAAAATACTTTTATGGACATAAAAAAGAGTGTATCAGTCAGTTGCCCTATGGCCCTGATCACCACTCCCTCTGACTTTCCTGTCCAAATCCTCCCTGGCCACCACTGACCTATATGTGTTGTCTTCCCTTATTAGAATGTAAACTCCTTGAGGGGAGAAACTACCTTGCTTGCTTGTATTTGTATCTCCAGTACTTAACACAGGGCTTGGAACACAGTAAGTACCTAATAAATGCTTTTTCATTCATATACATATACACATACGCATACATAGTAAGTATATAAGTAGCCAGCATAACATAAAAATCATAGGAAATGTGTAAAGAAGAACATAGAAATGACTTGTAAACCTGTCTCATAAATTAACTGAGGCTACATCCTAAGACTATGTGATAAATTAGGAGAAGCCAGCTAGGCCCCAACATGAGCCCTCAGTCTGTAAGCTGCAGATAAGCTCCAGGCATTCTCAGTGTTATGTAAATTATACAGTTATCCTTTCTACATTGCAACTTTCTCCATAGTGGTTTCATTATGTGTCATGGATTGGCATAAGAAATTAAATGGGAATTTTTTCAGAGTTTTGCAGAAGCCACAAACATGCAAAGGCCAGTAGACAACATGGAAAAATTTAGAAACTCAGAAAGGCATAAAATATATGTGTAGTAATGTATAATTTCAACATATTTTATCTTTTAAAACTATAATAATTCAGACTTCTTCTCTAG
Organism: Dromiciops gliroides; assembly: GCF_019393635.1. Classification (NCBI taxonomy): domain Eukaryota; kingdom Metazoa; phylum Chordata; class Mammalia; order Microbiotheria; family Microbiotheriidae; genus Dromiciops; species Dromiciops gliroides. Next base: position 621,328,417 of record NC_057862.1, on the reverse strand, counting down.
TATAAAGGGAGGAGGACTAAAAAATTTTACAGGGATTTTCCAGATTGCAGGGCTGCTATGCCCCTGATCCCCTCAATGTAGAAGGGATAACTGTATGTCACATAAAAATTATGCAAATGAAACCCTAAGGTGGTATGAATTAGAGTTAGTCTGTCAGCCCCCTCCCAACCAAAACTATAAAAATATTACCCCCCCAAATCCTGCCCCTTGAGTGCCCCTCTACCTGCTATAGGGTCCATCATGCCAAAGTCCAATATGCAGTTATGTAAGTGACTCTCTGTGCCCTTCTCCCTCCCCTTTCTCTTCCCCATGCTACCCACTTCCCTTTACTAGCCAGTTCCCAAAATACACTGTTCCATATCAGTCTGCCTCTCTCTACCATCCATCCCATTCCCTGCACCACCCCAGCACTGTCTGTCCCTGTACTCTTTGTGCCCTATTAAAATGTGACTAATGCATTACTCCTTGCTGCCAGCATGGTCTTTCTCGGTGAGTATCTGAAGGACTGGGCATGTTCGCCGTCACCCAAAGGGGATTTCTTGGTGATTCCCTTCCTTTAGGCATGAACCAGGAGCACCAAGGCTGAGACTAGTTATTTGTAGCTGTACCTACTGTGGATGAATTCACTGGTAGGAAGGGAAGGCAAACAAAGAATCTCCTGCCCCCTCCTTGGAGGGACTCACTCTTGTTAGTTCATAATAGAGCAATATATATATATATATATATATATATATATATATATATATATATATATATATATATATTGGGGAGGCAATTGGGGTTAAGTGACTTGCCCAGGGTCACACAGCTAGTAAGTGTTAAGGATCTGAGGATGGATTTGAACTCAGGTCCTCCTGAATCCAGGGCTGGTGCTCTATCCACTGTGCCACCTAGCGTCTCTCCCCCCCCCCCCCCCCCCCCCCCCCGCTCCCGGCAATATATATTTTAACACTTGGTGACTTTAATGCAAATGTATGAATAGAGGAAGAAGAATAAAACATGATGAAAATCATTGTTTGGAAATAAGAAACTAGGCAAACCAGAACATGAAGACTACATAGAAGTCCCATATATACATATACACATAGGTGTTTATATGTGTATGTGTGTGTGTGTGTATATATATGTGTGTGTGTGTGTGTGTATACCTATATAGTGTACTTTTTTAATGTCAGGAGGAATTGTTTATATTAAACACTATTAATGAAATTAATAATATTTAAACAAATAATAAATGTCTAATTACATATGTGTATCATTTCCCTAATCATCTCTATTTAAATAGTCAGATCATTGGTTTATCAGAGCAAAAATCAAAAGTATAAGGAATAAAAATGAGAAGATATGACATGTAATTTAGGCAATTCCAAACTGGCCTCGTTTTTTAAATTAATAACAAAAATGGGAAGTGAATAAAAGAACAGATATCAACAGATTGTCACTATTTCTTAATGAAGTTTAATCTATATAAACTAATCACTGCAGTGAGGAGAACAGAAGAGTCTAAAAATCATTTCCATCAGTAAACTCTTGCAAAAAGGGCAGCAGCCAAGGGAATGCTGGATTACAATACAAACTAGTGCTTGTAAAGGCTCAAGAGGAGGAGGAGGTGGAGGATGTGTAAGTATGAGCAGCATCACCTCACAAAACAACATGAAACAATGGGTGGGAAAAATAGGCCCCCAGAGAGCTTGGTAAGACCCCCAGTGGAGCCAGGTCCTCCTGGGTGCACTGAAGGATGGGAATGGAAGGAGGACCTCGAAAAGGCAGAAAGTCGAAATGAGCCATTGACATTTCTGTAACATACTCTTGTCCTCAAAAGTGAGTGTGAAGTCACCATATTTAGGCTCTAAGAGCAGTTGGCATGTAGCAAATGCTTAACAAAGGCTTGTTGACTGGCTGTTGAAGGAATTAGAAATGGCACTAGAAAAAAAAGGCAGGAAGAGCAGCTGAAGTCGAAAATAGAGGAAGCCTATAATGGGAGTGCATCATTTTGATGGGTTGATTTTTAACATATCTAAAAGATAGGGAGGCTACCAAATGCGTAAGGGGGGGGGGATCTCAGTTCTTGTTATTACTCAAAAGAAAACAATTAGGAAAGGTCAGCAAAAGTAACTGAATCATATGCCAATTTTTCCATTTCTATAAAATGTTTATGAGAATCAAAAGATTATTACTGTTAATAATAATCTTCCTTATTTGCCAGCACCTAAGGATGGCTATGGATTTTTCTAGCAATGGGCTAGACAGAAGCTCTTCCCAGACTTTGTTTGAGGGAATTATAATTAATTATGCCATTGCTGAGAGAGTGAAGAACACTGGACTTGGAGTCAGAAAATCTGGGTCTGTTACTTACTTGAAGTGTGGCATTAGGCAAATGTGACAGTGATTTACATTTCTGTGGTACTGCAAAATTTGAGAAAGTATCTTGCAAATACTGTCTCCTTTGGTCTTCACAACAATCCTGGGAGGCAGGAGCTATTATTATCCTCATTTTATGGATGAGGAATCTGAGGTGTACAAAGAGTAAGTGATTTGCTTGAAGTGACACAGCTAGTAAGTGTTTGAGAGCAGATGTGAAATGGAGATTGTATGGATCCTACTATGTGACTACTATGTTGGGGATGTTGTAGAAGGGATGCCTGCTCAGATATGAGCGGGACTTGATGCTCTCTGAGATCCTGTGATTGCTCTGAGTTTCCTCAGCGGGAAACTTCCTGGTCCAATTGATATCCCTTTCTTACTCTGCCTAAGGCTCTATCCAGCATAAGCTCCTTACTGTTGTTCAGTTAGCATAACTATGTGACCTTAGACCAATTCTTTCCCAAGACAAGACTTTCCCTCTCTGCTCCTCTGTCCATAAACATCTTCAGTCCTATGCTTTGAGATGCTATGATTCTTTGAATATATAATGAAGGAGAGTTTTTCTTGGAAGGAGGACCTTTAGACCTAGCAAGGTAAGGTTTCGGACCCCACATTCTAGAAGAAACAGGTGCATGCTGGAATATTCTTAAATTTAAAATTAAATTTAAATTAATTAAAATTAAGGGTGACCAGGGTAGTGAAAGGACTGGAAGGTAGGCAATAGAAGTATCAGTTGAAGGAAAAGCAGTGTTTATTTAGAAAACAGAAGACTTTGAGCAACTGGTTGGGGTGAGGAGGTAAGGAGAAGGGAGGGAACAAGCATATGTATAGGATTTAACACAGGGAGGGACCTTGGAGATTATTTAGCTCAACATCTTTATTTTATGGGGCAGCTATGTGGCAAAGAGGATAGAGTGCCAGCTCTGGAGTCAGGAAGACCTGAATTCAAATCTAGCCTCAGACACTAGTTGTGTGACCCTGGCCAAGTCACTTAACCCTATTTGCTTCAGTTTCCTTATCTGTAAAATGAGCTAGAAAAGGGAATGGCAAACCACTCCAGTGTTTTTACCAAGAAAACCCTAAATGGGATTACAAAGAATCAGGCACAACTGAAACAGCTACACAACAACCACCTCATTTTATACATGAGCAATTGAGGCCCAGAGAGAAAAAGTGACTTGCCTTTTCTCCAGGTCAAACATCTTTAATTCTTTGAACCATTTCTGTAGTTGTTGTCTGTCCTTTGTTCTTGAAGAGGACCATGGCATTGGGGTGATGTCATGACTTTAAGTGAATTGGATTTAAGTGAGGGAGGGCTGTGCAAGGTCACCAACCTCATTCCTACAAAGCCATCTGTGTCCAGTGGAAAGATATACATCAGGATGACTAGAGATGGCCCTGGATTTTTTGTTTTGTTTTGTTTTTTAGTGAGGCAATTGGGGTTAAGTGACTTGCCCAGGGTCACACAGCTAGTAAGTGTTAAGTGTCTGAGGCCGGATTTGAACCCAGGTACTCCTGACTCCAGGGCCAGTGCTCTATCCACTGTGCCACCTAGCTGCCCCGGATGTTTTTTTAAGATAATTGGGGTTAAGTGACTTGCCCCCTAAAGTCACATAGCTAGTAAGTTCCTGAGGTGAGATTTGAACTCAGGTCCTACTGACTCCAGGGCCACTGCTCTATCCACCACACCACCTAGCTTCCCCTGTTTCTCTAGTAAGGAGGAAACATCAGAGCCAGAATCTGAACTCAGGTTTTCTGACTCCAAATCTAGTGTTCATTTGACTTCACCAGGAATCTCTGTCTTCTCTCCAAAAAGTGGTCAGGAGAAAGCTTAGACATATTATCCTTAGCCCCCACAGGCAGAACTGGGAGCAGTGTTGGGGGTACAGCTGCAGAAAACCAGGTTTAGGCTCAGTAGAGCTTTCTGGAGGTGGAATGACCAGTCTCAGAAGCTCACAGGCTCTGCCATCACTAAACATCTTCAAGAAGGGGCTGAATGAGAACTTGGCAGGTGGGATGCCATCGAGAAGAGGCTGATTCTGGGAAAGGCCATTTGGAATAGATTGCCTCAGTGGTCTCTTCCATAGGTTCATGGAGCCATAGCTTTGGAGCAGGAAGAGATCCAAGAAGTCATCTCATCCAAGCCCTTTCTTTTACAGAGCAGGAGGTTGGACCGACTACCTCTGAGGTCTTTTCCTGCTCTACACCTTCCAGAAAGGAAAGTAACTTGTCTATAGTCATACAACTGTACTAGCAGAAAGATAGCAGGGCAAAAGGGATAGAACCTTAGGCTAGAGTCAAGAGGGAAAAGGATGGATCTCAGATTTCATTCACTGGACCATTGGGATTCTTAGGGTGGAAACTCCTTTTACCAATGCAGGTGACCACCTACTGTGCAACTTACAGTCTCAGAGAACTGCCTGGGGCACCAAGAGGTAAGTGACTTGCCTCAGAGACAGTATACTTAGAGGCAGTTTCTTTAGATCTAGTATATTCCAGTATGTTTCAGAGACTTGAACCCAGCTTTTCCTGGATCTAAGGTCATATGCCTCTCCCACTTTTTAACTGGCCCAATCAGGAAAATTTGGGTTCAGATCTCACCTCAGATATTTATGAGTGGTGTAACACTTAAGCCTTCTGGGCTTCTCTTTATCTAAAAAACGGGAATAATAACGCTTCTATTATCTACTTCACAGGGTTTCTCTGAGGTTCAAATGAGATGAGGTATGTAAGGTGCTTTGCAAACCTTAAAGGGCTACATAAGTAAATACTATTATTGTTGATGTTATTAACTTGAAACCAGGTGCCCTGCCTATAGGTCCAGGACTCTTTCTGCTCACACAGAACACCAGAGATACAAAGGAATTTAGGGGCCTTTTTAATCCAGTCCCCTTGATTCAAACAAGGGGAAACTGAGGCCGAGAGAGCACAAGTGGTTTGCTTAGTTATAACACAAGTAAATGGCAGAGTTCCTGATTCAAACCCACCAACACACCCCCTCTCCTGACTGAGTTCTCATTCACTAAATGTCTCTTTGGCTCTCTCTAGGGTAACCTCTCTAGAAAACATGATGTGGTTTTCAGAGGTCAAGATTCCTTTCTCCCCCCACCTACTGAACCCCATTCTCCCCATCCCGCCCCCAATGTAGAACTGAAGAAAACCAAGCCTCTTTAGTCCTATGGCCTCCCTCCCAGACCACCTACTCTCCCTCCCCATCTCTGTGCTCGGAGTCTTTCTCAGCTCTGTGCCGTATATAATCAAGTAGAGGACCCTGAGAAGAAGGGACAGGGAAAGAAAGCATTTGAATGAATGAAAAAGCATTGATAGGATTTATTAAGCACTTATATGCCACACATTGTGCTAAGCACTAGGATTAGGAATGCAAAAACAAGTACAGCTCCTTCCTTCAGGGAATTTATATGTCGATAGAGGAATGCTGCACAGAGAGAGGTATTTCAGTCAGGAAAGCTTTGGGGAGGGTGAGTGGAGCCTTAAGGAGCAGATTGACACACTCTTTCCAGGAGGAAGAGCACGTTTAATTTGATTATGATTCCAGAGCTGGAAAAGTGATGGGGGAGGAGGGATAAGAACAAAATATTAGCTGGTGTGGGGAAACCCAGGGGAATGAAGAAAAGCTTGGCTTCACTAGGTATAGTGAAGCAACCCCAACCCAAAGATCGAGGCCTTAGTGTGGAGGTTCTGGGCTTGAAAGGGTTAAGTCCTCCAGTGACAAGAGTTGCTGGACGGACAATGGAAATGAAAAAGTCTCCACAAAACCACAAAACAAGAATAGCCCCAAAGAAGAGATATGAGATAATACCTCCCCACATACACACACTCCTTGGCAAGATATGGAACATATATTTTCAGATTTTTAAAAATGTATTGATGTGTTTTGAAAATGTTTTTTTCCTCTTCTTCCTCTTTTTCTTTGAAAAATATTGTTAGATAGGGTGGCTCTCTAGTTGGGGGAAAGAATTTACTAGGAAATTTAGTCAATGTAAAACAATACTAATTAAAATTTATTTTAAAAGAATTACTGAGAGACCTGAGTCCCTAGCTTAAACTCATCACTTCCAATCTCATCACCATGCTGCTAACTCAAACCTGTATACTACCTTCCTCAGCCTTCTCTCCCCTCTAATTGGAGGCCTGTGGGGTGGGGTACCAAACTCCTCCCAATGCCTTCCATATTTATAGAGAGCAGAAATTGGACTTGCAGCTCACTGCAGTTTGAATCTGCTGCTCTGCCTAATTGAATTCCCTCAACAAGATGTCTCCAAGCCGGTTGCCCCCTTGTGTCCTCCCCAGCTCCCCTTACAGCTTCTTTTTTTCGTGTTGTCTTCCACCATTAGATTGTAAGCAACTTGAATACAGGAAATGTCTTTCTTTTTCTTATTTGTATTTCTGGTACTTAGCACAGTGCCTGGCACATAGTAGGTGGTAATAAATGCTTATTGAATGAAATATCTTAGACCCTTGTTTTGACTATTACAATTGCCTCCTAATTGGTTTCTTTGTTTCCAAGACTCTCTTCTTCAATCATTCTCTATAGAGTCCCAGCTTGATATTTCCAGGCCACACATAGGATCATGCATTTGGAGCTGAAAGGGACCATAGACATCATCTAGTAAACTCTCTCAATTTACAGATGAGGAAATTGAGGTCCAGAAAGGTTAAATGACTTGCCTGTGGTTACTCAAGCATTAAGTGACAGTCAAAATTTGAACTCAGTTCTGTGACTCTAGAACCTGTACTAGTTCCACTGTATTATGCTACTTACCATGATCCTTCCTAATGCACAGGTTTAAGGATGTTACTCCCCTACTCCAAAATCTTCAATAGCTCTCTATTGGTTCTAGAATAAATTTGGTCATCTGCGACTGGCGGAAGCCTACTTGGCCTGGCACTGAAGACTCTCCAGGAACTCTCCAGGCTCTCCTTCCCTTTCTAGCATTATTTCACATTACTGCCTTTCAAATGCTCTCTGTTTCAGTCAAACTGCCCTGCTGGTTCTTCCCCATCTCCTGTTTCTATGCTTTGGAACATGTGGTCCTTCACATATGTAAAGCATTCCCTTCTCACCTATGTAGAATCCCTAGCTTCCTTCAAACCCCAAGTCAGGCCCTCCCCCTTACAGGATCCCTCCAGTATGTCTCTCCTGAAATTCCTTTGTATATAATTTGTAGTTGATTGGCAGTGAGGTATTGTTAATAGAAGATTGGCCTTAGAATAAAAAAGACCTGAGTTCTAGTTCAGCCTCAGCCACGGTTATGTGACTAATCTCTCTGGGCCACCAGCAGCTCTCCAAGACTAAGGAAGAGAAGTTAATAGAGGAAGTTTCTACATTGAGATTTTTCTATATCAATGAAATCCCAGGGCTGGACCCCCAAATCCCCAAACCCAACCACTCAATCAAATAAAAACCCCTCTTTGGGCTACATTCACCTGTGTACATGCTTTACCCTCTATCTCTTCCCTGGAAAACTGGAGCTCCAGGACTCAGCTCAAAAATTCTACCCCAAGAAGGTGTTCTCCCACTTCCCCCCTTCCTTCTAAGATTGTCCTCCATTTACTCACTAGATATCTTGTATGTACGTAGTTATTTACATCTTGTAACTACCTGATCTCCTTGAGGGTGAGGACCCTACTTCAAATGAAATCACCAAGCATCTTTTTATTGCCTTATAAATATGTACTGGGCACCTGCTAAGTTTAGGAGATCCAAAGAAAAAAAGGTAAAACATGAAAACAACTATGTACAAATGAGAGATATACAGGCTAGAGTGGAGATCATCTCAGAGGAAAGGTACTACTAGCTTCCTTCTATCTATACTAAAGGAAAAAGTATACAAAGGGTAAAAATCCAGAATGGCAGTTTTAATTTCTCCTAACCATAATATTTCACCATAGTCCATACTAAAAAAAACCATAGTCATCAAATCCCATTAACACCCCTTTCCCATTACATATTTTTGTACCTTTGCTTCTCGTTGATGTGGGATTTCATCCTGTCATTTATATCAGGGCTTCTTAAACTTTATCCACTCGAGATCCCTTTTCACCAGAGAAATTTTTTACAAGACCCTGGGTATATAAACTAAGTATACATAACCTTTTCCTGTTGCAAAAATTTTGCAACCCCCATATTCAGTTACTCAGCCCCATATAGTGTCAAGACCCACAGTTTAAGAAGCTAGGATTTGTATCAGAATTTGGAAGTGCATATACTTTCTATACAGTCCAATAGTGACTAAACTTGCATCTATCCAGACAAATCTGGAGAAGATTTGGGGACTCTCTGCCTGCAATTAGTATAACTCACAGACTGCAAGCTCCCTGGGGGCGGGGGTCATGTTTTGTCTAAATTTTGAACAGGTCGCCTGTCTAAATGATACAGGAATCATCCTCCAGCACTACTACCAAGGAGGTTTTCCAACTCTAGGGGGAAAGAGGAGGGTGGAGGTTCCCTCCAACACAGGTAAAATGAGGGAGTTGAACGTGAACTTGGTTTTTAAATATATAATAGATGATAGATAAGGGTGTTTTAACATAATATAACACTGTGCCACCTAGCTGCCTCCATATCTGAGTTTAATTAATCAGCCTCAGACCGTAGTTCTGTGGCTTTGGGCAAGTCATTTAACAAACTCTGTAAACCACTGAAAAGAGGAGAAAAAGAAGGGAGAAGGAGGGAAGGGGGCATGGAAGGAAGAATTATTAAGCACTTACTATGTACTTAGTAAATAATAAAGCTAAGTAAATAAAGTCTCTCTCTAAAAAAAACTCTGCCTCTGTTTCCTCATTTGTAAAATGGGAATAATAATGGCACCTTCCTCCCAAGGTTGTTAAAAAAAAAAGTATTTGTAAAGTGCTCTGCAGACCTTAAAATGTTATATAAATGCTCCTTTATGGTTGTTGTTCTAACTAGGGGCTTAGGACAAGCATAGAGAAAAAACATATATCATAAAAGGCTGGGTGTAATGAGTTCAAAGGAAAGAAGCAGGCAAATTCCAGCTCTTTCATTCTCTGTCCTATGTTCTAAGTTCTTTCACCACTTGCACATTCTCTGACCCTGTAGGGTTCAGTTTCAGACCTGCCACCACCGAGCTAGGTGACTCTGGGAAGAAGATGTGGTCAGGTCTCTGAGTCCCGCTTCCTCCGCGTGTGGGAGGAGGTGGCTGGGCTGGGCTGGGCTGGGCCGGGCCATGTGTGAAGGCCCTCCCTGCTGTGACGCTCTCTGAGTGGGAGTGGGCTCGGGCTCTTGGACGCAGCTACTCTGAGGATTACGGCAGTGGGGCCGGGAGCAGGGACCAGGGAGCCTCATTGAATCAGCCGCTGCTCTCGGCTGGCGGCAGAGCATCCCCAGTTCTGCGCTCGGCAACCGGAGCGTTCCCAGAGCTTGCAGACACCAGCCCCGCACCATGGCCAAAGAAGGCGCGGAGAAAGCGGAGGAGACCGAGCAGATGATCGCCAAGGAGGGCGGGCCCGAGGCGGCCCAGGGCGGTGGCGGCGGAGGCGGCAGCCCTCGGGCCGGGGACACCAAGGAGATGCGTGCAGTGCTGCTGGCCGGCTTCGGCGGGCTCAGCAAGCTGAGGGTTAGCCGGAGGCCCATGCCCGAGCCCCAGGAGGCCGAGCTCAAGATCCGCGTCAAAGCCTGGTCCAGTATCACCTCTCTCCTCTCCTTCCTCCCAATTCCCGGACCCTTCCCAAACCAATCCCCGGCCACCCTGATCTGATTGTAGCTGTGTCCGTGGGGAAGGGGTGTGTGCGTGTGCGTGTGTGTGTGTGTGTGTGTGCGCGCGTGTGCATGCGCGCGCTTTCGCGTGTGTCTGGGTGTGTGGGTGGGAGAGTTTTGTGTGTGTCTGAGTGTGTGCGTGTGCGCGCGCGCTCGAGAGACAGGCAGAAACAGCCACAGAGAAAAGAGTGTGTGTGTGTGTGTGTGTGTGTGTGTGTGTGTGTGTGTGTGTGTGTGTGTGTAGGGCTGTGTATATGTGTATGAGGGAGTTACTTACCTTTGTTTTTACCCTGAAAACAAATGCAGCCAGTCTTCATCTCCATCTACCTCCTCCAATTTTCCACCTACCTCCCACCCACCCAACCCGCTCCGCTGCCTTGGGCATAGGCAGACCCTTTCCATTCTGGTGCCAGAAAGTGTGTAAGAGCAGGTGTTGGGAGGAGTTGGTGACACTTCAGAGAATGAATGCTCACTCAGAAGTCTCCTTGGCACCACAGCCTCCCAAATGCCTGGGAAAAGGATGAACACTGGGTTGAGAACCAGTGGTTCTCCTTTCAAATCCTGTGTCTGTCATTGGTCCGGTGAAAGTTCCTTTCCTTCTCTGGGTCTCAGTTTCCTCTGCTATAAAATGGGAATAATAAAACTCATCTGGGAGCTGTGTGGAACCCAAAGGAGATTAGGGATGGGTTTGGAATTTCATAAAAGTGCTAGATACTTGAGAGCTGTTGTGATTCTGGGAAGAATATTTGGGAGGGGTCTGAAGGGATGTTTGGAGATGGACTACTGCCAAGGTCCGGCTTGAACGAAATTGAGACTTGACTTGATTCTATGTGTGTGATGTGATGGTAGGAGAAGGCAAGAGAGGGAGTGGCACCAGTTTATTTTCCCCCTTTCTTTTCTATGTGACCGTAGCTGCGGTGGGCTTGATGCTCTGCAGTTGATCGAGTAGTGAGTGGTCTTGGAGTTCCAAACCCAAGATTGAGTCCACATCTCGGAATTTTTCTCTTTTGAACCTCGGTTTCTTCCTCTATAAAATGAAGATAAAAATCCCTGAACAACCTGCCTGACACAGTGGTTGGTTCAAATGTGATGTGTAAACATTAAAGCACTCTAGAAATGGGAGTTGCATTATTAGTTGTGTGCAAGCCTGCATCCTAGCCACCTTGGAGGCTTCAGCCTAGGGGTCGACTACTGTCTTCCTCTCCCACCCTACTCCTTCTCTTTGACCACTCCCTAGAGCAGAAAACTGGAGTAGCCCATTTGACAAATGGATGACCTGTTCTCTCCTTATGGCTTGGACACCTGCCTTGATTTTTTTTAACACTATATGTTGTAATTATTCAAATGATTAATTTAATCCTTTTCTTTTGCTTTTCTCTCTACCCAGATTTTGAACCATAATTTTTCAGGTTCAAAAGGTGAATTGTCAAGAATCATTACTATTTACTCTTTATTTACTAAGCCTCTGTGTTCTCAAAATAAATGAATAAAACAGTTAACCCAGCCCTATCCAAATGAGAACCTGTGTTCGCCTGTGAGCAAGGTGAGGGTTGAAACCTAAGAGCAGTTCAAACTGACCAACCCTCTGAGAAACTTTCCAGTTAACCAAGGGCCCTCTCACCTGTATCATGCTTCCTTTAAGAGACAGTGTAGTTTGGGAGGAGAGCATGTTGGTCTTGGAGTCTTTGGAGTCCTAACTTGCTGTATCACCTTGGACAAGTAATTTTGCTTCCTCTGAGCCTTAGTTTTCTCATCTATAAAATAGGACCAATAATATTACCTGCCCTGATATCTGAGAAGGAAGCATTAGATTTAAAACTGGGAGGACATAGGGTATAATCCCAGCTCTGCCATTTGGAACATAAGTGACCTTAAGTGAGTCACAAATAGGAGATACAGACGGGAACAGGAAAAAGGAAAAGGGCTTCCATTTTCAAATCATTAAAAGGAGGCAGCTGGAGAACATGATCTCTAAGGTCCCTTCCAGCTCTAAAGCTATGATTTCTTTTGGTTGCTGGGGGATGGGGGGAGGGCGGGAATCACCTTATGAACCATAGAGAGACATCCACTATATCAGCTTCACAGAACCTTTGTGCGGTAGCTAGTAAACCCAGGGAGGTTGGTCACACAGTGTTGGGGGGGGGGGGAACTCAAACCTAATCTAGTGCTCTCTGCCCTGAACCACGAACCCTCGAGGCAATGATGTTCTGAGCATCAGGTATTCTATAGCAATGAATCAAGTCTGTGGAGCTGAGCCCATACGGGTGGGGTGGGATAGATGGACAGTGGCTTGTTTTCTCACTGCATAAATGCTCCAGTCCTCTGCACTGGCAGGAAACGAGACAGCAAGGCCAAGGTCAAAAGATTGATTTTTTTTAGAGCAGGATATGGGAGCCTGTACTTAGACGATACTATACATACAGAGAGAAATTGGCGCCCCCCCCCACCTTCCTCTCTCTCTCTCTCTCACTCTCTCTCCCTTTCCCTCTATCCCCGTCCCTCCCCTCCCCTCCCATCCTCTCTCCTCCTCCTCCTCTTTCTCTCTCTCTTTTCTCTCTTACCTTCCACCCTCTTGGTCTCTCTCACCCTCTTCTCCACCTCTCTCCATCTCTCTTCCCCTCCCCTCTCCCCCCTCCCCAATATCCCCTGTTTCCCCTTCTTTCTCTCCCCTTCTTTCACTCCCCCTTTCCCCTCTTTATCTTTCCCCTTTCCCCCTTCTCTCCCTCCTCCTTCCTCTCCCCCTTTCTTCCTTCTCCCTCCTCCTTTCTCCCCCCTTCCCTCCCTCTCCCTTCCTCCCTTTTCCCTCTCTTCTTCTTCCCTCACTTCTCCTGTCCTCTCCACTTCTGTTTTCTTTTTCTTCTCCCCTTTATCCCTCTCCCCCTTCCCCTTCTCTCTCCTCCTTTCCCCCCTCTCTTTCTCTCTCTTTCTCCTTTCCTCTCTTCTTTTCTTCCTTCCTCCCTCTTTCCCTCTCTCCCCTCCCCTCCTTTCCTCTCTTCTCCCTTTTTCTCTTCTCTTCTCCTCTAGCCTCTCCCTCTTTCTCCCTTTCCCCCTTTCTTCTTTCTCTCTCTCCTCCTCTCCTCTTCTCCCCTACCGTCTTTCCCCCTCTCCATCTCTCTCCCATTTCCTTCTCCCCCTTCCCTCTCCTCCTTCTCCCTCTCCAATCTCCCCTATTCTCCGCTTGCTTTCTCTCCCCCTCTCTCCCCTTCCCTCTCTTCCCCCCTTTTCCCCCTTCTCTCTCCCCTTTCTCTCTCCTCTTCCCTCACTCTCCCTTTTCTCCTTCTCCCTTCCTCTCCCTTTCCCTCTCTCCTCCCCTTCCCCTCTCCTGTCCTCTCCTCTTCTATTCTCTCTCCCTCTTTCTCTTTTTCCTTCTCTCCCTCTTCCCCCTCTTTTTCCTCCCTTCCCCCATCTCTCCCCCCCTCACAAACACACACACACACACACACACACACACACACCCCACATTATTTATAGTCCTTACAGAAGGTTGTAAAACAGGTCAGGCCCCAGTGAAATAATTTGGAAACAAAATTAGTTGGTGATGGGGACTGCTTTTGGTTTTCTTCTGATAGTACCAGCCTAGCATTGGTCAGTCTCTCCCTGTGCACAAAGCTCTGGCCTCTGAGGCAAGGATGACTCAGATTGGTGTCTTTTGCAGTGTCCTCACCATCCCCTCCCAGATTCCCTGACTTCCTTCAAGTCTCAGCTAAAGTCTTTTCTCCAGGAAACCTTTCTGGGTCCCTCTTAATGCCAGTGCCTTCCCTCTCCGACTCTCTCCAATTTATCCTGCATATTTCTTCTTTGTGCATTGCTCTCTGCCTGTTCTCTCCTGCAACAGATGAAGATCTCCTTCAGGGCAAGGGCTCTTTTTGCCTTTCTTGGTATCCCCAGCACTTAGTAGTGTCTGGCACATAGGCAGGCACTCACCCTTATTAAATGCTTGTTGACTTGACTTTAGCGTAAACCTTTTAACATTTGAGTGTTCTCTCTTCTGACTGGGAATGAGCTAGATTCCGTTATAAATAATCAGAGATTCAGAATAACTCACTCCCATTCCAGGAGGGCTTTACAACTCTTAGATTCAATTCAATGAGTATTAAGCACCAAGTGGGAGTAGGCCCTGCGTTTGATACCATGGCTACAAAGACCAAAAAAAAGGGAATAATTTCTATCATCAGGGAACTTTCTTTTGGGGGAAAAAACAGGCACATAGTTAAAAATACATAGATTGTATATATACAAAGTAATTTGGAGGGAAGGTTGGAGGTGGGCACGGGCACAGAGGGGATCAGGAAAGACCTCTTGTTGGAGGTGACACTTGAACTGGGACTTGCAGGAAGCTAAGAATTCTAGAAGTTTATGTGAGCAAGAAATAAATTGCAGGTATGGGGAGCACTCTATACAAAATCACTGGGGCTGGCAGTGGAATGTTGTTTATTAGGAACAGCAAGTAGCCTGACGTGACTGGCACATAAGAGGGGATGTCAGTAAGCCTGGAAAGGTAAGTTGGAACCAGGCTGTGAAGAGCTGCAAAAGCCAAACAAAGGAGTTTGTATTTTATCCTAGAGGCAAGAGATATCAGAAGCTCATTGAGTGTACCTATGCCCTTGTCTTTAGGAATATCCATTTGGCCTCTATGTGAAGGATGGATTAGAGAGGGGAGATATTTGAGGCAGTAAGGCTTCAGAGGTGACCAAATCCTTAACTAGGTTGTGAGTGGAAAGAAGGGGGCAGATGGGAGGTATGTTGTAGAATCGATAAGACTTGGCAACTGATGAGTAAGAGAAAGGGAAGAGTCAAGGATGACTCCAGTCACCTGGGTGACTGGAAAATGCTAGTGCCTGTTACGGAAATGGGGGAAAAGAAGGATGAATATAAAGTTTATCATCCCATTTTGCAGATGAGGACGCTTAGGTTCCTGTTAATTGATTTGTTCAGGGTAACATAGCTAGTAGGTTAGAGTTGGTTCTTCATTTCAGATCTTTTAACTTCAGATCCAGTGTTCTCTTCTACCAAACCAAACTCTCTGTGTCAGTTACTTCATAGTGTTTGGCATAGGAGAAAGTGGTAGAACAGCTTTCAATAGTCTACCCTGTTACCCCTTTTCATTGGGGAACAGAATAAATAAGTCATTTCCATTGGACTTTGTAACTTTCCTCTCGTCAACCCTGGGAGAGAGAGAATGTAAGTATTCTCCTCATTTTACAAAAAGGAAACTGGGGCTCAGACATAACCTTCTCACACTCACATTCAGGTGTCTTGCCTCTGAATTTATCATTCTTCCCAATATGTCACTTTGCCTCTAAATAGAGTTCTACCTTAAGCCATTAGACCACAATCATCTTTACTCATGAAAACCAATGTACCAGCTAGGCCTTGAATAGCTACAAAAGAGTGTGTGCAAACATTTATGGTGCTTTTCTGCTTTCAAAAGTCTAGACTTGAAATGGACTTTGTATAAAAGGTATGAAAGTGATTGTTTCTTTGCCTAGGGGTATTAGAAAATAGGGAAACCAATGGGGTACAGTAGATGGAGGGCTGGTATTGGAGACTGGGTGATCTGGGTACAGGTTCTACCTCTGACACTTACTAACTGTGGGACCAGTTAGTGTGTCAACTCTCAAAGACCCCATTATAATCAAGTTGCTAATTGGCATCATTGGTGGCAGGGATTTCACAATGGGAGTTCCCACATCAATCAGATCTCAGATTTGTACCCTTTTTTTTTTAATCATTAAAGGATAACAATTGCTCACGTGTGTTTAGTGCTTTCAGCTTTATAAAAGACTTTCCTCCCAGTAGGCCTGTGAAGCAGGTAGTACTAAAATTATCCACATTTTTCCAGGGGAACAAACATCCTCAGAGATACAAGTGACTTGACCAGGTTGATACAGCCAGTTAGAACAGGGACTTGAGTGGAACTCCTGACTCCAAGTCCAGCAAACTTTTACAAACACCTTACAAATAAATTATCTTTGTCTAGGACAAAGTTCTATTATTATGCCACGATGGATCAGATTGGATCCTAGCTATTAGTTTCTAGGTCCCAGATGTAGAATCACATTTTAAAAACAGGGGTTCTTCACCTGTTTATATCAGGGCTTCCTTTGGCAATCAATCAGGTAAAGCCTATGAATCCCTTCTTAGAATAAAGTTTCTTAAATGCATAAAATAAAACAACTACAAAAGAAATCAATGATATAGAAATGCAATTTTTTAAATTTTTAAAAAGTTAACAGATCCTAGGTTTAGATTAGTTTTAAATGGTTGTTAATGAGCATCGGGTGACTGAAACTGGGGCTCTGTTCTCATTTAGAAGTGGGAGGTTATTGTATTAAGTACAAGTAGTAAGAGTCTCATGCTACAAGTGACAGTAGAGCATCAATCCTGAGGGATTGAGTCATTTGTTTTTCTCCTACAAGTTTTAGGTTATTGCACATGGTAATCTGTTAAAAATAGATCTAAGATTCTCAAGTCAATAGATGTTCTGTGGGATGTAAGGTGTAGGATAATAAGACTAATGTCAAGGCCATGCTGGAAGGAAAAAATCAGATTGCTTGATATCTTGATTTTCTGGGGTTCAGTGGCAAGAGTTAGCTGATCCTTTTAGAGTCTAAGGAAGTAAGAGTAGATAAAAACTGACCAAGATGTTGGTTGGAGCTAGGTATTAGAGGGCCTTGAATGCCAGGATCAGAAATTTGACATTTTTATCCTCAGTGGCAGGAAATCACTCTTTGAGAGAATCTGATTTTTAGAAACCAACCAAAGTTATTAGGAACAAAATCTTGAGAAAGAAGTCAGGAATCAGGTTAGGGCATCTCATTTTTCAGACAAAACAAGAATGACTACAAAACAATGAGACTTGCTTACAAACTCTCTGGGAAGATGATTCCCAGAGAGTTTCCAGGTGTGTTTTGAGCCTTGTAATGGATCTACGAAGGCAACAATCTTTATTTGGATATGTAAATTTTGTTAGAACTTAGAACTATAAACAATTTGGGGAAAGTTGTAGAGTGAAGGTATCAAACACAGCCCACAACACTCCCAAGTACTGAATGAACCAGATTAAAATTGGGGAAGAGTGGGCAGCTAGGTAGCACAGTGGATAAAGCACTGGCCCTGGATTCAGGAGGACCTGAGTTCAAATCCAGCCTCAGATACTTGACACTTACTAGCTGTGTGACCTTGGGCAAGTCACTTAACCCTCATTGCCCAGCCCCCCCCCCCACAAAAAAAAGACTGGATGAACACTTGTTGGGGATATCATAGAGGCAATTGCTGCTCAGGAACAGATTGCAATAGATGCCTTCTGAGGGTCCAGCTCTGAGATTTTGTGATTCTAAGTGGAGAAAGGATGGAGATTCAATTCAACTCAATTCAATTCACTAATATTAATTAAGCACCCAGTGGATAAAGTCCCAAGCTATAAAAACAGAAATGGATGTTCTTGCTCTCAAGAAACTTGCATTCTACTGGTGTAACAACATGTACACAGATAAGTGAATATAAAACAAACATAGGTAATGAAGATTTTCTGTAGGAGGGGGGACACCTAAGTTGAGCCTTTATGGGAACCAAGGATTTCAAGAATTAGAGGAAAGCCAGGAGAATTGAGAAGTTAAAGATGACTCTCAGATTATAAACTTGGGTGATGGAGAGGATGGTGAAATAGGGAAGTTAGGAAAAAATATGGGCTTAGGAGAAAAGATAAGGAGTTAGACATGTTGAGTTATCCTGCCGGCAATTGGTGGTATGGGACTGGAGCCTGGGAGACAGATGAGGGATGCATATATAGGTTTAGGAGTCCTGTCAAAGTAAACTGAGAAGGAAGTCAGACAGGAAGAGAAAAAGGAAAAATCCGGGTCTTTAAAAATCCAGGAGGGGCAGCTAGGTGGCGCAGTGGATAGAGCACTGGCTCTGGATTCAGGAGGACTTGAGTTCAAATTTGGCCTCAGACACTTGACACTTATAAGCTGTGTGATCCTGGGCAAGTCACTTAACCCCAATTGCCTCACCCAAAATAAATAAATAAAAATCCAGGAAAGAGAGATTATCTAGAAGGCCAACAGTTTAAATCACTGCAGAAAAGTCAAGAAGGATGAGATTTGTGAAAAATCCATTGGAGTCATAAATTTAGAGATCATTAAAGCTTGTGGAGGAAGCATTCTTAGTCATATAATGGGGTCAGAACCTTGATGATAAGACTAAGAAGTGTGTGGGACATTAAGAAGTGGAGGCAACCAACATAGATTTTTTTTTTTATTTAGGAATTTTGTTATGAAATGGAAGAGATGATAAGTTTAGGAAAAATAGATTCAATCTGGGCATGTTTGGAAGCAGCAGGGAAAGGACTTATGTATGTATGAGTGTGTGTGTATGAAAGAGAGAGAAGTGGGAGAGGGAGGGAAGGGAAGGGGAGGGGGAGAGGGAGAGAGAGAGAAAGAGAGAGGGAGGGAGGGAGAGGGAGAGGAAGAGAGGGAAGGGAAGGGGGAGCGGGAGAGAGAGAGAATGAGAACATGACAGTGTGATCAAAAGAGTAAACCCTGAGATGGGCTCAGTGGCAGAAATGGTGGGGTTGACCTTGGTAAAGGAATATAACTTTAAATATGGTTGACTAACTTAGTATTATATGAAGACCAGTGACTAGCATATTGGATGCTAGAATTGAGATACCCAAAGATTTTAGGTTTAAATGTAAATGCCCTCACTTGGGTTCAAAAAATCAACTTAAGAAGTGTAGAATGAATGGAAGCATGGCTAAATAATGTTCTTATAAAAAAGATCTGGGACTTTTAGTGGACCACAAGTTCTATGCATCTTTAGCATGATTTGGAAATTAAAAAAAACCCTCAGGTGGTATTTGACTGCATTAACAGAAATAAAGTGTCCAGAACAAAGAAGCTGATAATCCTACTGTCCTTCTGTCCTGTCTTCCAGATCTGTAGTATTATGTTCTACTCTGGATATCACCTTTTAGGAAAGACAGTGACAAGCTGGGTCTATAGTGAGTTCAGATGAGGGCAACCAAAATAAAAGCAGTAAACTGTTTTGAGTTCATGCAACATAAAGAGAGAACAGCAGATTTGGAAGAGATCCCAAAGAGCATCTAGTCTGACCCATACCTGAACAATAATTCTCTCTATTACATACCTGACAGGTAGTCATCTAGCCTTTGTTTGAAGGCTATCAGTGAAGGAGAATTGATTGCCAACCTGGGTAGTCCATTGGTGTTTTAGACATCTCAAATTATCAAGACATTTTTCCTTCCAGCCTAAATGTGCTTCTTTGCAACTTCCACCCATTGCTTCTCATTTTCCTTTTGAAACCAAACAGAGATGCTTATTCTGTGTGACATCCTTTCCAATAGTTAAAATCAGCCCTCATGTCTATCAATGGGGATATCTGGGGGATGGACTCCAGACTGACCAAGTCTTCCAACTAAGGCTCATGTGTCATGATTTTCAGACCCTTTGCCATCCAAGTTACTCTTCTTTGGTCACTTTCCAGCTTAATAAAGGGCTTTCTAAAATATTCCCAGAATTGAACATACTTCTCCAGATGTGATCTGACTGGGGCAGAAGACAGCAGGACTGTCACCGCCCTAGTCTGAGACAGCATGACTCCTGGTCTTGCACATTGACACAATTCTGGAGGGATCATCTCCTCCTGGGATTTTGAACTGAAAAAAACCTTAGCAATCATCTCACTCAACCTTTTTGTTTTCCAGATGATTAAACTGTTACCCAAAGAGAGGAAGTGACTTCCCAAGGTCACACAGGCAATAAGCAGGTGAACTTAAAACCAAAGACCTCTCACTTTAAATCTATTACTGTTTTCAGTGCGCCACCTGAAGAAGTCCCTAGTTCTGCATTAAGGACCCACATATGAGGTGGAGCCAATAATTTAATGAATAAATAGCATCCTTTCCATGTTAACCTTCCTACCTCACCCCCTTCAACACACACAGATGAAGCCCACTGCCTCAGGTGCATTACTTGATCCCTGTATTGAAGTGCAAGAACAAATTCATATTTGAAAGCTCTGAAAACAGAACAAAGCCAAAGTGGAATTATTGTCAAGTGTCAAAGTGCTAAGTATTCATATGATGGATAGAAGGAAAATGATTTCTAAGATAGAGGTGACTCACACCATAGTCTCATTTGGGAAGGAACAGTAGGAAAAATGATATAAATATATTTATTAATCATTTCTTGCCTGATAAGAGCTCAGTAGTCCAGATTTGCTTGAACCTTTGATGACTGGCCCCTCTAATGACTCCTAGGGAGAAGAAACACTCAGTCAGAGTTAGACAGAGTTAGAACTGGGAGGGAATGCAGAGAGGAAATGGGAGAGCTGTGGTCCCTTTGGAACATGGGTTCTTAACTTTTTCTATGTCATGGGGCCCTCTGGCAGACTGGTAAAGCCCATGGACCCCTTCTCAGAATAATGTTTTTAAATGCCTATAATAAAATACACAAGATTACAAAGGAAACCAATTATATTGAAATAATTTCAAATGCTATCAAAATATTTTTTAAATAAAGTTCATATACTGCAGGTTAAGAACTCCCCAGATCAGGATGGGATAATGACTGATCAGCAAAGACATAGACATAGCCAAAAGATCTGGGTCCAAGTCCCATTTCTGATATTAACAAACTATGTGACCTTTGAGAAGTCACATGACTTCCCTCTCTAGACCTCAGTTTCCTCATGTGTAAATAGAAATAATATTTGCACTACCCATCTCATAGTTCTTCTGAGGAAAGTATTACATAAGAAGAAGAAGAATTATCACTATAATTGGTGAAAGATTTTGTCTTGTGGGTCATCTTGTAATAGGCAAGTCTGGTGAAAGAATCTCAAAGGAGCTTATGGGTCAATTTATGGGGCACCCTCCCATGAAGCCAGCCCCAGAGTTGGCTAGTTTAAAGGATTTACACAATATGTTCATGAAAGTTATCAAGGATCATTTTCCTTACTCCTTATTTGAAAAGAAGCTATCATTGCTTAATAGTAATACTAACAGCTCCCATTTCTGTAACATTTTACAGTTTGCAAAATGCATTCCTCACAACAAACCTGAGACATTTAGTTCAAATGTTGTTATTTCTAACTTATGTATGTACAACTGAGGCTTAGAGAGGGAAGTGGGCAACTAGCCATGGCTACCTTGGACAAGTCCCATTCCCTTTTTTGGCCTTAAGTTAATTCCCCAAAAATGAGGGCATTGGACTATATGCACTATAAGGTTCATTCCAGTTCTAAATTCTGTGAACCATGGCTATTAAATGTAAACACAGAGACTTTAAACTAGTGACTTCCCACTATGCCACTATACCTCTTATTGTCATAGTGTTTTGCCCACAGAGCTGATATAATCTGAAAGGTCATTTTCATAACTAAAATGGTGTCTCTTTAGATTCTTTTTTCTCCAGGGACAGCAGTGACCCTTTCTGACTTCTTGGCATTTGTCAAAGAACAGAACTGTCTGTTCGATTAGAAGCAAGAAAGAGCAATCCTTAATAGAAAAGTGCATTAAATTACTTTTAGCCTCAAATTACTTTTATCCTTATGTGTGTTTTCATCTAGAAAAGACATTAGAGCTGATTAAAACTGAGGCACAAGAAAAAAAATCATGTTTGAAGGTTCAGAAGATAAAAACAGGCTAGTAAATGGAAGCGTTACATAAGGGCATTCATTGTGTTTTGAGATGGAAGTAGGCACTGGTCTGACAGAGTTCAGCATTTCTTCATGGAACCTGCCCATCCTGAAAAAAAAATATAGGAATCATCAGGTTTTTGTCTATGTCATCAAATACTAGCACTTAAATAAGGCTAACCATGTCCTTCTTTGTTTAACATTGAGGCCCTTACTAGGGAGAGGTCTATAGACAGGAATAAGAGATGCTCAAGTGCCACCTTGGGAGGAGCGGTGAAGGCATAAGGGAAGCTATTGCTGATTATGTTTGTACGACTAAACACAGGTGATGTAATTTGGGCAATGCCAAGGATCCATCAGAAGACAGGACTCATTGGAAAAGACTTTCACGTTGGGAAAAGATTGAAGGCAAAAGGAAAAGGGGACAGTAGAGGATGAGATGAGAGATAGAGTCATGGAAGCAATGAACATGAGCTTGGGCAGACGTTGGGGGATACATCCATAAGGTAACAAAGAATTGGACCTGAATGAACAACAGCAAAAGGATCTGTCAATGCTGGTGATTGGTGAGACCAGCCACTATGATTCTGTTGAAAATGTGAGAAATCATTATCTGGGATATAACATTTTATTTCACAGTCTCATCCCATGGTGGTGTTGGTCAACCCTTTATATGAGCTATATGACTTCCTATAAGTTCTATCTATGGGATTAGAATTATAAGAGAGCCACTACTCATTTTATCTGTTTGTAGGTTTCAGGAGCGGACTGGTTAAAGTCTCCAAGTTGATTATAATTACCCGGAAAGCTGTCTGTGATGATAGAGTAGACCCAGAATGTCTATACCTGACTCATCTCTCTTGAGACACTTCCCTCGGTCAGGATGCACTGGGATGATGCAATAGTGCCTAACAGTCTGATTTAAATTATATTTTTTGAGACAGACACAAATCTGGTCTTTATCATTTAAAATAATCATGAGGCTTCTTTCTTCACTTTGAATATATGAACTACCTTGGGTCTCTATACAGTTATCCAGAGCATTCATTCCATTAATTCTCTTATGGTCTTGCTTTATCTCATGTTCCTTGGGTTTTGTTTGGGACTGCACAAATGTATTGTGCTTCAAGAGGACCTGTGATTTCACCGGCCCCCGGTTCTCAAATATTTTTGTCTCATTATACCTTTCCACTTTTAAAAATTATTGAGGACTCTTAAAGAACTTTTGTTTACATAGGTTATATCCATCAATATTTTTTTCTTTCTTTTTTTTCTGTGAGGCAGTTGGGGTTAAGTGACTTGCCCAGGGTCACACAGCCAGTAAGTGTCGAGTGTCTGAGGCCGGATTTGAACTCAGGTCCTCCTGAATCCAGAGCCGGTGCTTTATCCACTTCACCACCTAGCTGGTTTTCATCTCTAACACAGTAAATATTGATGTATATGGGGCAGCTAGATGGCACAGTGGATAGAGCACCGGCCCTGGAGTCAGGAGGACCTGAGTTCAAATCCGGCCTCAGACACTCGACACTTACTGGCTGTGTGACCTTGGGCAAGTCACTTAACCCTCGTTGCTTCACCACCCCCCCAAAAGAAATGAAAACATCTTAGTATTATTATGAAAATAGTTTTGAACTCCCAGGTACCCTTAAAAAGGTTCCTCAGACCACACTCTGTGAATCAATACTCTAGGAGCTTCTTATCAGAACCTTAGAACACAACACGCCTAAGATGAAAGAGACATTGGAACATAGAACCTCAGAGCTAGAAAACAATTTAGAATATAGAATGTTAGAGCTGGGAGGGACTTAGAACACAATGTTCATGCTGGAAGGAATCTGAGAATATGGAATGTCAAAGGTGGGAGACCAACCCCTTATTTTTATAGATGAAGTAGCTGAAGAAGGGAAGTGACTTACCTCAGGTCACATAGGTAGTCATTGACAAAGCATTCTAATCAGAAGCACTTTTGAATTCTTTAATGAAAATAATTTCCCAGGTAGTATATTCATGGTTCTTTATTCAGAGGTGTCAAACATGTAGCCCACAAATGCAGGAACCAGATTAAAATATAATTGCCAAATATTTAACAAAATAAATAAAATACAATATAGATAATGTTAATATGATTTTCTAAGTCAATATGTGGCCCACAGGGATCCTTATGCCTGGTTTAATGGCACCTGTTTCTATTTGAGTTTGACACCACTACTCAAACTGTTATTCATTTTGCTCCTTATTAAGAGTTAATTACAGGGGCAGCTAGGTGGTGCAGTGGATAAAGCACCAGCCCTGGATTCAGGAGGACCTGAGTTCAAATCCAGCCTCAAACACTTGTCACTTACTAGCTGTATGACCCTGGGCAAGTCACTTAACCTTTGTTGCCCCACAAAAAAACCAAACCAAAACAAAAAACAGTTAGTTACTATTGATTGCTGAAGCCCAGAATCCTTAGAATGGGTCCTTTGCAGAACTGTGGCTATGAATGTGATTTACCTTTTGAAGACATGTCCTTGATTCCTTGAACACTGTTGTTGATCCTCCCTTTATAGCACATTATCCTATAGCCTGTCCAGGGAGATTGTCTCTCGTGTCTGTCTGTCTCTTTCTCTCTCTGTCCCTTTTTCTGTTGCTCATTGGAGACCTAAAAACAATCATTTCACTTATTTCTATATCCCAATTCAATCAGCTAATCAGTCAGGATGATTTTTTTGTAATTTGATTCTCTTTATTCTCTGAGCTAAAGTCAACTCCATACTCCCATCCTGAGGTTTGAGGTAGCCTTTTGCTATATGTCCCTGGACTTGAAGGCTAGGAGGTTAGATTCACAAGAGTGGTAGGCTAGTGGAAAGACCCCCCAGACTAGGAGTCCAGAGATCTAGGCTTTATTTCTACCTGGACCTCTCATTTGGTTGCTTGGAACAAGTTACTTTCCCTCTCCTAACTTCTGCTTCCTCGTCTGTAAAATAAAAGGGTTGGAGCTTTTTCTAGTTCTGAAGGAAGTGCTATGTTCTTTATAGTCTAAGGTTCCTGCCGGATATTCTTTTACTTCTGTGACCTTTGTCACTCTCTTCACCCCCGTCCAGTGTAAGTGGTATCTTCATCTTCCCCTTCATTCCGTGGTCCCAGGAAGGGCACTGTCCACAAAGCAGAGCAAGGGCCATACATAGCCTTTGGGACTATTTCAGTAGTTTACAGCTTAACAAAGCACATTTATTTGAACCTGCTCTAGCTAGGGAAAAGGTATAGACATGGAAGTATAAGAAAGTAATTCTTAGGATGGCTCAACTCTTCTCTGTCTCTCTGTCTCTGTCTCTCTCTCTGTGTCTCTCTGTGTCTCTCCTATCCTATCCTACCAGAGAATCACAGACTTACAAAGCCAAAGAGATCATCAAGTTCAACTCCCTTATTGTACAGAACAGGAGATGGGCCCAAAGAGGTGAAATGATTGTTCTAAGGTTGCATAGTGACAAAGCCAGGCCTCAAACCCAGCTTTCCAGCTTTCCAGGCCTATACCTACTCTTTCCACGACATTATATGCACACCTCTTTTCTGAAGCCACCTTCGGGTCAGGTCATGCAGAGTTGGGGAAGGAATAGAGGTACAGGTGCAGCCATTCTGGTGGTGAATGTCCCTCTATACTAGAGACCATGAGCAATTGGGAGGGGTATTGATTGGTTGCACCTACTCAAGGGTATTTAGGAGCATCAGGAATTTGGTTCAAAGGAGGTAGGTGGTGGGTGTGATATCAGCCTTGGGGTGGAGGATACAGGAAGCTGTTGTGAAAATGCCAGCAATCAGTGCTTGCTATGACAGTGTTGGCTGACTTTTGTGAAGCAGGGAGGCATGATGAGGTCACTGAATCATGCAAGTAGTTTCCTTTATTGGGGGACACCAAATAGCCTAACACACCTTTTATCTTTGCCCTTCTCTCTCCCTTGTCTCCCTTTCTCTTATTCTCTAGTTTGTAGTCCCATCAGGGCCCCTCTGAGCTAAAGGTTGCCAACAATTGACCTGAGGGAATAAAGCACCGTAATATTGGTGATCCTGTTAGTTGGCCCAGCTGTTGTCCTCCCCATGAGTCTACAGTTCAGAGTCCCTTATTCAGACCCTAGCCAATTCTTTCTGACAGCTTCTCAAACCAGCAAATTCATGCATCTTTTTTGTTCTATCAAAATCAGGCCATACTATCTTTTATTTTTTAAAAAAAGCAGTAGATTTAGACGCAGAAGACTTGTCTTTGTTATTGACTCATTATGTGGCTTTGGACAAGTCACCACCCCTCTCAGAGCCTCAGTTTACTCCTCTGTAAAGTAGAAGATACTTCATAAGATCTTTATGAGGATCAAATGAGATTGTTCATTGAAGGTGCTTCCTCAACAAGACAATGCTATGGAAACATCGGTTATGATTGTTATTGCTTAGGGTAGAATGAAGAACCATCACTGGGGATAAGACATCACTATAGCTTCATCTAATTCTGGAAGTTGATTGAATTCAGTCATTCATTCCTTCATTCATTCATTCAACAAACTTTGTTGTCAGCAGAGCCTGGCATCTCATCGTGTTGTTTTTCATTAGAATTAGAGTTTTTAGGGGCAGCTAGGTGGCACAGTGGATAAAGCACCGAACTTGGATTCAGGAGGACCCGAGTTCAAATCCGGCCTCAGATACTTGACGTTACAAAACAAAACCAAAAAATAATAATTAGAGGGTTTTTTACCTGTGGTAGGTATAGATGAGCTGGTTAGTACTGAAAGCAGCAGGCCTTTTTGTTTGGTGTGTTTAAGGAAGGCTTCAAAAGAAAAGGCCCCATGACTTAGCTGAAGACACCCAAGGAAGCTGGAGGCAGGGACAGCAAAGAGAGAAACCCACAAACTCCCACAGGGCAGTCGGCCTTCAAATCCTGATTGGAAAGGAGAGGGGTGCCATTTCAGCAGCACTTCAAGCCTTGGCAGGAGGAGGATGTCTACTGTGGTCTTGTGAGAGAACCATTGGTGTTCCTAGGATTTGGTGCTTCGTTCAAGTTTATGAAATTGGGGTTGAGGCAGTTCAGTTCTCGGTGGATTTAATTGATTTCCTACCATTGAGGTGACATTCAGAGAGACACTAATCAGCTAGGATTCCAGAGGTTAAGCAGAGCAGGGAAGGAATATCAGGCAAGGGGAAGAGGCATGGCTGGGACAGAGAAAGTTTGCTGGACTGAGAGATTTGGCAGGAAAATCACAGGTTTTTATAGACTATGCTATCCCTGCACTAGATGGCCATGGAGCTGGGCTTTGTGAGTGCTTGTGTCTGTATTTTGTAGTCTTTCTGTCTCTTCCCTCCCTATCAGGTCTTGTTGCTGCCAGTGTGTCTTTAGCAGATTCCTAGCCCCTTTTTACTCTGTTATGGGCTAGAAAACAAGATAATTCAGCCATTTCTGTTTGTATCTAAAATAAGACTAAGTCAGTAAAGTGAGGGTTTGAGGGGAGTGTTTTTTGAGTGATGTATGGACTTTGTAGCTGCCATGATGCCTACTCCAATGCTATTCCCCATACTCTGTTGTGTTGGCTGTGTTCTACCTAGATGAGGTTGTTGAATAAATGCTGTCTGAATGAGTGATGTGTTCCTGGGCACATCTCAGGAGAGCACTTTTAGTTTCTTTTAGTCAAATTCTTTCATACTGACTTGCTTTTCTCCTTTTTCCTGTTCACAGTGGCTTAAACTTTATTGATCTAATGGTGAGACAAGGGAACATTGACAATCCTCCCAAGACACCCTTGGTCCCTGGATTTGAGTGCTCTGGGATTGTAGAAGCCATTGGAGACAATGTGAAAGGCTATGAGGTAACAACATGGGTGGTGGTTCTGAGAGCCTGAATTATCTGGGGTTACCAGATGAGCGGGAGGTGATATCAAAGGGACATGTAGGGAAGAATGTGCAACATGTCCTAGAATCAAAGGTTTTAGGACAGGAAGGAAACTCAGAAATCGTCTAGATTAGGGCTTCCTAACCTTGTTTATGTCATGAACCCCCTTTGACAGCCTGGGGAAGCTTAATACTATTGTGCGTTGAGATCGACATTCATAATTCAAGGAAATGCCAAATTTCATTTGGAGGTTAGTGAAAATAAACATTTCTTTCTAGTTCAAGTTCCCAGATTTCCCCTCCTCCCCCACCTCCAGAAATCTATCCACATACTGCCTGTGGACCCCAGGTTTAGAACCCCTCAGCCAGACTATTTCCTGATTTTATATATGGGTAAAAAGAAGGCACAAGTGGTGAAGTGAGTTACCCGGGTAGTTAATCATTAAATCATGATTCCAGATCAGATTAGTGTGATATAGTGGGAAGAGCGCTAAAGTTAGAAGAAACCTGGGTTCACATCTTACCTCTGATACTTAGTACCTATGTGACCATGACCAAGACACTTAATCCCTGTGTTTCTCAGTTTGCTCGTTTATAAAAAGGCCATAATAATAATTGTAAAGTATACCTCACAGGGTTGTTGTGGGGATGGAAAGAAGCATTTTTCAGCCTTGGAAGTTATACATACATGCATATATGTGTGTATATCTATTCACATTTATGTACATATATATGTTAGCTATTGCCATATAGCCATTTTTAAATCAATTTAAATACATTGTTGGAACTGAGTACTCTGAGATGGCTTCTAATCCCTGCTTTATGTATGACTTGAGGCAAGTCAATTCCTCTCTCAGGACCTCAGTTTCCCCTCCCATAAACTAATAATAATAGCTAACATTTATATAGTATTTTAAGGTTTGCAAAACTCTTTACATGCATTATCCTGGACATCCTGGGATTCTGAGATGGATCCTACCTCTGATATTTGCCAGCTGTGTGACCTGTCCCAGCTGGCTCTGGTGGAGATGGGATATAATTAATCCATTCTGCTTTAGGACTCCGATCTGGGGGTGAGCTGTCTTTATTGGCAGGTGAATGGGAAAAACCCACCTAACCCACTGTGCCTATCTGGCTCCAAACCATGGTTCACAACCTGAATAGTCATCTACCAAGACAACTGGGCCTGCCACAAGAGAGCATCTTCCAGTTGTACCTGTCCTCTACCCTCCGCCCCCCACTCCCTCTCACTGATTTCCAGCTCTTGCTCTGAGAACTATAATTAGATCAGTATTACCATGATAATCACATCACTTGTGACAGCCTGGACCAAGACTCTCTTTCCTGGCTACTCCTCCCCTATCTGTGTTGTTGGGTAAGTCACTGGACCACTCTGGGCTTCTGGTTTTCCAACTACAAAGTGAGTGAGTTGAACTAGATGATTCCTAAAGACCCTTCCAACTCGAAATCTTGTTATCAGCTATAAGATATGGATACTAATAGTTTCATTACTGCTGTGGTAGGGAAAGGTTCAGGTGCCTTAGAATTGTAACCATTATTCCTGTCGTCATTATGCAGCAGGGGCACTAGTGGTGCCCTTTGCTCCTATAGAAGCTGTCTCCAGGAGCCTCCTCTCACCCTGCGTTTCTCCCCTCAGATTGGAGACCGTGTCATGGCGTTTGTGAATTACAACGCATGGGCAGAAGTCGTTTGTACGCCAGCGGAGTTTGTCTACAGGATCCCAGATGACATGAATTTCCCTGAAGCTGCTGCCTTCCCCATGAACTTTGTAACTGCCTACATGATGCTTTTCGAGGTCGCCAACCTGCGGGAAGGCATGTCAGTGCTGGTGCACTCTGCCGGAGGTGGCGTGGTAGGTAGCTTTGTCATCTGCGGTCAGGAAGGTATGGGCCAAGGAAAGTAGACTTGTGAGGGGAATCCTGGGGTTGCCTGTGCCTTTTAAATGAAGAGGTTTCATAACTGGGCCCAAAGATGGTCTCTCTGGGTGGGAGGGATTTGAGAGATGGTTGTCTCTCTGACATGTTTTGGAGATGGTCTCTTCATGTGAGGGGTTTCAGTCTTTTGGATGTGTGGACATCTCAGAAATGATCTTTCTGGATATGAGAGATCTCAGAGATGTCTCTGAATATGAAGGGAGCTTTCGGTTTTGGGTCCCAATAACGATATCTGGTTCTATGGAAGCTCAAAGAGGGTCTTTCTGTGTTTGAGTCTCAGAGATAGTCTCTCAAAGTATATGGGTGGCAGAGATTTTTTTCTGGATATTAGTCGTCTTGGATTGTCTCTCTAGATATAAGGGATCTCAGAAGTGGTCATTTAGGTTTGAGGCCCAGAGAATATCTCTGGATGTGGGAGGTCTCAGATAATGTCTGAGTGTATGTGAGAGTCTCAGAAATGGTTTCTTTGGCTTTGCATCTCAGTGATGATCTTTCTGATATTGGATCTTCGAGATGGTTTTTCCTGAGTTTGACTCTCAGAGGACCTTACTACATAACAAATATTTTTTAAAATAGAAAAAATCAACAAAATCAATTGATTAGTTGAAAAAGTCTGAAAATATGTGCACTGTATTTCATTTGTGGACCTTCCCTTTCTGAAAAGGAATGGGGGGGGCGCTGTCTTCTTTGGAGCCATGCTTGCTCTTTATAATTTTGAAATATTCCCTTTAGATTGTTTTGTAGTTGGTTTTTCCATTTACATAATTGTAGCCATTGTATATTTGACTCTCTTGGCTCTGCTCACTTCTTTTTACATCACTTCATATAAATCTTTCCAAACTTCTCTGTATTCATTATATTCATGTATCACAATTTATTTAGTCATTTCCCAATCTGTGGGCAACTACTTCATTTTCAGTTCTTGGCTATCACAAAAAGTGCTGCTATAAATATTTTGGTATGTATGAAGACTTTATTTTTATCAATGATCCCCCAGCAGTGGGATTTTGAAGTCAATGTTCATGGACATTTTGATTTTTTTGTCCAAAATTCCAAATTGCTTTCCAAAATATTTACATTTATTCACAGCTCTACCAAAACCGATAGTATACCCATTTGCCATCAGTGCCGCCAACATTGTCCCAGCTCTATTAATAATTACCTATTTGGGGGCAGCTAGGTGGCGCAGTGGATAAAACGCCAGCCGCGGATTCAGGAGTACCTGAGTTCAAATCCGGCCTCAGACACTTGACACTTACTAGCTGTGTGACCCTGGGCAAGTCACTTAACTCCCATTGCCCCGCAAAAAAAAAAAAAAAATCAATGTGAATAATTACCTATTTGACCTCAGGCAGGCTACTTCGTTTCTTAGAGCAGGGCCTCAGTTTCCTCATCTGTAAAGTGGGAGTAATAGTACTTGTACAAAAGTGCTTTGGAAACGTTAAAGTGCTCTTGAAACATGCATTTTGTTGTTTCAGATTGGGAGTCAATTTAGAGCTCATTTTTGTTTTCTGGCTTGGGTAGGTTGGGCTAGTCTTAAGTAGCTATTATTGAGAAAGAAAAATGACAATGATGTGGGTCAAAAGATAAGATATATCTTACATGTGGTTGTCCTGAACAGTCATTTCCCAATAATGTCATTAATGGAGTATAACCAAAATCCCAGTAAAGCCACAAAACCCCAAGGTAATGGTTTTAAGTCATTACCCATTTATAACCTTGCTCCTGGAATTATGTGCTCCTTGTAACTCCATTTCACCAATCAATTAACAACCTGTCCTTAGCTGAGGTGTTTTCTATTCCCTTCTCTAGACTAGAAATTGAACAAATTCAGAAAATTATCTATTTAATCTATTTAAGACAGAGGATCCTTAATGAAGTTAAAGGAGAGTCTAGATGATGTTCAGAAGACACTCAAACTTCTTCCAGATTCATGCCCAAGAAGGGGACAAGGGAGATCAGTGGGAGAGCTCATCATAATTCCGGAGAAAACTTTAATATAATGGAAAAGAGAAAAGTATAGTAGAATGTTGAGTACTTACTTGTTCATTTTACACATTTTCTATAACTTTTATACACTGAAACCAATTCTACTAGGTATTTATCATAGTTGTTGAATGCTAGAACTAGAAGAGATTATAGAGTAGACTGTTAGATCTCCATGAGATCTTAAAATATAGAACATGGACTGTCAGGACCGGGAGAGAATTGATACTGTCAGAACTAGGAGGGTCCTTAGAATTCCCACCATAGTATGATATAACTAGAAGGCATGTCAGGGATCATTTGCTTCAACCATTTTATTTTTCAGATAAGTAAGCAGAGAGGCCCAGAAAGGAGATGTGACTACACACGGCCACAGACAGAGCCCTGATTTGAACCTAGGTCTCCTGTGAATGTCAGTTGACTTTTTGGCCATTATATTTATCATTTCATGTAGAATTCATATATTCCCCCAGATGTTCAAATGTAGTTTAGAAATTACAAATAAATGGTTGGATTAAAAAAATTTTAATCTGCAAGTGTCTTACAACTTGGATTATTTAATAAAATCAATTTGATTTATTAACAGTAATAACAGCTAGCATGTATGTAAGGTTTTGAAGTTTGCAAAGCACTTTACACAGTTTATCCCTTTTAATCATCACAAAGACCTTGTGAGGTAGGTGCTGTTATTATCCCCATTTTATAGGTGAGGAAACTGGGGCTGAGAGAGGTTAAATGACTTGTCCAAGGAGTCCCACAGGCAGTAAATATGTTAGGAAAGATTTAACCTCCATTTAAATGACTTTAAATGTTGCTGGGCTACTATGCTGTGAGTGTGAAACCTCACTATTACACAAACATTTCTATATTCTCTGTCATAACTAGAACTTCATTCTTGGGTGATGTTTTTATACATATTTCAACAATTTTACAAAATCAGAATCTTTCAACTTTGGCGATAGTGAGTTTTGACAGATTAAATCCAAGAACTCCTGAATTTTCAAAATTCTCCTAGAAAACAGGGTTTTTGTTTTGTTTCGTTTCTTCCTTGGCATGTCATTCTAATAACCTGATGACATAAAGAGTAGAAATACAGGGGGGAGCTAGGTGGTGCAGTGGATAAAGCACAGACCCTGGATTTAGGAGGACCTGAGTTCAAATCCAGCCCCAGGCAATTGACACTTACTAGCTGTGACCCTGAGCAAGTCACTTAACCCTCATTGTCCCACAAAAAAAGAAAGAAAGAAAGAAAGAAAGAAAGAAAGAAAGAAAGAAAGAAAGAAAGAAAGAAAGAAAGAAAGAAAGAAAGAAGGAAAGAAAGAAGGAAAGAAAGAAGGAAAGAAAGAAGGAAAGAAAGAAGGAAAGAAAGAAGGAAAGAAAGAAAGAAAGAAGGAAAGAAAGAGAAAAAAAAAGAGTAGAAATGCAATCCCCTGGCTACAACTCCCACCTTCTCCTCTGCACCAGAATTCAACATGTACATTGTGTGTATCCTTAGACCTCCGCTGCTAAAAAAAAAGATCCTTAGGCTTTTGTTCTTGTTTGGTAGCACTTTGTAGCTCATTCTTATGGGGAACTGCCCTGGCAAACTTCCTATTATCTACACTTACTCCTTTCAATGGGGCTTCTAGAACAGGCCTTAAATGATTTATGGTAGACTTTGCTGCCTTTTCTCATGATTTGTCAAACCTTCTGTCCAGCTGCCTTTGATGGGCAACTAATACATTCCTGTCAAGCCCTAATGCAGATGGAAGCAGTTCCAGAATTCAATAGCTAATGAGGTTCTATCAAATTAATTCTAATTACCTTCCTCTTTTTTCTTTCAGATAGCCTCTGAATATTTCTTTTCTAGATTAAGAAGTTTAATTAGGAATGTTTAGTTGGGCAAAGGATACATTTAAAGGGCATGTAGCAGATGTTAGTATCTGAAAGGCTATCGTGGTGCAAGAGAGATTCGTATTTTTAAGGAGGCAGGGATTTCTAGTCCATGAGAGGATCAGGCACTTCACATAGGAACTGGTACCTGAGCTGAACCTTGAAGGAAGAAGAAATCGGGGAGGTGGAGTTGAAGAGAGAGTTCATCACAGAAAGGAAGTGATAGCTGGTGTCAGTAAATTGGGGTAGGGCAGTGTAGGAGATGGAATGCTGAGTATGGGAAATAGACATGGCCATAACACAGAGTATGTTATTTAATTTGAAATAACTTAGATCCTTGGTCTCTCTATCTTTTTTTTGGTTTTTGTTTTTTTTTGGTGAGGCAATTGGGGTTAAGTGACTTGCCCAGGGTCACACAGCTAGTAAGTATTAAGTGTCTGAGGTCAGATTTGAACTCAGGTCCTCCTGAATCCAGGGCCAGTACTCTATCCACTGTACCATCTAGCTGCCCCTAAGCAACCAGGTCTTTTTCACACCAATAGTCTATAAATAATGTCTTTTCTATTCCATATTTGTACATTTGGGCACACTAAATTGGTCCCAGAAAACTATTCCTGATGAGTGGTCCCTTTTATTAGAGATTCATGTAGTCATTGACACTCCCTAAATTTTATAAAGTCAGAGAATTGTGAAGTGCTTTTCTGTGCCCCCCCCTTCCCCGCCGCCAAAAATATCTCTCTTAGAAATATAATGTAGGCTAGTACTGGTTGGACATCAATTCTCCCTTATAGCCCAATTCAAAGAGAAAATTCCAGGCAGGGTTGAATGAAGAATCTTTGCCCTCCTCAATTCTGCATACAAAGGTGACAGTCATGTCATGGGTATTGAAAGGAAGAAATTTGGGAGAAGTTTAAGTGCCAGCAAGTTGCTAGCAGGAGCTTCCTCTCCGAACAGCATTTTCAGTGCCACAGAAGTTTGGAATGAAAAGAGGACATGTATTTAGATGAATGATACTCAATTATCAAATTCTATTCATTATGTATGTTGCCTTTACCACTGTAGTTCAAACCACTTAGAATTGAAAGCCCATGGAAGTGTTCATTGGAATCATTAGAAGACGTGTCTGTTTCTAGGCTGCTTTGTCATCAGATAGTTAATTCATCGGGCAGCAATCTAAAGATTCACTTCAACTATCAGCTCTTCCAGGAGACCTTTCCTGGTCCCTCTAACTTGCTAGTGCCTTCCCTTTTAAGCAGGGGTATGCTGATACATGTTTTACAATGAGCTTTTGGGGGAGGGGAAGGGGGAGTTAATGTATTTAAAGCACACTTTTAAGTTTAATCTGCACTAATTACATTTTCTCCATCTCTTTCTTCAGTCAGTCAGTCAATTAGCATTTATTAAGCACCTCCTATCTACCAGGTTCTGTGCTAAGTGCTGGGGATAGAGAAAAGACAGTCCTTGCTCTCAGGGAGCTCACAGTCTAAAGGGGAAGACAGAGTATAAACAATTAGGTACAAACAAGTTATATAGAGGATAAATTTGAAATAGCCAACAGAGCAATCAATAGAACAATAAATATAGACCTTGATTTTTAGTGTCTACCAGTTTCCAAAATACACATGCTCACACTGCAAATTTAGCCTTTAGCTATTGCGAGTAAGTTGGAGTTAGCTCCAGCACCTCTGCCTTTAGGATTTCTTTCCATCTACTGTACTTTATTTTTATCTTGTGTGTTCTGATGTATATGTGTGTATGTATGTGTGTGTATTTATATGTGTGTTTTACATTCCCCCCCCCAATTAGAATGTATGCTTCTGGAGGGGAGGGGCTGTTTTTCCTTGTTTTGGTATCCCCAGTGTTTAACAGTGTCCAGCACACAGTAAGCACTTAATGAATGCTTGTTGATTGATTTGCACATTATTACAACAAGAGAGAAGCAGTAAAGACACATCATGGAGAGAATAACTGAACAGAGAAGATAGGAGCAAGGAGGGACCTTACAAAGTAGAACTCTGGTCCTGAATAGTCAACTCTCTTCTTGACATCTCCACCTGCATGTCCTGTCATCTGTGCTGTTTCTCATATGTGATACTCAATCACTGCCTATACCTGATGCCAGAAATAACTTTCCTCATTTCCACCGATTGCCTTGAACTCAGAGGGAGGGATTACCTTCCCTCTGAGACTTCCCCTAATTTATCCTACGAATGTCTTGTTTGTACATCATTTCATGTTGTCTCTCCCATTAGACAGCTCTTTGAGAGTAGAAGCTGGTTTTTGTTTGGTTTGGGTTTTTGCCTTTCTTTGTTTCCACAGGGTTTAGCACAGTGCCTGGTACATACTAGGCATTTTTAAGATGACGAGTTGACTGACGAAAACAAATGACAGTTGACTGACTAAAACACTACATTTAGTAGTATATAACCATACTAGACATTCTACTTCTGGGCATATGTACAGGCTTACCCCATCCCTGGAATTTATTCTCTTTTCATTTCTGCCTTTCATAATTCCTGTCCTACTTTGGGATTTAGCTCATCCATGATGCCTTCTCTCTTCCTCCTGTTTATTCTTTCCTTCCTCTGATTCCCTTGTATTTGTTGTTGTTGTTATTGTTGAGTCATTTCAGTTGTGTCTGACTCTTTATAATCCCATATGGGATTTTCTTGGCAAAGATCCTGGAGTGGTTTGCATTTCCTACTCCAGCTCATTTTTCAGAAGAAGAAACTGAGGTGAACAGTGTTAAGTAACTTGCCCAAGGTCACACAGCTAGTAAGTGTCTGAGACCAGATTTGATCTTGGGAAGATGAATCTTCCTGACTCCAGGCTGAGCATCCCTTGCATTTACTTATCTCTATATATTTTATATTCCTCCAGGAGAGTGTAAGCTTTTGAAGTCAGGGAGTTGCTTTGGTTTTGTTTTTGTGTCCTTAATGCCCAGCACAGTAACTAGCACAGAGTTGTTATAACTATGGGATGGAATTGAATGACTGAACTGGAAAGATTTTAAGAAAATAGAATGTCAGAGCTAAAAGAGAACTCAGGTACCATCTAGTACAGTATCATCTTACAAAAGAGGAAACTGAGGCTCAGAGAGGAAGAAGTAGAAACTGCCTGGGATCATAAAATGAGATAGTATATGGACTTGCATATATCAAGTAATTTTCCAATTTTGGTGAATTAAATGCTATCAAAATCTGCGAAACCATCTGCAAGTGTAGGTATTTGGTTGAAAGAATAGTAAGTGATAAAAGGTTAATGAGAAATTAATGACTATAGGATATTTCTGTGATGATCTAGAGTGTAATTCATTG
Source organism: Dromiciops gliroides (assembly GCF_019393635.1). NCBI lineage: Eukaryota > Metazoa > Chordata > Mammalia > Microbiotheria > Microbiotheriidae > Dromiciops > Dromiciops gliroides. The sequence continues at coordinate 621,291,680 of NC_057862.1, read as the reverse complement.
AAGGCTTTACACACTGAATCAGTCCCAGAAAACTGTTCCTGATGAGTAATCCTATGCATTATAAGAAATGGTCCATTTTATTGGAGATTCATGTTAAGTCATTAACACCCCCTAAATTTTATAAAGTCATAGAATTGTGAAGTGTTAAGGGGCTTCGGAAGCAATCTAGTCCAATTTGTACCCGGACAGGCATTTCTTCGTTAGCCTGCCAAAGATGCAGTCATCCATTCTCCATCTGAAGACCTCCATCGAAAGGAAACTCACCAGCCCATTTCCCTTCTAGACAGCTCAGAACATGAGGAAATGTTTCCTTATATCGAGCTGGAATCTTTTCCTTCACATTCTCCACCCATCACTCTTAGTTTTTCCCTTTAGGGTGAAGCAAAACAAGACTCCAAGTCTCCTATTCTCCCATCTACACATGTCCAGTTCTTCTTCTTCCTTTTTTTTTTTTTTTTTTTTGGTGAGGCAATTGAGGTTAAGTGACTTGCCCAGGGTCACACAGCTAGTAAGTGTCAAGTGTCTGATGTCGGATTCGAACCCAGGTCCTCCTAATCCAGGGCCAGTGCTCTATCCACTGCGCCACCTAGCTGCTCCTCCCAGTTCTTTCAACACATCATGGCTCTGAATCTCCTCATTATCCTAACCTCCCTCCTTGTTGTAAGTGCTCCAGCTTATTGAAGTCTTTCTTACAATGCAGTATCTGGGACTGAGCACAATGCTTCAGGTTTGGTCTGACCAAACAGAGGATAACGAGGCCATCATGTCCTTGGCTTGTTCTACTTTTCTTCTATTCATGCCCTCTAGGATTGCTTTGGAGCTTCTGGCTGCTATATTACATTGTTACTTCATTTGAAATCACCAAGATCCCAGGTCTTTTCTCAATGAACGATCAATAAACAATGTCTTCCCATTCCATATTTGTACTTTGGGTTTTTAAAAAATGCTTTTACACCATATGTGTTTCCCAGTTATCCCTCCCTCCCACACACACACACACACACACATTACACTCCATCATAAAAATAACAAAACAATCTGATATACAACTATGATTGAGAGTATAACCACCACTTCTCACCTATATTCTACCCCCTCTCTAGCAAGAGGAAGGAAGGGCTTCCTTATTCAGATGAGTATCTGTACACAAAAGTTGGGCATTGCTTTTAATCTGAATTCCATTGTCTTTTAGTGTTTTCTTTATTTACATGATTGTAGTCCTTGTGTATACTACTTTCTTTATCAAGTATCAGTTTACACAAGGCTTATGTAAAGTACTGGCCTTTCTTATGTGGACATTTTATTTACTGAGAGGGGCAGAAAGAGAACATTTATGTGAGAAACACAGAGAAAAGTTGTTTGAGGAGAGATTGTTTTAGAAGCAACTCAATGTACTGACAGATGGTTGCGGGGCATTATTTCTCAGCAGGTAACATATATGGCCAGTTTACAGGACATGGACATTTATTGCTGGAAAACAGAATCAAAGAACTGTGGGGGACTATGGGGAATGTTGATTATTTGTGTGATATGTGACAGAAATATGGATTTGGGATTTGCTCATCTAAATAGGAAGCTGACCACTGAGGGGATAGGAAGTAACTCCAGTAGTGAGTAGTAGACCTATGTCTCTCCCTTCCTGTCCCCTGTGCATACATGTGCGCGCATGCGCACGCGTGCACACACACACACACCAGGGTTACCCTAGGACCCTCAGAATGGGCAACTGCAATGTAGTCACCCCCTATCCCCAGCCTGCCAGCATGAGTACAGTTAGGGTGAGTGAACTGGCCCTAGCCCAAGAAAAGAAACCCTGGAGAGAGTTGAGGGTAAATGTACCACAATATTCCATTATAGTCATACACCATAATTTGTTCATCTGTTCCCAGATAGATGTCTACTTTGTTTCTCATGCTTGTGCAGTTGATTTTTTAAAACTTGGTACCTGTGACGCTCCCTCCCTGTGTACCCAAGTCACTTAGCTTTTCTGGATTTCATTCTCCCCATCTATGAAAAGAGGGGCTTGGACTACGAGGCCTTTGAAACTCCTTCTGTCTATGAACCTGTGATCTTCTGATTTATAATTGTGGTACTAGCTAGCATTTGTATAGGGCTTTAAGGTTTTGAAGAGCACTTTATATATGTTATCTCCTTATGCGCTAACAATAATCCTGGGACATCAGTGTTATTATTGTCCTCATTTTTAAAATGAGGAAACTGAGCCTGATTGAAGTTAATTGACTTACCCCAGATCACACAGCTAGTAGGTATCTGAGGTAGAATTCAGATTCAGATCATCCTGACTCCCAAGTCCATGCACTTTGCCACCTAGCCACCTTTCAAAATTATCCCTATTAAATGTTATATTGTTGGCACCATCTGGGTGAGTTTTTTTCCAGCTCATTTCTATTATCCCATGAATTAGTGCTCCTACCCAGTTCTGTCACCAAGTATAATAGTATAAAAGGAAAAGACAAGAGGGCTCTGCATAGAGCCTTGGAGGGACATTTGTGGTTACTGGATGTGACTTGGATGAAGATCCAGTAAAATACTGAAGAGGAGCAGTTATGTGGGTAGAGAACCAAGAGAGGGTAGAATAGTGACATGAAGAACAAAAAAACAGGAGAGAGTATCCAGAAGAAGTGGGCAGTTAACCCTGTCAAAGGCTGCAGAGAGGACAAGAAAGATGAGGTTTGAGAAAAAGTCATTTGATTTGGTGATTAAGAGATCATTCATAACATTAGAGAGAACCATTTCTGTTGAATAATGAGGTTGAAAGCCAGACCACAGAGAGTTAAGAAAAAAGTGAGAGGAAAGAAAGTGAAGAACTCATTGAAGAAGGCCTCCTCCAGGAAGTCTGAAGAGATGCAGGGCTATAGATAGTGGGGATGAAGGGATCCATGGAGGGTTTTTTGAATATGGGGAGACATGGGCCTACTTGTAGGCAGTAGGGAAGCAGCCGGCAGACAAGGAGGTGTTGAAAGTTGAGACAGTAGGAACAATAGAGGGAACAATTAGCTGGAGAAAACAGGATGGAATGGGATTATCTATGAATGTCGAAGGGCTCACCTTAGCAAGGAGGACCACCTCCTCATGTGAGACAAGAATAAAGAAAGAGATAGTAATAGAAGGTGTCTGAGTGGTGCTCATTGGGGAGGAGGGGAGAAGAGGGAACAGAATCTCCCCACCCTTAACCCATCAGCCTGGCACTGCAAAAGTGCTCACGTGAGGCCTGCCCTGTCAGCAGTTCCACTCCCATGATCCCCGCAGCTGGTGACTGAAGGAATGGAAACTATTGAAAAATTAAACAGAACAAACCTCTCTATCACACCCTTCATTAATAATAGAGGGAACCATACATTAACATCATGGGCTTAGGGAGTTATTTACTGGGCATTTGATGTAAAGTGCAATGGGGTGTGCTTCAATTGCTGACTGGGAAAATCGGCTCAGCTCCTTTTAAATGTCAGATGTTTCTGAGCACTGTAATTACACTGCTCTCCACCCCACCCAAGTGGCATACCTGCAGTTGAGTCAAACGTATATTTTGTACATTTTTTTCTTTTTTTTTTTTTTCAGGGCAATGAGGGCTAAGTGACTTGCCCAGGGTCACATAGCTAGTAAGGGTCAAGTATCTGAGACCGGATTTGAACTCAGGTTCTCCTGAATCCAGGGCCAGTGCTTTATCCACTGTGCCAACTAGCTACCCCCTATTTTGTACATTTTTAAGTAGAATCTGAGAATCATGCTATTCCCTAGGTTTGAGAAAGCTTTCTGGACGTGTAGGATATCCACAAAGACTTCATGAAATTTTACCCTTTGTTTTTTCTTTTGTTCAAGGCTTTAAGCATGATTTCTATAGTTTTATTTTTCTTGATGCCTCTTGTATCACAGTCTTTTCTTTATGGAATGCTACCCTCTCCCACTGCCACCTCCTTGTAACCAACAGTTAAGCAAAAACCATGGATTCAGTGGCCTCCAGCAATGTAGGCAACATTCTGCTCTCATAGTTGCCATCTTCTCACCTGAGAAAATGGAAGGAAGGTTATTTCATTATCTAGTCTCCAGAACTATAATTGGCTTTTCCATTACTTTGAGTTTGAATTCCTTTATAGTGATTTTTAAAAAATTTATTGTAGTCATCATGTCTATTGTTTCCCTGGTTCTGCTGCTTCCCTTGTCATCACTTCACAGAAATCTTCCCACATTTCTTTGAATTCCTTATAGTCATCATTTCTTACTGCATAATAATCTTCTATTACATTCATATCTCACAGTTTATTCAGCCATTCTAGGAGTAGTTAGGTGGTGCAGTGGATAAAGAGCCAGGCCTGCAGTCAGGAAGATTAATTTTCCCAAGATCAAATCTGGCCTCAGACACTTACTAGCTATGTGACCTCGGCCAAGTCACCTAACTGTTTGCCTCAGTTTCCTCGTCTTTAAAATGAGCTGGAGAAGGAAATGGCAAACCATGTCAGTATCTTTGCCAAGTTGGACATGACTTAACAACAACAACATTTAGCCATTGCCCAGTTGATAGACATCCTCTGTTTCTAGTTTTTTACCTTCCAAGTGTTGCTGTGAATATTTTGTTTTGGCATTTTGTTTTTCTGTTTTTGACCCACCCCACCCTCTCTTCAGGTACATGTCCATTTCTATTTCTCTATTAAACAAATTCAACAAAAATTTATGAAGCATGTACTGTGTCCAAGACCTCCACTAGAGTCCTGCTGAGGCCTCACCATCCTGTGGAGGTGACCCTGGCTTCTCAAAGACTATGCATGTGGTGCAAATGCTATACTATGTCTTGCCAAGCTAGAAAAGCCTTGGGGGTGGCCCAGGGGGTGGAGGCTCAGAAGGATTGGCTTTCTGTTATCTGTGGGTCAGCCTCACTAAGTTCAGTGAGGCTCATCTCAAGGGTGGCCCTTAAGTGATGAAGTTTTTGGCCACTGAAATTCATGAAGCTGACTACCAGAATTTTGGAGAGAGGTTGAATTTAGTTGGTAAACACCAGCCTCAGCTCCGTGCTAAAAGCCCTTCAGACATTTCCAAGTTTCTTTCATGTTGCTCCTCCTTTCACATTCTACATTCCAGACCAAGGGGCCTGCTTCCTGGAATTAGCATTCCATCTCCCACCTCCAGGCCTCTGTACAGGCTGACCTTGAATTCCTAGAACACCCCCCTCTTCATCTCTGCTCTACCTTCAGAGCCTAGTGTGCATTGCCCCTTCTACAGGAAGGCTTTTCTGACAGTCTGCCTCTTTGGTTTTCCCTCCCTTCTTGAATTCTCTTCTATTTATTTATCTGCATAAACATTGTATCAGATAAAATGTGAGTTCCTTAGGACTTGGGACAGTTTCTTATTTTGTCTTTCCATCCTTCACGTCTAACTTAGTGCCTTACTAATTTTGAGGGTCAGAAGCTTCAATTTCATCAGTGACAAAGAACTCGATGTAAAACCTTCTTCTACAGGCTAACAACTCCTCTAACTTATAGTCATAGTTCCTGAGGACACTGAAATAGTGGGTAATTTGTCCTTGATAACACAGCTATGTGGCCCACTATTTTAGGCAAGTCCTAGCTATGCTTCACCTTACTTCTCTCCTAATCTCCCCATCTTTTTGCTAGCTTCCAAGCATGCGCCCTTCCTCCTCCTCAATAAGTTTTGGACCCCAAATCAAATGAGTTTTGCCATTGTTCCTGAAAGAGATATGCCAGTCTGCCCCCATAGGGTCCATTCACCCCTCACCGCTTCCCTATAACTTTCTGCACTAAAAGGCCTCTTCTAGGCCACCACTCCCCTATGTCTGTTTCTTCCCCTAAGCAACTTGAGAGTAAAGTTTGTCTTTGATTTTTACCTTTGTATCTCTAGGACTTAGCACAGTTCTTGGCTTATAGTAAATGTTTAATGAATACTCTTCTATTTATTTCTATTCATTTACTTATTCAAAGTTATCCCTTGAACCCATGTCTTCCTAACACCAACGGCATTGGTTACTACATTGAACCTGAAGTCAGGAAGACCTGAGTTCAAATCCTGATTAAGACATTTGCTAGTGGGAGCAGCTAGGTAGCACAGTGGAAAAGGTACCAGCCCTGGATTCAGGGAGACCTGAGTTCAAATCTGCCCTTGGATACTTGATACTTACTAGCTGTGTGACCCTGGGCAAGTCACTTAACCCTCATTGCCCTGCAAAAACAAAACAAAAAGACATTTGCTAGTTATGTGATTCTTGGCAAATCATTTAATTTCTATTTGCCTCAGTTTCCTCATATGTACAATGAGGATAGTAATAGCACCAGCTCCTAGGGTTGGTATCAGGATAAAATAAAATAATATTTGTAAAGTTTTTTATAAACTTTAAAGTACTCTATAATGCTTACTACTGCTGTTGCCACTGAAGCCACCACTGCTAGTACTGCTACTACTAACCCCTATACCACACTGTCCTCGTAGAGCAGGCACTTAATAAAGGCTTATTGAATTAGTTAAGAGAAAGTGACCAGTGCATTTATGTTTGTCCATCTTTGAAGCATTAATGGAAATGAAAGGCTTTTGCTACCTGTTGGATATGATGTATACAAAAATAAGCATAATGCAAGTTAGCATATGTTGGAGGCGCTTCTATCTATCTATCTTTCTTTTTTTTTTTTTTGCAGGGCAATGGGGGTTAAGTGACTTGCCCAGAGCCACGCAGCTAGTAAGTGTTAAGTGTCTGAGGCCGGATTTGAACTCAGGTACTCCTGACTCTAGGGCCGGTGCCCTATCCACTGCGCCACCTAGCTGCCCCAGCTTCTATCTTTCTTGTTTCCTTTAAATAAGGTATACTCCTCTAGAGCTGTACTTAAGTCATGGGTCTCATCACACCAGGTGTCAGTGTTGCCTATGAAGTCCAATTTACCTCCTAGTATTTACAATGCTGGCTCATCTTGCTTATTGAATTAACTTTGGACATGTGTCTAGACATTCAGACTGAGTTTGGCTATTGTCTTGTCTCTTGTATTTTTGTCTCCTGTGAACTTCTGGGTGTCTCAGCTGTCATTCTTCTTCCTTTTAGCTATTCTTTAGGGCTAGTTTTATAGATGTATACAGAGGCAATTTTCTTGATCCCAAACTCTATCCTTTTTATCTTAATGCTCTTTTGATTAGATTTGCAAGATACCAGACAAATGCATTCTTACCAGTCTTTGTTAAGTACTGGACAGGAGTCTGTAATGCCTGGATTTAAATCCAGTATCAAGAAATCCAAATCTCATTCTCAAACACTACCTTCCTGGGTTGTTCACTTGCTATATCTGGACACTATCTATCTGACAAGGTACAGGTCAAATGAGATTTTTTTTAATAAAAAAAATTTTAATTTTTAAAAGATCAAATAATATAATGTTTATAAAATGCTCTATAAACCTGCAATCAATCAGTCAGTCACCAAGCATTTATGAAGCTACTGTGCATCAGGCCCTATGCTAGGTGCTGAGGATACAAAGAGAGAAGTACAATAGCCCCTGCCCTCAAGGAGGCTACATTCTGATGGGGGGGTGGAGAATGGGGTGTGGTGAAACCATGAAAAACCTCATTTAAGATGGGACCTTGGTCTGAGCAAACCAAGGATTCCAAAAAGTAACAGTGAGAAGGGAGAGTATTCCAGGTGTGGGGCACAGGAAGTACAAAGGTGCAGAGATGGGAGATGGAAGGCACATCATGTATGAGAAACAGCAAGTTGGGCCAGTATGGCTGAATCAAAGAGTATGAGGAGGGCAGTGAGATATCAGATAGGAAGAGTACAGGTTATGAAGTGCTTCAAATGCTGCCAGAGTTGTTTCTGTTTGATTCTAATGGCAAAAGGGAGCCATTTGTGTCTATTGAATTGGGGGGTGGGACGCAGCACAGTCAGACCTGTGCTTTAAGACAATCACTTGGGAAGCTGGAGGAAGGGTGAATTAGAGTAGGGAGATACTTGATACTTGATACTTGGGGAAACCAACTTTGAGGTGAGTGCTTGGCCCAAGTGAGAACTGATTAAGGCCTTAACTCAGAGTAGCTGCTTGAGGGCAGAGAAAAGGAAGATGTTACGGAGACAGAAATAACAAGATTTGGCAACTGACTTGATCTGATTTGAAGGCTGAATTGAGGATGACCAAGGTTGTAAACCTCAGAGACTGGAAAGATCGTGATGCCCTGGACAGAAATTGGGAAGTTTAAAAGTGAAGTGGGTTTCTCCGGAAATATGAGTTCTTTTGTGGACACTAAAGTACTATGTATATGTAAACTGTTATTGTTTCTAAATTGTGCATTATGTGTATTGATCAATTTTAAGAATTGTACTGAAATCTTTACCAATGAGATGTTCTTAAATAGTATTCTAAATCTTCTTTGCAAATTCCTCTTCACATGTTGTATTTCTATAGACAGTGCTGCATTTATCCTAAACAGGTTCTAAAAATCTAATTATTCCATTCCTGAGGCCCAATCCAAATTTGTTTTTAAATTGCTTTAAGCAAAATCATTTAGAAATGTTATGGGGGGCAGCTAGGTGGTGCAGTGGATAAAGCACCGGCCCTGGAGTCAGGAATACCTGAGTTCAAATCCGACCTCAGACACTTGACACTTATTAGCTGTGTGACCCTGGGCAAGTCACTTAACCCCCATAGCCCTGCCAAAAAAAAAAAAAAAAAAGGAAATGTTATGGTTGTTTGAATCATCCCAGTGCTACCAATTTGGTTTAGTCCCTCATCATGTCTTCCTTAGACTATTACAGAGCCTCTTCACTGATCTCCCTGTCTCCAGTGTCTCTATTCATAAGATCACATAAGTATACAGGTGGAAGGGACTTCAAAAGACATGTAATTCAGTATCCTTATTTTACAGATGAGGCAACTGAGGCCCATGAACAGTAAGTTCCTCACCCAAGGTCAGACAGATAAACAAAGGCTCAGAAGCAGGATTTGAATCTATATCTCTGATCCCAGAGCCAGTTCTCTGTATCATGCTTCCTCAGTTGCTGTTGTCTCCTTCCTATTCCTATGGGCAAGTCTAATCACCTGTGTCACTTCTCTCCTCTTCCCCACAAAGCTTTTGTGGCTGCCTGTTATTGATAAGATAAAATAGAAACTCAGCCAGTGATCAAGGATCTCTCAAATCTCTTTCTAATCTATCCTTTTGGGCTTATCTCACATTGGTCCTCTTCATAAACTCTGTATCCTCATCAAACAAGACTGACCACTATTCCCTGACCTTGTCCTAACTTGTCTTGCCTCTGTACAACTACTCATTATCTCCCATGTCTAGAATGAACTCTCCCACCTCTTAAAATGATTTCAAAAAAATCCTGCAGGGGCAGCTAGATGGCACAGTGGATAGAGCACCGGCCCTGGAGTCAGGAGGACCTGAGTTCAAATCCAGCCTCAGACACTTAACGCTTATTAGCTGTGTGATCCTGGACAAGTCACTTAACCCCAAATGCCTCACTAAAAACAAAATTATTTCCATTCTTGAGGTCCAGCTCGGGTACTAGCTTCTCCTAAAGTCTTCTCTTATCTCCATCCTTCCTCCATCTCTCTAGAAGTGGTCCAGCTCTTCTTTAATCTCATGACATTTTACTTAGACTCTTCTTCATGTTCTTCCATGAATTCAGAACTAGAAGAGTCATTGAGACTTAGAAGCCCAGGTCATCCGCTTCCATATCCAGCAATATTTTCACTTAACCAAACAATTGATTAGTGCTAACTGATATGTATTCCCTGGGAAAGGAAAAGGGAAGAACTTTCTCCTTGTCCCCCTGCTGATGTTTCTCTTTTAGTTAAGGGGGAAATTAGAGAATAGCAAGTAGTGTCCCAGCCCCAGTAGCCGTAAGCTAACCTGAGTGCTATGGCCCACAAAACTTCCTTGGCAGCCACTTTCCAAGTCTGTGCATTGGGAGCAGAATGGAGTCTCTACAGAGAAATTCCAAAGACCCTGGGAGATATTGGGTCTGCCTCCAACCTACTGAGATTACTGCTATACAGACCGAGCTTGGGGAGGTGAATTTTACCTTACCATCTTAATTCTTGAGGAGTTATTGATCAATACCTGCTGTTGACTTGCCTGCCTGCTTTCCACCAGAAGAAGACTGAGATCAATAAGGGGCAGCATAGTGCAGTGAAAAAAAAGCATTGGATTTGAAGTCAAAGGGCCTGGCTTAGACTCTCAGCTCTGCTTCTTTTTGACCCTGTTCCCTTGGGCAAATTTTCTGGGGGCATCTCCCTTACTCGAATGGCAGCCTGTTGAGGGCAGAGACTGGTCCTTCTTCATATTTGTACCTTTCTCAGCACCAGGCAGAGAGTAGGTGTTTAATAAGTGTCTGTTCATCTGAATTGAACCATGTTATAAACAAAATACTAGCTTCCTTATATTAAAATATCTCTAAGAGTTTCTTTATTTTCATAATTCACATATAAATCTCACTAAATTTTAGACCCTATCATGTTGTAAAGAAGTAATGTATTTTCTCATGCTTCAGCAAAAGATGAGTCTTTTCCTTAGACAAATATCATCTTTGGATTTGGGATAAAATAGCTTCTCCTTTGAGAATGTAAATTATGCATCAAGTGGCTTCATTAAAACATGAAACCTTGTTACTATAAAATCACAGAAACTCAGAGCTCCAAAGGACCTCAGAGGACATCCAGCCCAAGCTTGACTTCAAGCAGATATTCCCCTCTACATTAACCCCAACAAGTGATCACCCAGCTTCTGCTTAGAGATGGCCACTTGATTTAGAACTCTCTGGTTTATGAGGCAGCCCAATTTACTTTGAAGTAACTTGAATGATTAGGATATATCTTTCCACTAAGGCCAACTTTGCTTTTCTCCAACTGCTACTCATTGCTCTTAGTCCTTCCCATCAGAGCCAAAGCAGAAAAGTCTAATCCCTCTTCTGCAACAGGCCTTCAAAGTCTTGAAGACTGCAGTCCTCCCCACCCCCTAGCCCTCTAAGGTTCTCTTCTCTAGGCTGAACATTTCCAGTTCCTTCCACTGGTCCTCACATGGCCTAGCAGCCTGTTGTTTAGCCATTCAAGTGGACTTCCTTTGAATGTACACCAGCTTGTATGGTGTCCCCTCTGAAAGAGGAAGAGTCATGGCTCACATCTTTATAATGCTTTATGGTTTTTATTGTTCATTCGTTTCAGTTGTGTCCAACTCTTCATGACCTCACATGGGGCTTTCTTGGCAGAGACATTGGAGTGGTGTGCCATTTCTTTGTCCAGCTCATTTTACAGATGAGGAAACTGAGGCAAACAGGGTGAAGTGACTTGCCCAGGGTCACACAGCTACAGTGTCTGAGGTTGCCCAGTTTATTAAGCACTTTCATTATGACAGTCCTTTGAGGTATATCATGCAAATATTATCCCCATTTTTGTGGACTTATAGTCAAGACAACAAGAATTTCTTAAAGCACTTCCTATGTGCCAGGCATTGTGTTGGTGCTAAACACTGGAATCACAAAGAAAGGCAAAAAATAGTCCCTGTTCTCAAGTAGCTCCGCAGTCTAATGAGGGAGACAACATGCAGACACTTGTGTACAAACAAGATCTATACAAGTTGGAAAAAAATAGGACAAATTGGAGATAATCTTAGGGGAAAGGCACTGACATTAAGAGGAAATAGTGGGGCAGCTAGGTGGCGCAGTGGATAGAGCACTGGCCCTGGGTACAGGAGGACCTGAGTTCAAATCCAGCCTCAGACACTTAACACTAGCTGTGTGACCCTGGGCAAGTCACTTAACCCCAATTGCCTCACAAAAAAACCAAACAAACCAAAAAAAAAAAAAAGAGGAAATAGCTTCTTGCAGGAGGTGGGACCTTGTCTGGATCCTGAAGGAAGTCAGGGAAACCAGGGAATAGAAACTCATAGAGATGAAGTATCCTGCCTATGGTCACACAGCAAGTCAATGTTAGAATTAGGATGTAAATATCAGTTTTCCAAATCACTGTGTCATATGACCTTTACTCCATACCTCTCATTCACTAGCTGAAAAAAAGAATTTGGTGCCTACTATGTGCCTACACTGTCATAGGTACTTTGCAAATATTATCTCATTTGATCCTCACAACAACCCTGTGAGTTAGGTACTATTATCCTCATTTTACATTTGAGGAAACTGGGGCAAATAGAGATTTAAGTGTCTTGTCCAGGGTCACACAACTAGTTAAGTGGCCAAGATCTGCCTGGAGCTTGAATCTCCCTGGCTTCTGGCCCAAGTGTGTATCCTTTGTACTACCAAGTTATATCCTGTGTAACAAAGAATTTTGAAATAGAAAAAAAAAAAACAACAGTTAAGCAAAACTAACCAACATAGCAACCAAATCTGATATTGCAGGCATTGTTCTGTACCCATTTTCTCCCACCTCTGCAAATAAGGGAGGGAGGTAAATTCTTATAGTTCTTCTTTGGGGCCAAGATTGGTCTTTATAATTTCACAGCATTCAATTTCAATTTTTGTTGTTATTTCCATTGATACTGTAGTAGCTGTTGTGTTTGTTTTTCTGGTTCTGCTTGCTTCCCTTTGCAGAAGTTCTTGAGGACAGGAATTGTCTTGCTTCCATATGTATTTGTCATATCTCCAATCCTTAAGCTAGCATCTGGCACATAACAAGTGCTTAATAAATGCTTTTTCATTCATTCATTTTTCATTCATTACATTCACAACTTGTTTACCTATTCCCCAATCACTGGGAATGTACTTTGCTTCCAGATCTTTGCTACTACATCAAGTACTGCTGTGAGTATTTTGGTATATGTGGAACAGACAGTTCTTTTTAACATTGACCTGTCCTAGGTCATTTTCATACAAACTGCTTCCTGGTCGCACCAATAGTCAACAGTAAATAGTTTTAGGCAGAATATTGCTCAGCAGGCAAACATGGGGAGGGGAGTCAAACCCCAAGCTAATATTCTGTACAATTTGGAGCCCTCTATCTCTTGAAGATTTGGCTAGCTTTGTTAAATCAGCATATTTTTTTCTTGCTGATTATTGCAGCTGGAGCATCTAAGTTGGGGATGGGGTAGCAGAAAGAACAATTGTTCCTTACAAAGCTCTGAAAAGGTCTAATGTCATCAGCGTAATATCATTGCAGCTATGAGCATCTGGAGGACCTTGCCCCCATAGAGAATCCCACTTTCATTGGGACTGTGCTACCCACTCTCCATGACTTCAGTGACCACCTTTAGCAAGCATAGATCTTCTGTTTTATGCTTCTCTTAATGATCATAATCAGAGGGTTATTGAAAAATCCCACTTCTATGAAATCCTTCAAGGTAACGGGCATACTATTGACATATGCATGAAAGACAACAGGTCAGAAGAGTCTATAAGGCTGAGTTTTGCTCTAATGAATCACATAATTTTTATCATCAACCGAAGGATTTTGCATCATCTAAATACTTTGTAATGAATTGTATGTTTATAAAAGATATCATCTACTGTGGAATATTAGTTATGAAAATCATCCTGTTCCTTTCTTATACCACCATCAAGGATGTCATAGGTTATACTCAAAACTTTTATATACATGGGAAAGTAGACATAAAGGTCAGCCATTATTAATATTTTCAGTTACCTTTTTGGGGTATAATAATCATACCTTTGGATTCTTCCTCTCTTTCAGAAGTCTGGAAAGTAGATCTCTCAATGCCTTAAATATTGTCACTTCCAGCATGGATCCCCTCTATCTAGTTTGGCTGTTTTCTCATCTTTGTTTTCCTCAGTGCTATTTCCATTCCCTTACAAATTCTTGTTAACTTGACTCAGCACATCGGGGACTATAAAATTAGACTCTAGATATGATGACTGCACTGCCCTTGATATGTTATAAAAATCTTTACAGATCTTTTCCATTTTTTCTTTTGTTTATTGTACTACTTCCAGTTTTATCCTGGAATGTCCTGGGCATGATTTTGCTTAGTTTGCTAGTTAGGTTTCTTAGCTTTTCCCTCTACTGTGCCTTAGTATTCTGTGAAGCAATATTTTCACCATATTTCTTTAGAAAATTTTATAAGTGAGTCTATATTCTAACTCACTGTTGCCCTCGGTTGCCACATAGCTCCCCTTGGAACGGATAGCAAGTATTTACTGTATGAGGCCATTTCTAGGCTCTTTTGAATTATTTACTATTGCAACTGATTTGCATCAGTAATTTAAAAAAAATAAATTGTTGTAACCAGCATCAATGTCAGTCCTCCAGTCAAAACCCCTTTTTTTGTTTCAATACCTTATTTAAATAGGTCAGATTAGAGTTGTGTATTTTAATTACATAACTGTTTCCCCCATTTTATTAATTTTGATTTTTAACAAACCCATTGTATGACTACATGCAGATGATTTAGTAATTATCCCCAAGAAAGTAATGAGTCATTTCCTGTCAGCTAAAATTTCATCAATTTCATTTTTGTGATGTTAGTCTTCACCATGTCTAATATCTTTTGAATCCTTTTTCAAAGAAAATAATCTTGATATATAGAAATGAAGCAAATGTGTAGTCTCTGAGTCTTTGCCCTTTCTCATTTCTTACCCTTAAACCATATTTTCCAAAAAAAAAATTTGTCTACTGCCCATGCTCACCTTTGCATTGAAATAACTGAGTATCAAAGTATATGCTACTTTAATTTGGAGAGTCTTCTCAAGTTCTTCATGTATTTTCTCTATCTCCCTTATCGCCTACCCTCATTATCATCATGGTGGTCTTTTTGAAAATGCTCATAATGAGCATGTTATTACAAGATGACCAAATATCCTATAAAATTTTGTTTCTTCTTTCCTTCAGACATACAAGTATCTGTCATCTGCTTTATATGTCAATCCAAGAAGAACCTGTGATTCCTCTTTTGTATTTAGCCACAACTTCCTTTTATTTTATGGTTTTATTTATAGTGAGAGTGTCAAAATCTATTTGATTAATTTCCTCCAGTCATAGGTCCACTTGTTGGTCACTGGTCAGGGATATCATATTTAGAGTCCCAATAACCAAGTTTAAAGGTGGTCTAAAAGCTATATGAGTCTTAGCACCCTCTTTTTCAGTTTTCTGTCACTCCTTCACTACTGCTGGAGAAACAGAAGGGGACCACAATAGCACTGAGGATTATTTTGTATCTTTGTCCCATGCATTGCCATGAATAAGGAATTCATCACTAAGTGGTCAGCCTACTGGTGATGAGCCATGGAAAACAGACACTCTGACTTGGCCATACTTAACATTTTCTCAGCATGGTAGAACCTGCCAGAGCTTGCCCACCCTTGACATACATAGCCTTTGAGAGTTTTGTGTTATCTTCATACCATGAGGCATCAGAGTGGGACTTTGCTAGTTAATTACTGTTTCACAAATGACCGACTGAATTATTGGATGTTCACTTTTTCCAGATTGTCTAGAACCAAGCCCAGTCTGTATCTCAGCCAACCACTCTAATAACCCATATGCTAATGTTTACTTCTCTATGATCCATATGGTTATACATGCTTTAAAAGTACAATATCTGATTCATAGACCATGTGGGACTTCAATTGAGGCAGCAAGTGACAGTGACAAGGAAATGAGATATTCCTCAGAGCAGTTTAAAATATTTCAAAGGATGGGACTACAGTAATTCAACATTCCATTGATTGAGAGGCAGTTGGCATAGTGGAAGGAGCAGTGAAATGGCTCTCAGGAGACCTGAGTTTCAATACAAGCTCTGTCTTATTGTATGATCCTGGACAAGTCATTTCCCCTCTAGGAGCTTCAGTTTCCTTATCTGATAAAATAAGATGGCTGATGGGGCAGCTAGGTTTTGCAATGGATAAAGCACTGGCCCTGGATTCAGGAGGACCTGAGTTCAAATCTGGCCTCAGACACTTGACACTTACTAGCTGTGTGACCCTAGGCAAGTCATTTAACCCTCGTTGCCCCTGCAAAAAAAAATAAAATAAAATAAGATGGCTGAACTAGGTAGTCTCTTATAGTGCTAATATTCACTGTTCTGTGTTCTAAGCTTTCTTTTAGCTCCAGCATTTTATGTTCTAAGGTCCCTTCCAACTTTAACATCCTATGGTATATGGTCCATTCTAGTTTCTAAGGTTCCTTCCTTCAGGCTCTTAGAGCTATGAATCTATAATTCTTTAATTCACCTGACCACCCTCATGGTCAAGAGAATGTGGAGGGAAAGAGAGAAAAAGGAGTTTTTCCTCTCCTCTGTGCAAACTACTCCCAATATGCTGAGCCCCAAGCCAAGAGTTAATCTCAATTTTTATACCAAAAGGTACTTAAAAATTTTCAACAAAGACTCCAGTGAGCACAAAATATTTGCTTTTCAGAGATCCGGCAAAAACTCTAACAAAGAATTCATTAAGAAGACCAAAAATGTTAATATTTTAAGCCAGGACTGTGCTTGTTCTGTTCTGTAAAATTACCACATGGTTAGTGGTATGAATGTTCATTCCTGAGCTTTGTGTTAATAGAATCACACTCTAAATGGGAAGGGACCTCAGAGGTCATTTCCAGGGTAGTAGGGCCCCTCCTACAAGCACAGCAGATAGTCTAACTGCCTTATGTTATTGAATCATGGTCCCTGACCTTCCCCTGGCAGGCCATATGGTGGTTCAGCCCTTTTCTGCTTCTTCTCAGAGATGGGAACATTTTAGCCTACCCTGCCACATGGGGGATACCTCTTCATAGAGAAGCAGCCTGTTGACTTACCTGGATTCAAATCTTGGTTCTAACACTTCCTTGTTGACTCACTTTTAATAAATTACTTAACTTCTCTGGGCCCCAGTTTACTTCTTTGTAATATGGTGATGGTACTCACTACCTTCATAGGATCTTTTTGAGGATCAAGTGAGATGAGATATTGTGTCTGTGTGTGTGTGTGTGTGTGCGTGCACACACACGTGCGCACATGTGCATAATGTGCTTTGCAAAATTTGAAGCACTATAACATGTGAACTATTTGTAAAATGATCTTTTGACCTCCTTCAACTGGCCTTCCAATAACACTAGTATGCTTTCCTTATTCAGCAATTCCTTTTAGGACCAGATAGAGATTTTGCTGGCCTTAATAGCTCTTATGAAATTACCAGCTTTCTATAAACTAGCAGTTCTCAGAAGCTCACCCTTGCTGCCTAGCAATAAAATAAACCCTAGACTAGGAGTCAAAATATCTGAATTTTAAATGCATTTTTTCCACTTATTAGCTGGAACTTTGGAAAAGTTATTTTCCATCCCTAGTAGGACCTACCAGAGCTTGTGCCCTTTGGGTTTTGCCTTCAGGAATCCATTGTTGTTGTTTGTCCTTCTTTCTTGAAGAGGACCATGACATTGGGAGGTGATGGCATGACTTGCAGTGAGGGAGGGTTGTACAAAGTCACCAACCTCACTCTCTCCTCCAGAGCCATCTGGGTCCAGTGGCAAGATATACAACAGGACAACTCGAGATGGCCCTGGACTTTTGAGGCAATTGGGGTTAAGTGACTTGCCCAGGGTCACACAGCTAATAAGTGTCAAATGTTTAAAGCCGGATTTGAACTTGGGTCCTCCCAACTCTAGAGCCATTGCTCTATCGTTTGCACCATCTAGCTGCCCCATTGTCACCTCCTATTACAAAGAAGCATTAGTGGAAGGCTTGAGTCAAAGAGACTATATCCATGTGCTGAAAATACTCCTCTTAATTTGGTTAAGCGTAAGAAGTGCCCAAAGCAGTAGGGTTCTTTTTTTAATTTGTGGGTTTGCAAGGAAATAAAGTTTCATTAGTGGAAGAAGCTATTATATAACTTCAATTCTGACTGCCACATTTCAGTAAGGATTTTAACAAGTTAGAATATATCCAGCGGAGAGTGACAAGGATGGTTAGGGACCTTGAGAACATGTTATGTGGTAATTAGTTGAAGAACTGAATATATTTTGCCTGGATCAATCAACAGTAATTTATTAAGTGGCTCCTATGTGCCAGACACAATGATGCCTAAGAGAAGACTTGAGAAGGAAATGATCCTTTCTTCAAGTTTTGAGGGTCCGTTATGAGGAAGAAGGATTAGACAATTTTTTCTGCTTACCTCCAGAGAACAAAACTGGGAGCAAGAGAGGCAGATTTAGGCTTTAACAATTAGAGAGATCCAAAAATACAATGGACTGCCTTGAAAGATTGTGCACTGCCTATTACTGGTGGTCTTCTAGGGGAGGTTAGATGACCACGGTTAACCAGTTGTTTGGGATTCTTGCTTGGAGTAAAGGTAGAATGAGAGAACCTCCTATGTTCTGTTGAATTCAGGATCTCTAATCCCATCAGTGGCCATTTTTATTTACATTTCTTACAACTTATTTTTTTCAAATCAGAAATTTCCCCAAGGGGCCTCCCCTTTTGTCATCCAGGACCTCCCTGCTAGCTAATACTGCAAGGCTTCTTCATTTCTGTGCCTTTAAAAATCTTTTCCTTACGACCTAAACAAGATCAATATGGTTCCAAACTGTAAGTCCAATATTTCCTTCTCATATGCTCTGCATGTCCCAGGAAGCAATTTTAGGGAGCCAAGCTCTTTTGCTGCATTAGGAAAACTGCTTTCCATGATGACAAGAGGCATATGAACAGAAAGGAGATTTGGAAAATAGGACCAAAGGGTTTCGAACTGGAAAAGAGCTTAGAAATCATCTGGTCCAAAACTTGCCTTTTACCAAAAAAGGAACAGACACAGAGAAGGCAAGGTATTTATCTAAGGTTGCGCAGATACTGAGATTTGAATCCTGGTCTTCTGAAAACAAATCCACTATGCTATTTTGTTGTTGTTGTTGTTCTCTATTAGGAAAATCATTTTAAAATAGCAACCAATGATAGTAGGATTCCTGAAAATGGAGAAGAAAATGGACAAAGAAACTAGAAGTCAATTTCTGTCCTCTATGACTTAAGAATTAATTTGCACGTGCACACACACACTCACACACACACACACACACCAGTGGGAAAGACTTTTTAGCAGCAAATATAGAGCAACAGATTTAGGAGCTTTAGTAGTTGAGAGGCTTCAGGGTACCAAGAGCTGATTTCTTCTTAGGATATATTAATATTAGCCTTGAAGGAAGTGATAGTTCTGCTGTAGTCAGTCAATAAGCATTGATTAAACATCAACTATATAGCAAGTCCTACTGTGAAAAGGGCTGGGAATACAAAGAAAGGCAAATGACAGTCCCTGCCCTCAAGAAGCTTACAGTCTAATGGGGGAAATAATATGGAAATGACTCTAT
Source organism: Dromiciops gliroides (assembly GCF_019393635.1). Classification (NCBI taxonomy): domain Eukaryota; kingdom Metazoa; phylum Chordata; class Mammalia; order Microbiotheria; family Microbiotheriidae; genus Dromiciops; species Dromiciops gliroides. Next base: position 621,272,436 of record NC_057862.1, on the reverse strand, counting down.
ACTAACAAACTTTATGCTGGACAAATTAAAAATAATCAATAGAGAGAGAATAGTAGAATTAGGGGGGAGGAGTATGGGGTCAGGAAAGACTTCTCATAGAGAATGGCATTTTAGCTGGACTTTGAAAGAAGCCAGGGAAACTAACAGTCAGAGATAAGGAGGGACTGAGAGCTAAACCCTCCCTTGTGACAAATAAATAAATAAATAGTAAAAACATCCAACATAGAAACCTTATCTGACAGGGTACAGAATATCCTATTCTAGTAGTTCCCCATCTCTCAATTATGAGCCAGGAAGTATGGTTTATTATCTCTTCTCTAGGACTTTCATTGATTTTTCTATTATTCAGAGTTCAATGTCCTCTGTATTGAGTTCTTTCATTTATGTGATTGCAGTCATTTTGCATATTTTTTCTTGGTTCTTATTTTTGTACATACAAATCTTCCTATGATTCTCTTAACTCTTATTCACCATTTCTTTCTATATAGTAACATTCCATTTCATTCTGGTGGCATCATTTTTTTCAGGCATTCCCCAAGTGCTGGGTACCTACCTACTTTGTTTTCAGCTTTTTGCTACCATAAAGAGCTGTTATGAATATTTTGGTCCATGTTGGACCTTTGTTTCCACCTTTTATATCTGGGGTATATATGTCCAGTCATATTGCTGGGCTGAAAGCTATTGACAACTTAGTCACTTTCCTTACATTAATTCCAAATTGAAATCCTGATTAGTAAGATGACTTTATAGCTCCATCAGCTTTGTGTAAGCATTCTGCAGAGTGAAGGAAGCAGATCCAGGATAAAATTCTGTACATGACAACAACACAAGTGGAATAAATAAAAGGGGAAGACTGAGCATTGTGTAATCATAATCAATGAGTCTGACCCCAGAGAAGAAGGAAGGAATGTATCTCCCTCTGTTCTTTACAGAGGTATGGGATTATGGTATAAAATCTTGTCTGTGGGGGGGCGGCTAGGTGGCACAGTGGATAAAGCACTGGCCATGGATTCAGGAGTACCTGAGTTCAAATCCAGCCTCAGACACTTGACATTTACTAGCTGTGTGACCCTGGGCAAGTCACTTAACCCCCATTGCCCCTGCAAAAATAAATAAATAAAATTTTTTTAAAGAAAGAATCTTGTCTGTGGGCTTGAAATGTTGGTTTGTTTTGCTTAACTGTCTTTTCTCTCTTTTTTATTCTTTGGTGCAAGGAGTGCCCCTATGAGTAGGGTAAAGAGTTGGTATCTATTTGGAAATGATGATAATATAAAATAAGAAGGTAGAATAATTATTGTTTTTTATAAAGCACTGTGTCTGTGTGCCTTTGTTCCTATAGCTCCCACAGCATTGACTGTTCTGCCATTTTTTTTTCATCTTTGCCCAGTCTTCATAGAGTAAAGTGAAGTTTGGGAATTGTTTTGATTTTCATTGTTCTTACCATTAGTGATTTGGACCATGTCTTCATATGGTCATGTATAGTTTGCAGATCTTCGTTTGAATACCGTTTGTTCATATCCTTTGACCACTTACAGGATGATTAACAATTTAACAGGCAGAAGGGTAGGAAAGGGCATTCTGGGCAATTGATCAATAAACATTTCTTAAGCACCTACTATATGCCAGGCATTATGCTAAGCTTTGAGGAGGTAAAAAGAGGGAAAAGATAGTTCTTGCCCTCAAGGAGCTTGTAATCTAATAGAGAAAACAAAATTCAAACAAATACACACACATATAACAAGCCATATACAAGAAAAATAGGAAGTAAGTAGCAGAAGGAAGGTACTAGAATTAAAAGGAATTAAGAAAGACTTCCTGCAAAAAGTGGGACTCAGTTGGAACTCATAGAAAACCATGGAAATTATGTAGATTGGAATGAACAGTAGGCTGGAGGTAGGAAACTGCAGGATATGTATGAGGACAACATATAGTTAGTTTAGTATGGCTGGTGTTCCTTGTGGAAAGTAGGGGAGGAGACTTAAAAGGTCATTCGCCCATCTAAGTCTCTTTTCTTACCTGCAGGAAGTGCTGGGAAAATTTGTACCTTTAGTTCTGATGACATTTTGTATTCAAAGGCCCTTCCACATCTGATATCCTATATTGTACATTCTTAGGTCCCTTTCAACTCTGGCATTCTGCACTTTGGTTTTCTAGCATTTTACCAGCTGTGAGGAAATTGCGTTTCCCATCTGATTTTTGTGATAAAGATCTGTAATTAATACAATAAGCAAGAATTGTTTCCGCAGTTTACTTCAATGGAAATGGAACTATTTCATAGTTAATTTGTGACATTAGTTCCTAGACAGTAACAGTGATAGTATTTTTATATGCGTGGTCAGTACTAAGAAATCGAACTTAAAGTATTATGTTCTTGATCTTACATGTTTTAAATATGTATAATGTTCCTCAAGTAATTTAGAATTTTAAAAATCATACAGTATGGGGCAGCTAGATGGCGCAGTGGATAGAGTACCCACCCTGGAGTCAGGAGGACCTGAGTTCAAATCTGTCCTCAGACACTTAACACTTACTGGCTGTGTGACTCTGGGCAAGTCACTTAACCCCAATGGCCTCACCTATATATATATATATATATATATATATATATATATATATATATATATGTATGTATGTATGTATGCATGTATGTATATGTGTGTATGTATGTATATGTGTGTATGTATGTATATGTATGTGTATATATATAAGGTACATACAGATTCATAGTCATACAATCCTCTTTTTCTGTTTTTCATTTTATAAGGAAATACTCATGTTTGTTAAGTTCCTAATTTAAAAAAAATTAGGGAGTATGTTTGAGGCATGAGAGCCATTCAGTTTGACTGGAGCAGGGGTCCTTAACCAGGGGTTTACTGACTCCTGAGGGATCTGTGGATGGATTTTAGGGGTTCTGTGAACTTGAATGGGAAAAAAAATTTCCTTTTCATTAACCTTTAGTTTCCTTTGTATTCTTATATATTTTGTTTTATGCATTTAAAAACAGTATTCTGAGAAGGGGTTTATAGGCTTCAGTAGACTGCCTAAGGGGTCCAGGACACAAAAAAAGGTCAACCCTGGGGTAGTATGTCCCTTGAGTGGAAGGAAACAGTGTGAGCCAAGTTTGCACCTGAAGGTGATAGTTAATTTTCCCAGCCCCATTTTATAGCTATCGATGGTCTTGGATGCCCCTGGATGCCCCAAAAGGAGTTTGATTTTTATTCAGTAGGCCATGGGGAGGCATTCAGCAGTCTGATATAGGGCAATGCTATGATCAGACTTGGAAATTAGAGGAAGACAAATATATTTTTGTTAGCAAGGCAGTGTGTTAGGGTCCAGTCTGGGAGAGAGTGGAGGTCCCAAAGCCTGTGAAAGGTAGCCATGGGGGCTGGCACTAATGTGATCCATTAAGGCCTTATGTAACGATTTTCATTTTCAGGGCCAGGCTGTTGCTCAGCTCTGCTCAACCATCCCCAATGTTACGGTCTTTGGAACTGCTTCTTCCTTCAAGCATGAAGCCATCAAAGATTCCGTCACCCACCTCTTTGACAGAAATGCTGACTACGTGCAGGAGGTTAAAAGGTAGGACATTAACCCCCAAGGTTGCTTTGTGGTATCCATCTGATCTGTCTAATGGAACCATGAAAATCATGATGGAAGGGGGGTGGGGGTGGGGGGTAGGGGAGGAATGACTCTGATTTGGGATATTTTGAGCTTATCTTTTTTTTAGCTGTTTCAGGAATCACCTGCAATACACAATGCTTCTAGACCTTTTCCTATCTAGTCTCTCTTTCCAATCCATTCTACATACCATTGTTCCTTTTTTCTAAGATTCGTCATTTGCTCCCCATTGCTTGTTGAATAAATCTACACTCTCCAACCTGGCACTCAAGGCCCTCCACCATGTGGTACCACCCTGCCTCCTCAGACTGATCTCCCACTCATTCCATGTACTTTATGCTCAGCTAAATAGAATGATCACCCTTATCATGAACATGTCCCAGTCTTCCCCATCTCTGTGCCTTTGTCTCTACTCTTCCCTATGTCTGGAGGTCATCTTAATTTCTACTTTCCCGTATCTCTACCTGTTGATGTTCTCCCTCCTTCCTTCAAGTTCTAGCTTGAATGCCACTTCTAAGATTATTTCCCTCATCCATTCATCTGTGAATTGAATCTCACAGCACTTTAACTCATGCTGTTATCATATCCTAATGTGTTTTCTAATCATCTCTGTCAGTGTCTTATCACCCCTACTAGACTGAAAGCTTTTTGGAGGTAGGGATGGCATTTCACTTATCTTTGCACTTCCCTTAGATCTGAGCACAACTCTCTGTACATACTTGAGTATTTCAAAAGATCTTTGATTTTCTCTGCGTCTGCATTCTCTGCTATTGAAGACTGTGGTCTCTCATGCTTTAATAGCTAGTACTCATGAGTTGCTATGATGAAAAACTCATCTTCTGGCAGCCCACTCACTCTCTGGTGATGAGCCTTTCCACTCCTAGCTCATCTTATCCTTGGGCAATGTCCTTTCCATTTTGGTAGGACCTATCAGAGCTTCTACTCTACATGGAATAACCTTCCTGCCATGAGAAGGAATCACAGGATGTCTTCAGTAATGCTTAATAAATTGGATGAATGAACTCTTAGGAAATGAATCCCATACTTGATTAGAATATTCCAGACTGTCACTGATTAATATAGCAGTTGGCCACATCTTTAACTTTAAGTAGTGGAGTGACAGGATGAAGTCAGTGTTTAAGAATGATTAAACATCTGGCAGTTTGCATAGATTGGATGAGGAGTAGCATTGCGGGGGGTGCCTGTAGTGGGGAGACCCCAGAGAGGAATCTGTTACAGGGATCCAGGTGTGAGGAGATGAGAGCAGGGATCAGGGTGGGGATGGAGAGGAGGGGACAGATAAACAAGATATTTTGAAGGGAAGTTTTATAAGGCCTGGGAATGCAGTGAATATGGAAAACAGAACAGAATGAGAAAAAATCAAGAGATTTGGGGGATTGGCTTATTGGGAGAATGTTAGTAACACTAGCAGAGGCAGGGAATTGAAAGGAGAGCTCATTTTGAGCAGAGCATGAGGTCAGTTTGGGACATGTTAAGTCTGAGGAAACAGGGAGATAGCTAAGAGTGAGCTCCTTGGCTTATTTGTCTCTGTATCTCCTCTAGGTCTGACCAAACACTTTCTGTGTTTAGTCTTTATAGATGGATGAAATGTCCCTTGGCCTTTGTAGATTGGGAACAGGAGCTCTGGAGGGAGGCTGAGGCTGGAGATTTTGTTTTGGGAATCATCACCATAGTCAGCATCAAGTGATGGTTGGAACCTGGTGCTCGGATGAGCTCCCTGAGCAAGAATGGGTTACAGGAGCAGAGCAGAGAACTAGAAGACCAAGCTAGAACTGAAAGACATAACAACAACAACAACAACAAAATGAATTCCCTAGCAAATGGGGTGGGAGTCTTTTAGTTACTGCTTTATTGAAGAGTCCTAAAGTTCTACTCAGGAAAATTTATAGTTGAGCATTTTCCAGAAATCTCTCAAAATAATGGCAGCAAGACATTAGAAAAGCAAAAAGGGGAAAGGGAGAAAGAGACTGAAGAAGAAAAGAGAAGGGGGAAGGGAAGTGAAAATAGAGAAGGAAGGGGGGAAGATGAATGAGAGCCTAGAGAAAAGAAGAGAAGAGGAAAATAAGACAAGAGGGAAAGGGAGAAGGAGAATCAAGGACTGGGGCAGGTAGAAAAATAATACAGCTTTTCAGCATCTTAGAATTAAAGGACTTTGTGCATTTTATGTCAATGTTTTTTAAACGCCAAATATGTTTAGAGCCTTGTGCTCCGATTACAAAGGTTAAATTCAATCTAGTTCAATTCAACAACCATTCTTTAAGTGCCTGCTGTGTGCTAGGCACAATGCTAGATGTTAGCGATAGGGATAGGAGGGCCTAGACCTGGCATTTCCCAGGTCTAGGGAATTCCTGGATGGGGAGACTCCTCTACCAATGGAGCTTGGCACCCTCCCTACAATTCATCATTTTAGAATGTTGACTAGAGAGGGAAAGTGGGCTGCCCAGGGATCCCACAACCATTGTGTACCAAGGGCAGGATTTAAACCCATGGCTTCCTGGCTCCGAGGCTAGTCCCCTCTCCAACAATGTTGGAAATGCAAAGAGGAGGAAGAAACAGTTGTTGCACATGAGGAACTTTCATTCTCTTGGGAGGATACAATATGGACAAAAAGAAGTCTACAAAAATGATACAGAATGAATACTAAGTAACTTCAGCAGTGAATCAAGAGCAGCCTCCTTGAGGAGGTAGCACCACATGAGTTGAGCAAAGTTGAAGGAAGATGAGGCTGGAAAACATTCCAGCAATGTGGGGCAGGGAAGAAATTGTACAGAGAGCTGTGTAAGGGCCTGCACATGGGGGCAGACCGACCCTAGAGTGTGTGGGAGGGAGAGTAATGTGGGATCAACCTGGAAAGATAGATTGGAACCAAATTGGGGACAGCTTTAAATGCCAAACGGAAGTTTGTGTTCAGTCCAGGGGGTAATAGGGGACCACTGAAGTTTCTTTCGCAGAGTCAAAGAACTGGTGTAAGGAATATCAAATTGAGAGCTATGTAGAGGATGAATTGGAAAGAAGAGAGCCTGAGTGCAGGGAAACTAGCTAGAAATTATTGCAATAAACCAGGTGAAAAGGACCAGGTCATACATTTGGGTGGTGTTTGTATGAGTGGAGAGAAGGAGATGGATGAATGCAAAGTATGTTGTGGAGGTAGAATCAATCAGATTTGGCAAGTGATTGGATAGGCTGGCAGGAGGAGTTTTATATTGCTGGGAAAGGATATCAAGCATCCTGCACATCCAGCTGAGATGGTTTCCAAGGGAACATTGATTCTCTTCATTACCTAAGTGGCTTTTGATATGAGACTGGCTTCGTGCTTCCCATTCACAATTAGATGGTTTATAGCTCATGTTGACCAAGACAATGAAAAGGTTCTTATCCTGAGGGGGGAAGGGGGCTTCCAGGTGACCCAGGGGGTAATCCCAGTTAAAGTCAAGCCCATCAGACTCAGACTTTAGGCTGAAATCAGACACATTCTGCCCCCCAAAGGAGCTTATAAACTAGGTAACATCAGTTCGGGGCATGTTAGAGATACACCTAGGAGATAACTCAAATAAATAGTTATGAGAGATTTTTGTAAGCAGGATCCTCAAGGAAGTTGGTCTTCTGTAGGAGATGGGCTTATGTTGAAGGAAGGGAAGGATTTCAATAAAAGGAGATGAGGATGGGTGAGGAAACCATTGTAGGCATGGGAAAGGGTGTGAGCAAAGAGATAAAAATGAGAGGAGCCAAGGTGAAGAGTAGGCCAGTTTAGCTGGAATGTACACTGTGGTAAGAAATAAGGCTTAGAGAGAGAGTGGAACCATGGTGTACAAATAATTTCTCAGCAAGGGGCTGTTTTTCCAGTTGTCACCTACACATTGGTTCATTGTTTATTGAAGTATGAGAAAGAAGGGACCATGACACATTCCCCCAGGCTCAGTCACTAGATAATTGCACTGTAGGTATGGACACCCACGTAGTCCTTGATTTGGGGGATTAGGAAATTGGAACTTTGACCATTCAAGGGGTTTCATTTCCAAGAAAGGTCCCCTGTTTAACATAATTACTTAATTAAACAGAGCTACTAATGTGTTTACAGCTGTGCTATTAGCAGAGATCAGGCATTTTGGTACAGGGTGATATTTATAACAGACCCAAATGAATGGAATTTGGCTTTGCCTTCTCGGTAATTAGGCTGTAAGCAAAAGGTCTAATTATTGCTAAATATTTTGCAATTTTGAAGTTTGTGCCTAAGGAAATGTTGCTTTAGAAAAAGGAATGTGCCACTCACGGGATAGCAGAATCTCAAAAGGGACCTCAGAAAACATCTAGTCTAACTTAGCTGGAGCAGGAATCCCCTCTGCATTTTCCCTACACCTGGTTGTCCTGCCTCCACAAGATCTCCAGTGATGAGGAATCCATTGCTTCCAGAAGCAGCCTGTTCTACTCTTAGATACCTTTAATTGCTAGAAAGCTCCCACCCCTCATTCCCACCTGCCCCTTACATCAAGCATAGTACGCAAGAAAGAACACAAGTTTGGAAGTCAGAGGACTCAGGTTCAAATTCATCCTCTGATATATATTACCTGTGTGACCTTGGACGTCCCTTCACTTCCTTTGTTCTCAGTTTCCTCACTTGTAAAATGAGCTGGAGAAGGAAATGGCAAATCCCTCCAGCATCTCTACCAGGAAAACCCCAAATGGGGTTGTGAAAAGTTGGACATGACCAAAAACCACCACCACCACCACCATGACGTTCCTCCAGACCTCTCTGTCAAGCTAAACATCTCTAATCCCTTGAACCAGTCACAATATGGCATGAATTCAAGGCCCTCTGCTATCCTGGACACTCCTCCAGTTTAACAACTACCTTCCTCAAATGTGACACAGGATAGCATCCAATTCCAGTGCTGTCCTAGCTGAGCATACTGCTATCTCTCACCTCCTTATTTCTGAACTTTACGCCTCATTAAATATTGGCAAAGATTGAATTCACTTTCTTAGCTGGCATATCACATCACTGACCCATTGAGCTTGCAGGCCACTAAAACCTCAAATATTTTTCATATGAACAGCTATCTAGCCATACAACCCCAAGCTCATATGTGCAAATTTGATTTTGTGAACCAAGGGCACATTTATGTTTATTGCTCTTAAATTTCTTTAGGGATCACAAGATCATAGAATAAGAACCTGAAGGAACCTTAGAGGCTAACAAGGCCAACTCATTCATTTTATTTTTTTGTTTGTTTTGTTTTGTTTTTAGTGAGGCAATTGGGGTTAAGTGACTTTCCCAGGATCACACAGCTAGTAAGTGTTAAGTGTCTGAGGCCAGATTTGAACCCAGGTACTCCTGACTCCAGGGCCTGTGCTCTATCCACTGCGCCACCTAGCTGCCCCTCATTCATTTTACACATGAGGAAACTGAGGCTGAGAGAAGTTGTTACTCAGGTTGGCACAGCTATTAAGTGACTAATACAGGATTTGAACCTTACTCCAAGTCCAATGCTCTCCACCATGGCAACTAGATGCCTTAGCCATCTCCTCAGCAAAATGGTCTATATTATTCCCAAAAATCATAGTCAAATTCACAGTCCTACAGGTTGCACATTCCCACTTTCCCCCTCTTTTTTGAAAATTGGGACAATATGTGCCCTTCTCAACAGGAGAAAGATGATCATTTGCCAAAGAAGTTTGCAATATACAGAATCACAGAATCAAAGGGTTAGAAGGGCATCTAGTCCAACCTACATCTTCAAAGACAAGCAGAGTATCACCTGGGAGAGGTGAAAGATGGTGTCATTGTAAGCTCAGGTATCAGAGAGTAGGTACGTATGGGGAAGACATGCCTTTTTTGGCCATAGTATGGAGTATGTTGTGGAAAATAGTGCGAGATAAGACTGGAAAGGTAAAATAATGGCAATTTGTGGGAGGCCTAAATTCTAGACCTTTCATATTCTTTCTTGACTAAAATTATCCTATTTGCATTTGAGTTTGGGCCTTAAGGTTCCAGTTACTCAACTAAAGATGATGAAGGGGGCCACAAAATCAAATGCATATTATTTCTGCAGCTGGAGTTAGGAACAACTCAGCAGTAGTCCTAGAACTCTCTCTGATAGAACCCTGATTTATATAACAAAGAATAAGGGAGAGGGGGAAAAGGGATGATCTTCTCTGTTCCCTGACACATACCGGTCTTGTATTTTGTTTCTCTGCCATTCAGAATCTCTCCAGAAGGCGTAGATATTGTCTTGGACTGTCTTTGTGGAGAAAACACAGGAAAAGGTCTCAGTCTTCTCAAACCGCTGGGAACGTATATTTTATATGGTGAGTATGGAGGATGTCATGGGCACATCCACGAGAAAAGGGACTCTATAAAGTATCTTGAATAACCCAGTTGTCAAGTTTCAGGTTTTGTTTTGTTTCGTTTTGTTTTATCAGGGGAGGAGAAAAAGGGAAAGAGGAAGGGATCAAATAATTTCCTGGGATGCTCCCAATTTCAAGACAAGAAATAACCATGATATAATTTCTCTGACCCTTTAAAGTGGACAAAGTGCTTTCCTCACAACAACCTTGTTAGATAGGACAATTATTTGACACGTGAGGAAACAGGTGAGGTGGCTTGCTCGTGGCCCTAGACCTAGTGAATGATGGTACCAAAATTCAGACCCATTTTTCCCATCCCCACGTGCAGCATTGTCTTTACCACACCAGCCTGCCTATGTAGAATGTGCACTTTAAAGGTGACTGTGCAAGAGGGGCACACAACAAAACAAAGCAAAACAAAAAAACCTGTCAGACTCCGTGGCCTGATTTTGACTGGCTAGGAATAGATATTCATACAAAAAAGAACATCAATAAAACATTTTGTGGTGCACAGGAGAAAACTGAAAAATACGGAAAGGGACACAAAAGCAGAACAGTTTTGTTAAGACCTTATTAAATTATATGTACATGTATATGTATATATGCATATAGATGCTCTTTAAAAAATACACTGGGGGCAGCTAGGTGGCACAGTGGATAGAGCACAGGCCCTGGAGTCAGGAGGACCTGAGTTCAAATCCGGCCTCAGATACTTAACACTTACTAGCTGTGTGACCCTGGGCAAGTCACTTAACCCCAATTGCCTCACTAAAAAAACAAAAACAAAAAACAAAAAAAATGCACTGTATATAACAGAAGCCCACAGTTTCTTATATAGGCCTTTCTTGTTTTCTGTATTAAAATATTTGTGATTGTTGATGTTCACAATAAAAATATAATTTACAAAACAGAAAATCATGGTTTTCACAGATGAACTGTTGTTCATATGGGCAAATTCTAAGAACATAAAAGTATGTTAATTCAACCTGTTACCCTTAAAAGTTGTCTCTATAAATAGCTTCAGGATTAGGCAGCATGGCATGGTGGGGATGTGGTCTGGGAAGTAAAAGAGTTTTCATCCTGGCTTTGTCATTAAATTACCATGTGGCTGGGTGGAGGCAAGGGGGTCACACCCTCACTTCTCTGGGCTTCCCTTTCCTCCTCTGTAAGATGAAGGTTTGGCTGAGGTCATCTTTGACACGTCCAACAACTGACAAGTCTAATTCCCTTCCAACTCTGACATTCTTTGACTTTACATTGAGGTTCATGTAAGGGATGTGTGGACCTGAGTTCAAATACGGCCTCAGACACTTACTAGCTGTGTGACCCTGGGCAAGTCACTTAACTCTCATTGCCTTGCAAAACAAAACAAAAACAGAAAATATAACCAAAATGATAGAACTGGACAAGGACATAGAACATGGAAGAGCAGAACTGGAAGGAGCCTTAGAGCATAGAACGTAAAGTGACAAAGCTAGAAGGGACCATACAAGTCAGAACAGAGCTTATCCCAGCTGGAAGAGACCTCAGGACACGAACATACGTTATCAGAATGGAAGGCGACCATGGAGACCATTTGGCCCAACCCCATCATTTCACAGAAGAGGTAGCCGAGGCCCCATAAGGGGAAGTGACTTTGGCCTGAGGTCACACACAGAATTTGGGACAGAACTGGGACTCCAGCCGGGGGCTGTTTGTCATACACTATGTGAAACACTGCCCAGTTTCACCGCTGTTGAGTACAGATCTCCTGGAAGAAATCATGCGGTTCTGAACTCTGAGACTTCCTTTTTCAGTCCCTATCACAAAGATCCTGGCGGGGGTGGGGGTGGGGGTGGGGGTCCAGAAAAGAAGCGATGTTTCTGATGATGATACCTGCAGAAGGATTTTTTCCCCACTCTAAAGTTTGTAAGAGTCCTTAGACATAGGCATGGCTGTGCCTGTAATCCCCAATACTAGGAAGGCTGTGGTTATCTTGAGATCAGGATTTCCAAGCTTTGGTGGGTCAGACTGTTTAGGTGTCCTCACTAAGGCTAGCATCAATAGAGCAAGCCCTCGGTATCGGGGGACTGCCAGGCCGCCTAAGTAAGGCTCAGCTGGCTCAAGTAGGAAATGAAGCAGCTGCCAGTCTGTAGTGGGTGGAACCCACGATTAGCTCCTGTTCTTCCAGCCTGGGTCAGATAGACTTATACTTTAAAAAAAAAAAGTCATCAGTAGATAAGAGGTTAAATGATTTCTGGACCCATGCATGCCTTGCTCCCTTCCTGAGCATGTCATATGAAAAGGATTTCAGCAAGACAGTCAAATGTTGTACTGAAGGGCTTACATAAGTCAGCACAAATCACTTTTTGAAAGGGCTCCTAGATGTGTTTTTTCAAAATTAATCAAAAAAAGTTATCATGTGAAATGAGTCACCTTTAATTCCAGGGAGATAATTATTCCCATTTCTCTAGACATAGAATTCTGTGTGAGTGTGTGTGTGTGTGTGTGTGTGTGTGTGTGTGTGTGTGTGTGTGTGAGAGAGCGTGTATATGTGCTCATGCACCATTGGTCCCTTTGACAGTCTGGTGAAGTCTCTGAGCCCAGACTTAGAATCAGGCTTTCAAATAATTGAAGGAAATCATAAATGTCAATTAAAGATTAGTGAAAATATACCAAAAATAAAAAATGAATGTAACAAAATAATGAAGATCAAGCATGACTTGAATGAAGAGATATGAGAAAAGACCCCCAGCTCACCACTTTGTTAAAGGTGGAAGGCCCACAGCTGTTACCACATACATGCTTTTGGACTTTTTCAGCATATTCATCAGTTGTACTGATTTTTTTTTTTGTTCCTCTTTTTAAAAAATACTATTTGTTATATGAGATGGCTCTCTTGAAAGGGAAGGAGGAAAGTTGCTGGGGCTAACTATGATGTGAGAAACAGAAAACTAAGTTTAAAAAAAAACCACATACCCTTTCTTTAAAAAAAAAAAAAAAGATACCCCTCCCTCTTTCCCATCCAGGTTCATAGATGCATTGTAATTTATCTTTGGGTGGGGTAAGGGATATCTCTGGACCCCAGGTTAAGCACCTCTGATCTAGACCATTAGGATTTACAAAGTGTTTTTCTTGTACTAACTCTGTGAGGTTGGAAGTCAAATTAACAAGTATTTATTAAGCACCTACTATATGCCAAGTGCTGGTCTACACACTAGGGATACAAAGAAAGGTAAAACAACAGGACTTGCTCTTGAAAATCTCCTAGTCTAATGGGGGAGATGACATGCAAATGACTATGCAAAGAAGATACATGGAACATAAATTGGGGGGTAGTCTCAGAAGACACTAAGATTAAGGAGGACTGAGAAGGGCTTCTTAAAGAAGGTGGGATTTTAGCTGAGACTTGAAGGAAGCCAAGAGGTGGAGGAAGAAATTTCAGGGCGTGGGGGACAATCAAAAATGCAGAATCAGGAGACAGAGTGGCCTATGTAAGGAACAGAAAGGAGAATAGTGTCAAGTACAGTTACCGAGAACCAAAGCAAGAACATAGGGGGTGACTCAGCCTCAATTTCAACTAATCAATACCAGAGTTGGGACCAAAACCAAGGTCCCCAGACTGCATTCAGTGCCTTTCTCAGACCCTTGCTCAGTGATAATTAGCAGACTATCAGTTTCAGAGGATCTCAGTCGGATGGGGCCTCAGAAGGCATCTAACTTAAGCAAGAGACTATTTTACAGCCTCTCTGAAAAATGGCCATCCAGAAGCTGATGGCAGGCTGCAAGGGTGGAGAAAAGGCACCAGCACCTGAGTGAAGATACCCATACTGCCTTTGGATAATTCTGCTCGTTAGGAAGTGTTTTCTTTCATCCAGCCTAAATCTGCCTCTCCATAGTTTGCATCCATTGCTCCTACTCCTGATCAAACAAGTCTAGACCACGTGCCAGAAGCTGTGGTCTCCCTGAGCCTTCTCCTCTCTCTAAGCTAAACATACTTAGTTTTTTGTTTTGTTTTGTTTTATTTTGTTTCCACTGCTGCTCATTCAATGTGACCTCTAGTAACTTCAGTTCTTTTGTTCCTATTAACTTCTCCCCTTCCTTTCCAAGGACCTTGGGAGTTCCCTCAAGTTACCTGCCCAGTGTAATATTTTCAAATTCCTTCCAGTTCTGGGTCCAAACGATGGCAGCCCTTTCATTTGGAGCAAACAGCAATGCTTTTGCTTCCCAAAGAATTTGTTTCCTAGGATCCAGAGCTAGAGGGGGTCTTAGAGATCACCCAGGCTTACAGCTGAGGAAGCTGAGGCAAAGACAGGAGAAGCAACTCGCCCCAGGTCTTTGGACTTCACATCAAATGTTCTTTTCACTCCATCACTGTGCTGTCTTTCTTCTCAGTGGCTCACACTCCATGTCCTCTCTTCACAGGGTCATCAAACACCGTGACAGGGGAGACCAAGAGCTTCTTCAGCTTTGCAAAATCAGTGAGTATTTGCAGAAATCTGACAAGCAGCCCACATTGATGTATGGGGTGCCTTCCTTTCCAAGCTGGCACTAGAAGGAGATCTGCAGGCGATAAGAGGCACCAAAAGCCAGTTAGCAGAAGAGCATTTAGGGAAATCCTCAGGCCCAAACAGCTAGAGATGTTAAGCCTCTTGGAGGGAACCCATGATAGTGTCGGAGGATGGTCTGAAAATACTCTGGTGAGAAGAAAGCCATCCACTCCTGAAATGTCAGAGAGAAGACTTGGATGTGGGGAGGGAGTCTAAGAATGTGCAGAGGACACTGTGTTCAGAAATGCAAACCCAGGGGGCAGCTAGGTGGCGCAGTGGATGAAGCACCAGCCCTGGATTCAGGAGGACCTGAGTTCAAATCCAACCTCAGACACTTGACACTTCCTAGCTGTGTGACCCTGGGCAAGTCACTTAACCCTCATTGCCCCACAAAAAAAAGAAGAGAAATGCAAGCCCAAGTACCCTCCTGGGTAGGCAGAGTACAGAGATGGGATCAGAAAGTGAGAAGGGAAAAGAAGGGAGCAAACATTTATTAAGTTCCTACCATGCTCCAGACACTGGGCTAAGTGCTTCGACAAGGAAGATACTGTTATGATCCCCATTTTACAGATAAGGAAACGGAGTTAGATACAGGTTTAACTGACTTGCCCAAGGTCATACAGCTAGGAAGTGTCTGAGGCTGCATTTAAATGGTAAGGATAACTAACATTTATATAGTGTTTACAGTGTGCCAGACACTGTGCTAAGTGCTTTCCAATTATCTCATTTGATCCTCACAACCCTGAGAGGCTTATAGATGGGGAAACTGAGGCAATCAGAAGTTAGGTGACTTGCCTAGGATCATAAAACTAGTCAGGGTCTGAGATTGGATTTGAACTCCAGTCTTCCTGACTCCAGGCACAGCAGAAGTGGCACAGCAGATAGGATGCTGGGAGAAGCAATACAGGTGCTGTTAGAAGGATGGGTGAGTGTAAAAGACGTAGATGGCTCAGACACACTGTAGATTTCTTCTGAAGTGATTCATCCTAGCAAAATGTTTGATTTTCACTGGTAGGATTAGGCTGCATTTTTAAAAGCCTGAAAGAGCAGAATAATGACTGTGAAATTGAATTTGCTAGTGCTGGTTTTCTTCTGGTGTGGTAGGTGGGGAAAGAATGCAAGAAATGCTCAGTTTAATTTAACCAGAGATCACTTGTATACTGAGCCCATTGCCTGCACTGAGAACATTTATACAATTCAAATGTTCCAGCTAGAATCTCTGAATCTGTGTGGTGTCTCAGAGGGCATTTTGTCCAAGCTGTATCTGAGCAGGAATCTTCTCTGGACCATTCCCTAGGAGTTCATTCAGCCTTGGATTAAAGACCTTCAGTGACAGGGATATCGTTACCTCCCAAGGTTCATCCTATTGTTGATAGCTATAATTATTAGGAGTTTCTTACATGTGAAATCTGTGTCGCTGTAACTTCCACTCACTGCTCCTAGCTCTTATCAGGAGCCATCAATCTTATCAGGAATGAGTCTCATCTCTTTGCAGTGACAGTCTTTCAAACACTTGTAGATAGTTAACACGTCTCCAGCTAATTCAACAAGCATTTGTTATTAAGTGCCTGCTACTACTTTGTGCTGGGCAGAAGGTACAATGGATAGAGCACTGGGCTTGGAATCAGGAAGATTCATTTTCATGAGTTCAAATCCAGCCTCCAACACTTATTAGCTATGTTATCCTGGATAAATCACTTAACCCTTTTTGCCTCAGTTTCTCATTTGTAAAATGAGAATGAAATGGCAAACTGCTCCAGTATCTCTGCCAAGAAAACCCCAAATGGGGTCACAAAGAGTTGTATATGACTAAAAAGACTCAACAATATCACTACTATGTGCAAGGTGCTGTGTTAGCCTTTCCTTCTGTAGATAACTTGGTGGCACAGTGGTGGAACACTGCATCTGGAATTGGGAAGAGCTGAGTTCAAATCTAGACTCAGACATTTTCTTCTTGTGTGACTCTGAGTATATCACTTAACCTTTGCCTCAGTTTCCCCAACTGTAACATGGGGGTAATAATTAGCATCTTGCAGGGTTTATTGTGAGGATCAAATGAGATCATACTTGTAGAGTGCTTAGCAGAGTGCCTGGCACATAGTAGGTGTTTAATAAATGCTTGTTCCCTTCTCTTAAGCTCCTCCCGAGTTCCTTCCACTGAACCTTTCATCAAGACATGGTCTCCAGTGTCCGTTAGATGTGCTCTAGCTTGTCCATGTTTCTCAAAGGCAAACACAGCACTCCAGGTGACATCTTACCAGAGCAGGGTGCAGCCAGACAATATATGCTGTCCTTCCATAGCTCTGCTAGGAGTCTGTTGTGTCACTGTGGAGACTCGTCATTAGGAGCCTCATTTGTTTTTTGAACTGAATTCATTAAGTGTCACTAAGTGTCATTAATTGAATCCATTAAGTAATTGTCATGATTAAGAAGGATTAGACTGGTTCTCTTTGGCCTTAGAAGGCAGAAGGTAGAAATTACGGTGAGACACCCTTTGGTTCAGTGTGAGGAAGAGCTTCCTAATCATTAGAACTATCTAACCCTGTATGGCCCACCGTGGGAGATAGGTCCTCAGCACGGACACCTTCCAGGAGATGTTGGGTAACCACTCCTAAGAGATGTTGTAGGAGACCCATCTCCAGTATTGCCTAATTGTCCTCACCATTTTCATCCAGATTGAGGCTTCAGAGATTCTAACTCTAGCTGAAGAAAGAATTAATATGTGTCAACTGGCATGATTAGAATCTAGGATTAACCATTTTCAGGAAGGTCGTGATTTCCTAATGTCATTCCATTACATCATCATACTCAGAAATGCAGTTAACTTGAAGTTCTAGTCCAAGGAAGAATTGATTCATCTTAACCTGGTGTCTCATGCTTAAACTCATGGAATGTCAGTCAAGGCTCCCTATACATGTTAGGACATAGGGTGTCAAAGCGGAAGGGAGTTGACATTTATTAAGTGGCTGCTATGTGCCTGGCACTGTGCTAAGTGCTTTAAAAATATTCTCTCCTCTGATCCTCACAACAAACCCTGGGAAGTATAGGGGCTATTATGATCCACTGGGCCACTTATGCCTGGACCTGGAGTCAGGAAGACCAGAGTTCAAATCCAGCCTCAGACACTGGCCAGCTGTATGATGCTGGACAAGTCACCTAACTTCTGTATGCTTCAGTATCCTCATCTACACAATGAGGGTAATAACAGCACCTACCTCCAGGGGTTGTTGTGAGGTTCAAATGACATATTAATTGTGAAGTGCCCAGCGTAGTGCCTAGCACATAGTAAGCACTATATAAATAGTAGCTATTATTTCTTCTTCTTCTTTAAATGCAGCCTCAGACACTTAAGCTGTGTGATCCTGGGCAAATTAGGTCATACAGACTCAGTTTCTTTATCTATAAAATGGATATCATAATAGCACCTACCTCCCAGGATTGTTGTGAGGATCAGCACAGAACATACAACATCAGAGCTGAAAGGAAGCCTTAGGGCCTATCTGGTCCAACTTCCTCATTTTATGGAGGAAGAGATTGGTTTCTTCCAGTTCCAAATTCCATGGGTCCATGGTACCACCATCTCTTCTACTCAGCATCTCTAACTGAAACCCACTTCGGTGTAATCAGCCTTGCCCTTCTGAGATAAACATGAAAGGTTTCTTTCCCTTTGAGCTTGAATATCTGGGAGGAGAAATATTTCATTCCAGAAAAAAATGAAAAGACAAGATGCCTCTGTGTACATTTCTCTTGATGCTGGTTTCAGACAAGAATAGCTATTTTTATGTTGCTGTAATTAACTCAAGGCTGACAGATTGCTGTGGGTAAGCAAATTGGTCCCAAATCACATTCACTTGTACAAAGTGTTTTCCCTTTTCTCCCCTAAATGCAGGCTCCCATAAGCACAATGTTAACACAATAATTGCATTGGTGTATACATGTTTGACTGAAGCATTCAGAAAAACAAGGGCCCCTGTTGGAAACTGCATATGGTGTAAAGAGTAGGACTGAGTCCTTTTGGCAACAGCAGCAGCAGGCTGAATAACCATGCCCATGGCAAAATGTCCTTATGGATGGGCGTCAAACATGGTAGAGTGTAACCCACTCTGGGCCCGAGGTCAGAGGATCTGATTTCAAATCCTATTGTTGCCACTTTTTATCTCTGGACCTCTTGTGAGTCACTGAACGTCACCAAGCTCATCAATCAGTTTCCACATCTCTAATATGAGCTGGTGGGATGAGATGATGTCTAAAGACCCTGCACGTCCTAAGTCTTATGATCAAGGGTCAGATGACAGCTCCATAGGGACCTGGTTTCAGCTACTTGGAGAAAGGCTCAGGAGTGGAAAACTATGACCTCCCATTGCATTTTGGGGCTAGAAAAGGCCTTAGAACATAAAAGCTCAAAGCTGGACAGGGCCTCAGAATGGAGCACGTTAGGTGTGGAAGACACCTTGGAGCTCCTCTTCAATTTGCTCATTTCTCAGAGGTGGAAACTGATTCCAGAAAGGAAACAAACATGCTTTGCCCAAGGTCCCACGGCCCTTCAACACAGAAATGTCAATTAGTAATACCACCCTCACTATCATTGTTTCTTATTGAGGCATTCCTAATGGAAGGACTAGATCTCAAGCGGCCAAAGTGTTAGAGTTTGGTGGCCCCCTCTCTTCCCCTCCCATGGTCATATAGCTTTGACTGGCTTTTTCTGTTTTCTGTTTCTTCTAACGCTCTTGTTACTTCTATCCCCAGTGGTGGCAGGTCGAGAAGGTGAACCCTATCAAGCTATATGAGGAGAACAAAGTCATTGCTGGATTTTCGCTCCTCAATCTCCTTTTCAAACAAGGTCGAGGTGGCCTGATTAAAGGCATAATGGACAAACTCATAGCCCTGTACAACGAGAAGAAGATCAAACCCACGGTTGACTCATTATGGGCTCTGGAAGAAGTAAGACTCTTGCTTTTCTGCTCAGCAACACTGACATTTGAGCGCAGTATTTGAGAGAGATCAGCTGGGCCCTTTCCTAGCATTTTAGGGTTCTTGTTAGTGAGCAGCACCGTAGAGTGCAGAGAATACAAGATTTGAAGTTGGGAGAGTTGGATTCCAATCTCAGCTCTGCCACTTGCCATTTGTGTGACTTAGACAAGTCACTTAGTGTCTTTGGCCCTCAGTAAAATGATGAGAGTAGAATAGCCATTCTCAATGTATGGTCTGGAGACGCTGGGGAGTCCTAAGACCCCTTGCTAGGGTTCTGTGAGGTCAAAACTATTTTCCTAATAATAATAAGATGTTTTAATTGATAATACAGTAGACATTGATAGATATGACTGATATAAACAAAAGTTCTGTCCTCTTTTTTATCTTTATAGTATTTTTTCCAATTACATGGAGAGATACTTTTCAACAGCCATTTTTGTAAGACTTTGAGGTCCAAATTTTTCTCCCTCTCTCCCTTCCGTCCCCCCTCCCCAAGATGGCAAGCAATCTGATACAGGTTATATTTGTACTCTGTCCTTTTTTAAGCACGTAAAGGGGTCCTGACACCAAAAAGGGTTGAGAATTGGTAAACCAGAAGATTTCTAAGATTTCTTCAACTCTAAATCTAAAACTCCTGTGAACTAAATTATTTTGGGGAGGGGGGGGGCAGTTGGGATTAAGTGACTTGTCCAATGTCACATAGACAGTAAGTATCTGGTGTCGGATTGAGCCCAGGTTGTCCTGACTCCGGGCCTGGTGCTCTGTCTACTATACCACCTAGCAGCCCCTGAACTAAGTTAATTCTTGCATTAGAATCAATCCTGTTTTTAAGTCCTGGCTCTATCGCTTCCTTGGAATATGACTTTGAGCAAATCCTCTAATTTCTTTAAGCCTGTTTCCTCATCCATAAGATGGTGAAGTTTGGGGGGTGGGGGTGATACTGAATTCGCTTCCCCTCCTAGCAGGTTGTGGTGACAGAACTCGTTACCAAAAAGCATCAAGGGATGTGAGTTAGGGTGGTCTCGGTTTGGATGAGATCAATGGGTGATTTCTGCAAAATGAAAGGGTTGTCTCGCAGGATGGATGGCACTGATGGGGCTTACTAAGAGCAGCAGCTTTGGTCACAGGAACCATTTACCAAAAAATGTTCTTTTTTATTACATTTTGATATCCAAATAAGAACAAAAAGAAGGTACTTTATATAACTGGGTATTTCTATTATGTGCAGTGTGTTCAAGTGTATATCAAATTGAACATCATAGAGCTACACCTGCCCTGCTCGTCTGGGTCCCCTGGTGAGCCTAGAGCAAGCATTTCCAGACAAGGTAGACCTAGCTTTCTTCAATGTCTCCACTACATAGATTTTTGTGTTGATCGATTCTTAGCTCTAGAGAGGACCCCAGAGACCATCTAGCACTACTCTCTCTCAAACCAAAACTCAGAGAGGGCAAGAACTTGTTCAGGGTCTCACAGCACACAAGTGCTACAACCTGTACTGGCACCCAGCTGTTCTCTTGTCTTCAAGTCCACCAGTGTTTCTTCTACACTGAAAGGTGATGAGTGTGACCCTTGAAGGAAGGTTATGTGACTTTGGACAAATCAGTTAATCTCAGCCTTGTTTTACCCATTAGTAAAATGGGGGACAGACTATTGGCCTCCTTACTCACAAGGTCATTGTGAAAATCAAATGAAATCTTGCATGGAAAGCACTTGGAAAATCTTAAAGTGCTATAAATTTCAGCTATTGTTATTATTGTTATTGCTATTATTATTATTATTTAATAGAGAAGTTCTGAGTTAACAGCAACATTCCAGAAGGACTAGTCTTCCAGGGTCAGGAATGAATGGCAGCATCCACACCTTTATCTGCTAACAGATGTTTCTGATGCCATATGCCAGTGAGCTCTTTATTTTTTGGTAATATGGGCAAATATCCATTCAAGGTTGCAGTTGGATAAGACTTAGTAATTTATGTGTTCAGGGCCACTGTTGGACCAGACACAGTGAGTCATCGAGCCCACACAATTTCCTAGTGCCAGAAGACACTTGGCAATACTTAGTAGTTGCTTGCTAACCGTTGAAGGAGAAATGATGATGATTCTCGCCCCCAAGAAATTGCTTTGGGAGCCAACTTTATAACTTCATGCAAGAAATATAAAGCCCTGAGAGACTGAAAGAAAAATGTTTCTACTTTACTTGGGTGCTAACTGGGTTGTAATAATAACAGACACCATTAGAGTTTCTTTTCGACCACTGATCTCTACATTTATTATGAATTGTAGGGATTAGTCATGCAAAGCACAGATTGTCTGGCTACAGATCAGAAGATCCCAACTTAGTCTTCTTGTTGCTTTTTGCTCTCATTTCCCCTCTTGCTAACTATAAACTCCATGAAGAGAGGGACCAAGTCTCATCAAAACTTGGATTTCCCAAGTGTCAAATACAGAAATAGTTGAATATATGGATTTCATAACCCTGATAAGATTGTACAGTGAGTTTTAATATGTCTTACTCATCAAAGTATTTTAAGAAGACTTGAACAAGATATGATAGAGGGATTCCAGTATTTGAATGGATATCAGATAGAGAAGGGATCAAACTTGTTCTTGGCCCCAGTTGCTCAATGTAAAATGGGAGGAGCTTGCTGACCAGGTACCTCCAGAAATCCATTCTGGCCTTGTACTAATGGACACTTTCTTCATGACTTAGATTAAGGTATAGATGGCATACCTCTCAGATTTGTCAATGGCACAAGGCTGGCAGGTCGATGACAGAGTCAGAATCCAACAGGATCTTAACAGTCCAGAAAGATTGTCCCGGTCCAATGAGAGATATTTAACATAAGTAAATGTAAAGTCCTATACTTGGGTTCAAAAAATCAACTTTGGGGGCAGCTAGGTGGTGCAGTGGATGGAGCACCGGCCCTGGAGTCAGGAGGACCTGAGTTCAAATCCAGCCTCAGACACTTAACACTTACTAGCTGTGTGACCCTGGGCAAGTCACTTAACCCCATTGCCTCACTAAAAAACAAAAACAAAAACAAAAATAAAAAATCAACTTCGTAAGTATAAAATGAAGGAGTTGTGGCTAGACTACAGTTCATGTTAAAAGAATATAGGAGTTAGGGGCAGCTAGGTGGTGCAGTGGATAAAGCACCGGCTCTGGAGTCAGGAGGACCTGAGTTCAAATCCGGCCTCAGACACTTGACACTTACTAGCTGTGGTGACCCTGGGCAAGTCACTTAACCCCAATTGCCTCACTAAAAAAAAAATAAAGAATATAGGAGTTAGTCCATCAACAAGTCAGTTATTTACAAGAGTTAATTGTGATTACTTTGAGTTCGGAACCTTGGTTCGTGGATGATGATGATAGCTACATTCATACATGGCCTGTTATGTGCCAGGCACTGTGCTAAATATTTTACCAATATTATTTCATTTGATCCTAACAAATAAAAGTAGGTGCTACTATTATCCCCATTTTTATAGATGAGGAAATCGAGACAGAGTTTAAGTGCTTTTCACAGGCTCACACAGCTACTAAGTGCTTTAGACTGGATTTGAACTCAGAACTGACACCAGGCCAGGCACCCTATCCACTCTGCCCTCTCGCTGCTCCTACAAACTCAGTATGAGTTAAATGTGTGACAAAGAAACACAAAAATAAATATTAATCTTTGGACAGAGATACTATCCAGAACATTCAAGGTAATAATGCTACCGGATTCTTGTTAGTTTGTTTAGTTGAATTCTATCTGGATTATCATGCCTATTTCTGCATGACGCATGTTTGAAAGGACAGCGTCAAATCAGAGAGGTTCCAGTGCAGTGTGACCAGTACCAGAGGGACCTTAGGTCTTGCCATGTGACAATCAGCTGAATCAACTGGGAATACTGAATCTGGAAAATAGAAGACTTAGATGAGGTTGGGAGAAGGGCAGGGAGTGGAAGGAGCATGATAATTACCTTCAATTATTTGAAGGGCTTTCATAAGGAACAGAGATTAAACTTGTTCTCCTTAGTAGTCCTAGGGCAAAACTAGGAGTAATGAGTGGAAATCACAGAGAGATAGATTTAGGCTTCGTGTGAGGATAAATTGTCTAGCAATTAGAGCTCCCAAAAAAGTAGAACAGGCTGGCTCAGTCAGTAATAAGTCTTTAAGGGTGGATAAAGCACCAGCCCTAGATTCAGGAGGACCCGAGTTCAAATCCCACCTCAGACACTTGACACTTACTAGCTGTGTGACCCTGGGCAAGTCACTTAACTCTCATTGCCCCTCCAAAAAAAAAGTCTTTAAGGGAAGGTTGGATGATCACTTGTTGGGACTATCATAAAGAGGTTTGTTTCATGACTACATAATGCAGGTGGGACCAGCTGATTTCTGAGTTCCCTCATAGTTCTGGTATTTCTGTGGTTCTGTGCTTCAGGTATAGATGGAGCAAAGTAACCAGAAGGATATTGGCTGAGAAGTTTGGATAAGATGGTCCAGATCAAAATCCTGTGACACCTATGTGTGCTCACTAACGCTTTGTAAAATTCTAATGGGCATATATGTGTGTGTGTGTGTGTGTGTGTATGTATGTGTATATATATATATATATATATATATATATTAATAAGCATTGATCAAATGCCTACTACAATGACAGGCACTATACTACAGATACAGATACAAAAGTGAGACTAATCCCTCCCTACAAGGAGCTTACATTCAACTGGGGTAGATATAATATGCCTACAGATATTAACAAAATAAATACTTGGTGTTTAGGGTGAGTAGTGGTGGAGACTAATAATTGGAGATACTAAGAAAGGCCCTTTGAAAACAGGGACCCTTCAGATGAGCTTCAAATGGGTTGGAATTGAGGAGGAAGAGTATTCCTGGCATAGGAACAATCTGTACAAAGGCCCAGAGACAGGAGATGGGCATAGCAGGGAGGCCAATTTGGCTGGAACACAAAGTACATGAGGGGGAGCAATGTGTCATCAGCCTGGAAAAGCCGGCAGCAGCCAAACTAGGAAGAGCGTTAAATGCCAACTAGAGCAGTTTCTTTTTTATTTTAAAGGCAATGGGAAGTCAGTGACAGGTGTTTTTTTTTTTATTATTAGAAGAATAACATCATCAGACCTGTGCTAAAGGAATATCAATTTGGTAACTGTGGGGAATATGGATTGGATGAAGGAAGAGGCTAGCTGGAGGAAGACCAATTAATGAGCTACTCTAATAGTCCAAGTGAGCAAGGATAAGAACTTGGACTAGGGATAAGGGAATAAATAGATATTGAGGAGGCATAACTGACAAGATTTGACAACTTGATGGATATGAGAGGGAAGTGAACGAGAGTGAAGAGCTGAGGAGGATTCCGAGGGTTTGCATCGGGATGACTGAAGAACAGCGGAACTCTCTACAGAAATAGGGAAGTTAGGAAGGGGGCAGATTAGAGAAAAAGACAATGAGTTCTATTTTGTGCCTGCTGAGTTTGAGATGTATTCAGGTGGAGATGAAGGGTACAAGTGGAAGAGTTATAGGACCAGCTTATCCTCTGTGACTAAGGAAGAGAAGAAGATGGGAAATGATGCTGAGAAAATTTGAAGGATGGACTGGGTAGTGAGAGGAATCTCCTAATTAAGGGCCTCATTGTTGCCTGTGAATTATGAGGAGAGGACCTCTACTGAGAGGAAGTCCCTGGGGAGTAGATGGCATAGGTAGCTTGAGGAAAAAAAGGTTCATCCCTGTGGGATGAACAGTCTGTCAGTGAAGAGTATAAGGTTTTAGCATTGTAGTAGGAAGGGCATAGTGGAAATAACATAACATGAATTTACAGAAGACCCAGTTGGCATGATGTGGGACTCCAAAAGGAGTATTTAGCAGCACTTACATAGGAATGGAGAAATTGATAGAAAGAGTTATCCACAGTTGAGGTTTAGAAAAGGATGAGCACCAATGGTCAACAACTGAACAAGGGAGGCAAGGAGTTGAAGGGTTGAGGACAGTTGAACTGGTTTATTAAAGGATCCAATGGGGGGGGGGACAATGAGGGTTAAGTGATTTGCCCAGGGTCACACAGCTAGTAATTGTCAAGTCTGAGGCTAGATTTGAACTCAGGTTCTCCTGAATCCAGGGCCAGTGCTTATCCACTGTGCCACCTAGCTGCCCTCAGGATCTAAATTTTGAAGGGAAGAAAATGATGCCAGAGGCAGGGTTTGTGAGAAGCAGAGAAGGAGTGGAGGGACTTCAGTCAATCAATCAATCAATCAATTTTCATCAATGACCAGTTAATAATGACCATTGCCAAGCATTGTGCTTAGTGCTGGGAATACAAATATGAAAAAAGACAGTCCTTGTCCTTAAAGAGTTACAATTAAGTGGGGGAAAAAGACAGTACACAAAAGCAAGCTAAAAAGCTGGGGGTGGCGGGCAGATAGGTGGTACAGTGGATAAAGTACCGGCCCTAGATTCAGGAGGACCTGAGTTCAAATCTGGCCTCAGAAACTTGGACACTTACTAGCTGTGTGACCCTGGGCAAGTCATTTAAACCCTCATTACCCTGCAAAAACAAACAAAAAAAAAAAAACTAGGGTGAGGAGAAAGTATAGATGGGGGGAGGGGCATTGTGAAGACAATCAGAGAAGTCAGAGGAGAAATGAGATGTCTGAACTGAACTCCTTCCTTAAATGGATATTTGGAGTTCACAGCCTCACCCACCACTCAGAGGGGCAAAGGGTGGTGAGGAGGCTGATGGACTCTTTCAGGATGATGAGGCTAGCCCTATAATGAGTCAGAGAAGTCTGTCAAAGAAGTTTCAAAGTCACATAGCTAGAGGAGAAATAACTTGAGATTGCAATGAAGACATAGAAAAGGCTTAGAAAGGGAACAGGAAGAACAGGAAGGATATGAGGATATGGTCAAATAGAATTTCAAAATTATAGATTGTGGAGGCAGAACATTTGTGGGTGAGTGATGGTTAGAATAAGAGTGTGACCATCCCTATTTGGGACTGAGGTGGAGTGAGGGCAGAGATCAAAGGAATAGAGGAAGTTGATGAACCTCCAGGGTTCAACCTTGGTCATTAAAGGGCCATCCACATTTTAACTTGAAGTCCCCAGGTGTATGTCCCCAGGGGCACAGAGTACCTGCTAACTATTCACTAAGCAATCAACATTCATGAAATAAAACATTTATCAAGTGCCTCCTGTGTACAGAGCACTATGGGAGTTCTAAAGTTTAGCTAAGGCCAGTCCCTTCTCTAAAGGCCCTTAATATCTTGTTGGAGGGGGTGCATGTCAATGAACAACTGAATACAAATCAATCATGCAAGTTAGAATAGAAGTTCATGAATGCCTTGCACATGGTAGACATTTAGTAGATGCTTGTTAAATGGATGTTTTAAACTAATAAATGAAGAATATAAAATGCTATGAGAATAGAGGGAGAAGTGACCACCAACCTGCCTGAATGAGACTTAAATAAAGCTGCTGGAAGAAGATGGCATTGGAATTAGACCTTGATGGATAGGTATGATCTTAGTATGTAGAGATGAGGGAGGAGGACTTATATAGGGAAGACCATGAGCAAACCTCTCAACCAGGCAGAACTGTGACATATATTAGGTAGTCCAATTGTTTCTTTGCTTTCATCTTTGTATTTGTTTTTGCAGCTTAGGATCATTTCAAGGGAGCTTCCCTGTCCATTTGAAGTGTCTATGCCCATTGACCATTAAACTTACCAGAAAGGTTTCCCTGGCTTCTGCTTATTGAACCTTATTGCTTGCAGAAGCAGAGCCAGGGACAAGTGTAGGAGGCAATATAGCTACTCCTGTAATCCTGCACTGAATACTCTCTGCCCTTGCCCCTCTCCACCAATGTTGTGAATGAGTATTGCTCTTTCAGGGCCAGAGTTGTGGACATTGATCAAGAAAAGATGGCTCTTATGTACTCCGTCCCTGGAAGGGCAGAATTCTCTTATAGATGCCAGTTCATCTGTGTGATCTCTGTATGGCTGCAAGGATCTGGAGGGAAGTTTTTGGTGATTGTCTGAGCTTTCCCCCTCTTATTGGAGTGATTGCACCCAGAGCATGGTTTGATATGGATTACAATAAGTTTTGAGACAAATATCTAGCAGAATGCCTCAAGGATTGATCCTTAGCTTTGTGCTATTCAGAATTTTTATCAGACTTGGATACAGGGGTAGATAGTATGATTTTCATACTTATAGATGATAAGGAGTTAAGAGGGATTTAACTAATTCACTGGACACCAGAACTAGGGTCCAAAATATCCTTGACCACAGGGGCAGCTAGGTGGCGCAGTGGATAGAGCACCGGCCCTGGATTCAGGAGGACCTGAGTTCAAATACTCAGACACTTGACACTTACTAGCTGTGTGACCCTGGGCAAGTCACTTAACCCTCATTGCCCCCACACACAAAAAAAATACTTGACCATATAGAATGAATTGAAGATGTCCAGGTGAGAGATGGATGAACACTTTTCAGTGATGTTATAGAAGTGTTCCTAGTTGAACTAGAGAACTCAGAGAGTGTTAATGCTGAGTCTGTGAAGCTATTCCTTGTCATTTTCACCTTAGCCAATTTCTCTCTCTCTCTCTCTCTCTCTCTTTTTTTTTTTTTTTTGGTAAGGCAATTTGGGGTTAAGTGACTTGCCAGGGTCACACAGCTAGTAAGTGTTAAGAGTCTGAGGCCAGATTTGAACTCAGTCCTCCTGAATCCAGGGCTGGTGCTTTATCCACTGCGCCATCTAGCTGCCCCCACAATTTCTCTTAAACTTTAAATCCTGTCTTGATGTTGGGGGGGGGTCGATTCAAAGGAAACTTCAAAAGTCCTAACCTTATGTAGTTCCCTATTCCTGCACTTGCCGGGGTAAAAAAGGCTAGAAGGAATCAAGGAAAACTAGGGCTTTGAAGGACTAATATTGTGTCTCCACCCACCAGGGTAACACCCACACGTGTACACATCCATCCCCCATGTGAGCATTCATTGTCCCTCTAAGCATTCGGTGTAAAAGCAGCCCTTGTTGGGGGGGCCATGGTCTCTGGGTTGCTCATCACATTCTCGTGGCAGGCTGATGAGCGCTGAGCCAAGGTGGATTTGTTTTTCTGCCGAGCACTTCTCTTAGAGGACTGTGAGATGAACGATGAATACGTGTTCCCGCTGAGGAGAAGGTGCACACTGTTGTCAGGCCCGTCCCTTGGCTGAAAAGAATCCAGAAGCTGGCTTTCTTTTGTGAGCCAAGTGAGAGGCGGATTGACATTGCTATTTGCTGCTCTTTGAATGACATCATAGAAAGCTGGACTGTAATTATTTTCTTCCAAAGTCAAGATGCTAATGGTTGCATCAGTTTGAGGGATTATTTTTTAAAATGTGTATGTGCATATGTGACTTTGGGCAAGAGGCCCAGAGTCAGCCCTCAGCTCTTTCTGTCTTGTGAGGGGGAAATGGAGCATTGGGGCAAGCATCGCTCTGGGAGGCAGAGGACCTGGCTTTTAGTCCTCCCTCTGCTACTGGGGCAGGTTACGTCACCTCTGGGCTTGTTTTCTCATCTATGAAGCAAGAAAAGTCAGTTGCCTCTAGTGTCTTCTTCAGCCCTAAATCTATGACCCGTGATCTTTTCTGTATATTTCTCTGACTTGTGAACCACTGCTGCCTACCCAGCCCGTGACTCAGCAAGCATTTATTGAATACCACTTGTGCCTCCAGCAGTCTCCATTCCTGGGAGAAATAGCTAAGTTTAGATAAGATTAATTTCCTGCATGCTCAGGAAATGGCCCTTGAAAAGCCAAGCTCTTTTCTAATTCATAGACTCCCAGAACTACAGAATGTTTGACCTGGATGGCCCTTTAAGAGAATGTGTAGTTCAATCCTGTCATTTTATAGATGGGGAAACTGAGACCCAGCAAAGAAAGGTTTTGATTTTTTTCCCCCAAGACCACATAGTCACCAATAATACTAGTTAGCATGTCTATAGCATTTTAATGTTTGCAAAGGGCTTTACAGAAATCCTCACAACAACCCTGTTAGGTGCCATTACTGTTATTATTCCTCATTTTTAGGAAACTAAAAAATCAGAGATTTGAGATAATTTACCCAGGGTCACACAACTATTAAGTGTCAGAGGTAGGATGTGAATCCACTTATTAACTCACTGCCTGGACTCTTGCAATAGCATTAGATCCCCCTGCCTCAAAGTCTCTCCCTACTCTGCTCAAACCTCACTCAGCTGTCACAGATAATTTCCTAAAGTGCAATGACCATGTCACTGTACTCCTCAACATATTCCAGAGGTCCCTTACTATCTCTAGGAGAAAAGATAAGCTGCTCTTTGGGATATTTAAAACTCTTCAAGCCCTGGTCCCATTCTATGTTTCCAGGCTCCTTACAAATTATTCCCTTTCTTATACTCTGCAGTATGGGCCATATGGATGGGGCAGCTAAGGGGCTAAGTGGATAGAGGGCTGGTCCTGGAGTCAGGAAGACTCATCTCCCTACCAGACACCTACTAGCTGTGTGACTCTGGGCAAATTATCTCAAATCTCTGATTCTTAGTTTCCTTATATGTTTGCCTCAGTTCCTCAAAATCCCAAACGGGGTCACAAAGAGTCAGACATGACTGAAACAGCTGAATGATAACAGCCATATGGGCCCACTTGCTGTCTATCTCCCACCTCCATGCTTTTGCACTGACTGACTAAGCCTGAAATGTCTCTCTCTCTTCATCCCCACCTCTTAGTTTCCCTGGCTTATTTGAAGACTCAGCTGAAATCCCACCTTCTGTAGGAGAACTTAACATGTCTCCCTTCCCCTAGTAATTGCTGGTGCCTTCGTTTCCAAGGTTGCCTTCCATCTACTCTGTATAGCTTGTATGTTCCCCATCATTTACATTAGTTTTCCCCTTTAAATATGAGCTCCTTGAGAGCAGGGGCTGTCCTTTGCTCTTCTTTACATCCCACCATGCCTGGCACAAAGCACGGCCTAATAAATACCTGTTGCCTGACTGCCCTCTACTAAGCTACACTATAAAGAGGAGCTAGGCCTTCTACATTAATGCTGACCTTCTGTGTTAAAAACTTACCTATCCTTAAGCCCCAGTTGAAATTTTACCTCTTCTAGGAAACCTTCCCTCATCATCCTTAATTAGCAATGACCTTTCCTTCCTGGGCCTCACATAGCCCTCTAGCCTACTCCAATCCATTTACCTGTAATACTGCGTATTGTCCTTATCTGTGTTTGTTTCATAACCTCCCACCATATTAACTTCCATCAGTGCAAAGATGGTTTTGCATCTAAATTTTCTATCTACCTCAATGCATACTCAATGAATTGAAAATTGTCCGTATTTTAAAAGTCCACAGAAGAGAACTGATTTGTCCAAAGTCACCCACCTAGTAAATGATTGAGGCAGGATTAAAACTCAGGTCCTCACATACCAAATCATGTTTTTAACATGAACCCTCCTTACCTGGCCATTTGATTTGCTCCTGTCCAACCCTAACCCCAACAGAGCAGGTGAGGGAGCAAATAAGACCACAGATATGCATGACCACAGGAAATTCTGTTCCCTGGAGGTAAAGCCACAAGACACCAAAGAGAAATACCAGTCTTATGTCAGGCCAAATATTTCACTTCAATTAAAAGAGAAATACCCCTGATCATTTGACTGAACTTTCTGCTCTTCACCCAGTTGCCTCATGAAGCTATGGCTGGAATGTGAGTTTCATCATGGAAGGAGGCTGGGCTAACAGCTTGTGTCTATGCCATGGTCAGAAGAGCTATCCTTTCTCTTACCTACGGTTGGAGTTCTTTTGGGCTTGCCATTGCACACGGGCAATGGAAACCAATCATTAACTCAGGCTGACCTTTATCCTATAGGGAAAAACAGTGACTCATCTTGCTACACATGCTACAACTTAGTGGAGCTGGTGTCAGGACTGGGATATATGTGAAATGTGCTGGTGGTCAATGGAGCCCAGCCTGACCATTGGGAGGACACACAGAATCCCAGAATTGGAAGGGACCTCAGAGGTTTATCCCCGGTCCAGTTGAAAAAGTCAACACATCTCGGCAAACATTCCGAGCAAGAGGAATTAATAGAGGTCTGTTTGCAGACCTCTAGTGATGGGGAACTCACTACTGATCCACATTAACCCATTCTGCTTCTGGATGCTTCATCATGATTCTGGCTCTGCCCTTTAAGGCCAAGTAAAACAATACTAATCCCTCTTCTCCATGAAAGCCCTTCAAGTATTTCAGAATAGTGATCAGGGCCTTCTTTTGTTGGTACCTGGAATTTTGTAGGAAACACCAAAGTGGGCAGGAAAAGGAAGTGCGTAGGGTGAGATGATCGTGGGTTTTGTCAGCATGAGCACTTCCCCTTATGACCAGGCTCAAAACTTCAGGAGTCATGATGAGATTGTAAACTCTTTGAGGGCAGAGCTCTTGCCTTAATTATCCTGTATCTCCTTCTTACTGAACATAATAGGCCTCACACAAATAGGCACAAGCCCTTCATTGCAGTGAGAAGTGGACCGGATGACGAATCGAGAGACCTGGACTCAGGGTCCATCTCTGACTCTTCATTGCCAGGTGACCCAGGGCTGGTAGAGTCACTTCACCTCTCTCTAATCCACTTTCTTCATTTATAAACAGGGGATAAAATAATGACACTACCTCCCTTAAAATAGTGTTGTCAAGTACCTTGTAAGCTCCAAAGCACTAGAGAAATGTGAGCTTAGAAAGATCTAAGGGGATTTGGAGAGGTTGATGGGACAATGGACAGAGAATAGGACTTAAGCATTTCCTAGCTGTGTGATTCTGGGCAAGTCACTTCACCTCTGTCTGACTCAATTTCCTCAGCTGTAAAATGGGGGTCATAACAGCACCTACCTCTCAGGGTTGATGTTATCAAATGAGCTAATATTTGTAAAATGTTTTTGCAAACCTCGAAGAGCTACATCAATACTAGCTGCTATTATTCTTATCCTTGAATGAGTGAATAGGAGTCAGTCTAGTTAGCTCAGACAGGAATGCCAACATCCATGATTATAAAAGATTTGTTCTAAAGCAGGATTCTTGTGCTCTATAACATCACATCTTGTGTTCTCAAATTCAACTGTTTTATCCCTTTTCCCTTAGTTGCTTGAAAAGTCATTTTGGAAAATTCCATCTTCAGTTTTGAGATATACTAAGAGGAAGGACTAGAGTAACCATGCTGAGATCAAGAGAATGAGAGGAATTGTTGGGGAATTTCAAGAGACCAGGCACTGATTGGTGGCCAGCAGTAGAGACAAAGGCCCTCTCCCCAAGTATCACTCAAACTACTACTAGCAAGGAGGTATTATGGCATAGTGGGAAAAGAGGCAGCTAGACAGCAAAGTGGATAAAGTGCTGGGCCTGGAGTTCAAATCCAGCCTCAGATACTTACTAACTGTGTGACCCTGGGCAAGTCACTTAACCCTCTTTGTCCCACCCCACCCCCCGCAAAAAATCAAATAAACCCCTTCCACATCTTGTGGTCTGCCATCCCTTCCAGCTCTGACATATGGTGATTCTAAACCTCCCATTACTGTTTTCTGGTTCCCTTTGCAGTACATGTGTTTGGGTTTGTACAGCTTCTGTTTCCAGAAGGCATTTCACGCAAACAATGTCTGCAACTATTAGGGACACAAGGAAAGCTTGGGTCTTGTGTGTTCTTATCATTTGGCACAGCCAACTAGAAACATATGCTGGTGATTGCATTTAGCTAAAATCTCGGCAGTGCCATCTTTCTGTTTGTTAAACTCTCGGTTCTTTCGCGGGAGTGATATTAAAAGGGCCATGTTGTGTTTATACATGCAGTGAGCGGCTTGGCAGGGAAGCCATAGAAGGGCCTCGTACTTAGAACCAGAGTCTCAGCATTGAAAAGAGCCTCATAGGACAGCTTGTCCAGCAGAGCAGTTATCGCTTCTGCAACATCTATGATGAGCAGTCAGTCACTCTGACTTCTAGCAATCAATCAACAAGCATTTATGGAGTGCTTATAACACGCCAGGCACTATGCCAAGCATGGGTGACACAAAGGCAGCAACCAAACAGCCTTGCCCACCGGGAGCTTACATTCACATAGAAAGTCTACACGAAAAGTATTCCAAATGTAGACAAAATAAATTCAAGATAATTTGGGGGAAGTAACTAAGGCATCCTGGAAGGAAGGCCCCATGCATATTCTAATGGTTGTTGAGGCAGCTGTGTGGTACAGTGGAGTGACTGCTGGGCCTGGAGTCAGGAAGACCTGAGATCGAATCTGGCCTCAGACACTTGCTGTGTGACCCTGGGCAAGGCAATCTCTGTCTGCCTCGGTTTCCTTAACTGTAAAAGGGGAATAACAGCACCTACCTCCCAAGGCTGTTGTGAGAATCCAATGAGATGCTATTTGTAAAGTGCTTAGCACAGTGCGTGGCACACAGTGGATGCCACATAAACACTACTCCCTTCCTTTTCCCCCTCTGGCTCCACTACACTATGCTCTTTACGCTTTGCCAAGCTCTCCATCGACACGAAATACGTAATGGTAAGTTCCAGGAAAAAAAGCCAAAGATTTTCACTTGGAATTATAGGCCTCAGAGCCTGTATATATCAACCCATGGGCCTTTTGCCATCTCACTGACAGGCTGGCACTAACAGGAAGACAAAGGGAATGGCCCAGGTTAAGAATTAAAGGCCCCTGAACCAAAAGCTTTCTGAACAATCTTATTTCGTATGTCCTAGAAATAAAATTTTTGACAGATGGAGCTTATCATGGTTCTCCCAAGGGCTATCTGAGCTCAGTGTCTCTGTCTCCAATTTATGTGTTTAATTCTTCAGGGTGAGGGCCATGGCCTGACTCTCTCTCTCTCTCTCTCTCTCTTAATCACATTGACCATAAGAACAGCAGCAGAAGGGGGGTTGGCATTGAGTGGGCTTGAGAAAAGGCATCACTGTTCCAGTGATTCATTGCTTTTGGAAATTGTACTTGAGTATTCATCCCCAGTCCTTGAAGAAGAAAGCTTTGGATGAGAGCTAGAGAGGAATAATTTCATTCTTCAACCCATAACCAATTATATTTCAGGACTTCACAATAGCATGACTTCATCCGTGTGGGCACCCCACCTCCACCTACATGTATCCAGACCCTCTGTGCATTCAGAGGTTGTTTTTTATGAGTTACTTTGCAAAGGCCATAAAACAAATCCTGTTGAATAGTCTCCCTGTGCTGAGAAAGGTTGGTCTCAGGTTACAAACACACAGGCTCCCTTTGGGCTTAGGGTAGGAGCAAGTCCAGTTTCATAGGACTTGTACTCCTTGTCATAGCCTTCTCTTAAAGGCCAAAGGTCAGTCAGGCAACAAATATTTATTAGGCTTTTGCTTTGTGTCAGAGATTATGCCAGACCCTGCTGCAAAAGAATGGCAAAAACACAAGTCTTGCCTTCTGAAAGCTCACACTCTAATGGCAGAGGGAAGAAACTTAAGAATTAACTCTACCTACAAGAGACATACAGTGTAAATGGGAGGAATCCCAGAGGGAGGGCACTAGCATGGCAGGGGGAGGGGTTGTAGTAAAGGGGGTCAAGAGGATGGTCTAGGAAGGGCTCCCTTAGAAGGTGGAATTTGAGCTGAGTTGAAGGAAGCCAGGAAAGCAGGAGGCAGAGGTGAGGAGCAACACAAGGGAGAGCGAGGGAGAAGGACTGGAGTTGGGAGATAAGACATCATGGGCAAAGAACAGCAAGATGGCCAGTGTATGTGAAAGTGTCATGAAGTATATGAAAGTGAGCAAAGTATCAGAAGACTAGAAAGGTATGAAGGAGCCAGATTTCGGTGCCAAAGCATTTTATATTTGATCCTGAAAGTAATAGGGAGTCACTGGAGTTTACTGGGAGAGAGTGACAACAGGGACGAGTGATGTGGCCGAACATGCATTTTAGAAAAACAGTGGGTAGAAAAGTAGAAGGTAGATTGGAAAGAAGAGAGACTTGGGACAAGGAGACTCAGTAGAGGACTGTTTTAATGGGAATCTGCACCATGTTTGTGGCTGTGTGAGTGTATATGAAATACATATTTGGATGCTTACCACTTAAAGCCCTTTGTGACCTGGCCCCAACTGACTTCCCAGCTTCATTAGACATTACTCTCCTTCCCTTTATGTATGGTCCAGTCCGGCTGACCCTTTTTATTGTTCCTTTCACATAACACTCCATCTTCTGTCTCCATTTCTTCCCCCACATCTGAAATGCACTTCTGCTTTCCTTTGCACCTTAGAATCCCTTATTTCCATTAAGACTCAGTTCAAGGGGCAGCTAGGTGGCGCAGTGTATAGAGCACCGGCCCTGGAGTCAGGAGGACCTGAGTTCAAATCCGGCCTCAGACACTTAACACTTACTAGCTGTGTGACCCTGGGCAAGTCACTTAACCCCAATTGCCTCACTTAAAAAAAAAAAAGACTCAGTTCAAGAACATGAACCTTTCCTGACCCCCTTCTGGTTCCAATTGGCCTCCCTTTCATAAATGCCTTGTGTTTACTTGGAGCATATATTCTGCATAGATATATAAGTGTGTGTGTTCTTTCCCAATAGAATGCCAAATTTTTTGAGCATAGGGCATTTTTCATTTTTAAAAACATTTCATTCCTAACTAATACAATAATACTTAACATATGGTTGGCCCTTAATAAATGCTTGTGGATTGATTGGTTGAGCCAATGATCCTAATTAGAAGAGTTGGCCATAGTTTCTTATCTAGGCAGGAAGAGGTGGGACATGGAATCAGTCAGGAAATGGGTATCATAGGAAAGAATGCATCCCATGTTGAATTCTTTGCAAAGAAGGAAATCCTGTCACATTAATCCTATTAGATACTGATAATGACTCCAATTTCATATACAAGATTAATTCAACAGACATTTAATAAATGCCGGCTACAAACAAGGTACTGTCTCAGAGTATTTCACTTTATAAAGCCCTTCCATATTGTCTTGAGTCTCATTATATGACATAGAAGATAAGGAGTTTGGGCATCATTATCTCTTTGTAGATGAGGAACCTGAAGCTGAAAAGGGGCAATATGGCAGATGAGTGTCAGAGTCAGGATCGTAGAATTATAGATTGTAAGCCCTTGAGGCCAGGGACTGTCCTTGTTTTTTCACTTGTTTTTGTATCTCCAGGGTTTAGTACAGTGCCTGGAACATAGGTCCTTAATGGTTAAACATTTACTGACTAGGGGCAGCTAGATGGCGCAGTGGTAAAGCACAGGCCCTGGATTCAGGAGTACCTGCGTTCAAATCCGGCCTCAGACACTTGACGCTTACTAACTGTGTGACCCTGGGCAAGTCACTTAACCCTCATTGCCCCCCCCCCAAAAAAAAAAGCAAAACCAACATTTATTGACTGACTGTTCTAGAAGGTAGTCTGGAGCATATGGGGACAAGGGTAAATACAGTTATCACCTATTCTCTCTGGCATAGTCCATTTGTGAACAGAGACTCACCCAGTAAAACATCTCCATGCTTGCTGCCTTCTACTCCTTTCCCTTTCCCTTATCCCAAACTTGATATTTTGATCATTATCCAAACCTTTAGTTCGTGCCATCAAGATTCTGGCCTCCCATATGGCTATTTGTGATCCCCTAGTATCCAATATATAGATTGGACAATCCATTTATTGTCAATTATATACTTCACCCAATGACTATAAGTAGCAAACTACCCCCTAGCAATTTGCTTTTGTATCTTTCTGGGGAGTTCTTCATTTGTCCTATAGGGAAATTCTTCCAAAGACTTGTTTTCTAATAAGAACTAGATAACCATAGACATCTGCTTTTCTATCTTGATCGTGTCCAACATCCCACTGCATGGGTACTCAGTTGACTGGCATTTATTAAGCACTTAATATATGCTAGGCACTGTGCATAAGTCATCATTATGTGAGGCTGAACCTAAGTGCTTAGACTTCCATGGACACTTCCTCACTGTCAACTGTATATGATTGCAGCTGAAATTGATCCAGGTTCTAGGTCTTATGAGCCATTCCTCATCCTGCTAAAAGTGATAACCAAGATGCCTTCCTCTTTGTCTCTCAAAGCAGTCTAAGTATACTGTAGCTTTTAGGCAGGGATTATTTTATGTTTATTTGTTATATCTGGGGTCATGTTAAATCTGATCAGCTTGGGCCAAAATGAAAAATTAAGTCTGGCTCTTTTCCCCCAGTGTGGTGTTTAAAGAATATTTTATGATCAGAAAAACAAAATTGAAGAGTAAGCCACTGGAAATGACTTGTTTCACATCACTCACCTCAACCAGCAATAAAACAAACAATAATTCAGAGAGGCTTAAATGGTTTTCTTTTATATGATAGCAAGTTTATGTGACAAAGACCGGAGGGCTTTAGTGAACTCGAAGCTTAGTTTTGAATCAACACTGTTGAAAAATTAACCCATCTCATCCTGTGTTAAAAGGACTATAGAGTCCAGAACTTGGAAGACAATGCCTCATTGTTCTCTGCTCTGGTCAGACAGTACTCTATTCAATTCTCTTCCGTTTCAGGAAGAGCATAAACTATCTGGAGTACATTCAAAGGAAAGCAACCAGGATATGAGGTGACTGGCGAGACAAAGAAGTTGAAATGGAGGCTGCTTAGCCTAGAGAAGAATCAGGGATATGATGGCTAGCTTCAAGTATTTGAAGATCTGGAATGTGAAATAGGTATTAGATTTGTCCAGCTGACCTTAGAAGACAGAACTAAGTCTGGGGTGGAAGTTGCAAGGAGATAAATTTAGGCTTAATATCAGGAACAACCTGTCCAATATTAGAATATCCTGTCTTGGGAAGTAGTGAGTTCCCATCACTGGAGGTCTTCAAGCCAAAGCTGTATGATCACTAGTAGAGACTGTGTAAAGCAGAGGTTCTTAATTTTTGTGTATGTCATAAGCCCCTTGGGCAGTCTGATGAAATCTATGAAGCCATTCTCAGAATAATTGTGGTTTTTTTCCATTCTTAATGGTGTTTTTTTTTCAGTTACATGTAAAGATGGTTTTCAACATTTGTTTTTATAAGATTTTGAGTTCCAAGTTTTTCTCCCTTCCTCTCTTCCTCCCCCTTCCCCAAGACAGAAAGCAGTCTGATATAGGTTATATATGTACAATCATCACATTAGTATGTTTCCACATGAGTCACGTTGTGAAAGAAGAATCAGAACAAGATGGGAAAGTCTCAAAAAAGTAGAAAAAGTATGGTTCAATCTTCATTCAGATCCCACAGTTCTTTTCTGGATGTGGAGAACATTTCCATCATGAGTCCTTTGAATTGTCTTGGATCATTGCATTGCTGAAAAGAGCTAAGTCTTTCACAGTTGATCATCACAGAATGTTGCCATTACCTGTACAATGCTTCTGGCTCTGTTCATTTTACTCAGCATCAGTCCACTTAACCAGTCCAGGGTTTTCTGAAATCTGCTTGCTCATCATTTCTATAGCACAATAGTATTCTGTTACATTCATATACCACAACTTGTTCAGCCATTCCCCAATTAATGGGCAGGCCCCTTGATTTCCAAGTCTTTGCCACCACAAAGAGAGCTTCTATAAATATTTTTGTACATGTGGGTCCTTTTCCCTTTTTTTTATCATCTCTTTGGGATACAGACCTAGTTGTGGTATTAGTAGGTCAAAGGGTATCCACAGCCCCATAGCCCTTTGAGTATAGTTCCAAATTGCTCTCCAGAATGGGTCAGTTCACAAGTCCACCTGAAATGCATTAGTGTTCCAATTTTTCCACATCTTCTCCAACATTTATTATTTTCCTTTTTGTCACATTAGCCACTCTGATGGTTGTAAGGTGGTACCCCCAAAATTGTTTTAATTTGCATTTCTCTAATCAATAGTGATTAGAGCATTTTTTCATATGGCAATAGATATCTTTGATTTCTTCATCTGGAAACTGCCTGTTCATAGCCTTTGACCATTTCTCAATTGGGAAATGGAGGATAATTTTAAATGCATAAAATAAATATATAGCTTTACAAAAGAAATGAAAGGTTAGTAAAAATAAAGATATAATTTTTCCCATCCAAGTTCATAGATATTCTGAAAGCTATCCAACAGACCTCAGGTTAAGAACTTCTAATAAAAGGAGAATTTTTATTTGCATATAGTTTAGACTAGTTACCCCTGGGGTACGTTTAGCTTCTGAGATTTCATTGATTTGGGGCATCAAAAGATAGTAATGACAATATCTTTATGATGAAGAAGCTGATCTTCCCAAGATAGTAAAAACAACAGTAATGATAATAATAAACTAACATTTGTGCTTACTATGTGCCTGGCACTGTTTAAGTACTTTATGAATATTATCTCACTTGATCCTTACAACAACTCTTGGAGGTGGGTGCTATTATTATGTCTAGTTTACAAATGAAGAAACTGAGGCAAATGGAGGTCAAGTGACTTGCCCAGGCTCAAACAGCAAGTATCTGAGACCAGACCTGAACTCCAAGCCCAGTGCTCTAACCACTGAACCACCTAGCTGTCCCAAAGAGTTGGAATTTTCCATTGGGTTAATGTACTCTGAAAATACTCACTTTGTGCCACCAGGTCTATAGATGGGTGGACTGTGTGGTCTTTTTCTTTGTGTGGAGACATTCCACTCTTTCTCCCTGCTTAGTTGATTGACAGAAAGTCTTCAGTGGTTAAGACTATACAGATAGGGGTCTTGGTGGGAAAAAAAATGAACCTTTTCAATTTTAGTGTAAAAAGGGAAGGGGGAAGCTAGGTGATAAAGTGCCAGCCCGGAGTTAGGAAGACTCATCTTCCTGAGTTCAAATACAGATTTTCTAGCTGTGTGACCCCGGGCAAGTCACTTAACCCTGTTTGCCTCAGTTTCTTATCTGTAAAATGAGCTAGAGAAGGGAAACAGCAAACCAATTCCAGTATCTTTGCCAAGAAAATCTCAGATGGAGTCACACAGAGTCAGAGATGACTAAAACAAGTCAACAACAACAGTGGGAAGAGAAGTATTCTGCCATTGTGAATAACCTTGAAATCAGAAAGACACAGGTTCAAATCCTTCCTCTGGCAATTGCAAGTTGTGTGTCCATGGACAAGTCATTCAACCTCTCAGAGCCCCTTCCACCTTTCTAAGCTATAAATCATAGGCAATCTGTCTCTGGTGGACAGAGTTACCACGCTGACTAAATCACCAGTCTTTGACATAGAGGTGAGGGTTATACGGATTTAGGGGTTTTGTGTGTGTGTGTGTGTGTGAGTGTATTTCAATTATATATTTTTTTTACTGTAAATTCCTATATTCATGGAAATCATCGTTGTTGTCATCATCACTATTGGCATTATAAAGGGATGTTTTCATTGACCCCCACTTTTATTTTCAGAATAAAACATGCACCAGAATTCAGGACTCATATTGTGCTTGGGGTAACAGGGATCTTGAGTGGATTTGGCAAACTGGCCTTTAAAGCCCCTGTGAATAGGGTGATGCTTTAAGCATCTGTGGGGCCTGGAGAGGTAGCCCCTTACTAGAAGTTGCCTCCAGCTACTGTAGTAGTGGGTCACACAAAGCACCTCTGTCTTAGGATTTTTGCTGTGGACAAATGATCCCCTTCATTTCTATAGTCCCCTTCCTTCTATAGTCAGCAGCTACATTGCTTTGAAGAGCCTATGTGACCTTCTAGAATGGGAGCAATATTTGGAGTTGGAGAACTGGTTTTAAATCTTGGCTCTGCTGCATCTTGCCCTGGGCTGGGCAAATTATTCCTCAGCTTTCTCACCTGAAAAGTAGAAGGATCAGCCAAATGTTCAATGGTCCCTTACAGCTCTTAGGGATCCTTAGCTGAGCTTTGGAATTATATATCCCAACAATCTCCTTTAGCATTTGCCACATGCTCCTACCTCTTTCTTGTCCTGCAGCTGTCTGGAGTTATGACTGTCTTGACTGAGTATCCTATGGGCTATGAATCATACCCCTTCCCATCTCTTCACAGGCTGACACATCCTTTATGTTTTTATTTATTTTTATTTTATTTTATTTTTGCGGGGCAACAAGGATTAAGTGACTTGCCCAGGGGTCACACAGCTAATAAGTGTCAAGTGTCTGAGGCCAGATTTGAACTCAGGTCCTTCTGAATTCAGGGCCAGTGCTTTATCCACTGCACCACCTAGCTGCCCCCCTTTATATTTCATCTTGACAAAACAAAATCCCTACAGGCTGGGAGGATGACCTGAATTGAATAAGATTAAATTCAATAGAGTTAAACATAAAGTCCTACAGAGGATGAAAAAAACCAACAACTTCATAATTAAAGAATTGGGGATGCGTGGTTTGTTGTTGTTGAGTCATTTTAGTGTGTCTGACTCTTCATGAACCCATCTGGGGTTCTTCCTGACTCCAAGCCTGGTGCTAACTGCCCCCAAGACGACTGAGTCAGTCACTATGCTGACTTCTGATGTTAGGCATTTGGGCTTATTCCTGTGAAAACAAAGAAAGGAAAAAATATGGCTCCTACCCTCAAAGGAGTTCCCATCTAATGGAGGAGATGAGATGCAACAACAAAACAAAATGTACATACAAGCTCTATAAAATATAAATGGAAGGTGGTCTCAGAAGGAAGTGTTCTCTTCTGGGAATCACATTTCAGGAAGGACTTTAATAAGGCGGAGAATAGGGGCAGCTAGATGGCGCAGTGGTTAAAGCACCGGCCCTGATTCAGGAGACCTGAGTTCAAATCCGGCCTCAGACACTTAACACTTACTAGCTGTGTGACCCTGGGCAAGTCACTTAACCCCCATTGCCCCGCAAAAAAAAAAATAAAAAAAATAAAAAATAAATAAGGCGGAGAATAACCAGAGGAGAGTGTCCAGGATGATAAGGAAGCTAAAGATCATAACATATGAGTCTTGGCTAAAAGAAGTGAGAATGTTTTTGTTTTCTTTTTTGTTGTTGTTGTTGTTTGTTCATTTTTTGTTTGTTTGCTTGTTTGTTTTTTTGCAGGGCAATGAGGGTTAATTGCCTTGCCCAGGGTCACATAGCTAGTAAGTGTCAAGTGTCTGAGGTCGGATTTGAACTCAGGTTCTCCTGAATCCAGGGCCAGTGCTTTATCCACTGCGCCACCTAGTTGCCCCAAAGTGTTTTTGTTTTCTGTAGAACATAAGACATAGGAACATGAGAGGACACAATGACCTTCTTCAGTTCAAAGGATTGCCATAGGAAAGAGGGATTATATTTGCTCCACCACACCAGAGCACAGAACTAGAACTCACAAGTGGAAATTACAGAGTCAGGTTTTGGTTTAATATAGGGAAAAAAACCCCTAACAATGAGCACCTGTAGGCAGAGATGCCTGTAGTCAGGTCTTTAAACAAAGATTGGGTAACCATTGCTTAGGGATGTTGAAAATGGGATTCCTGCTCAGGCACATATTGAATTAGATACCCCCAAGGTCCCTTCTGACCCTGAGATTC
This sequence comes from Dromiciops gliroides, assembly GCF_019393635.1. Taxonomy (NCBI): domain Eukaryota; kingdom Metazoa; phylum Chordata; class Mammalia; order Microbiotheria; family Microbiotheriidae; genus Dromiciops; species Dromiciops gliroides. The sequence continues at coordinate 621,229,465 of NC_057862.1, read as the reverse complement.
AATAGTCAATGTTCCGTTGAAACTGGAAAACTGCCTTAATGCACCAGGGCATTTATTTCTCTTGAAGCCTGCACTGTTTATAGTCCGGGTAGTGTAATGGAGCAAGAACCTGACCTGGGAACAGAGGGTAGGAGTCTGAATCTCAACTCTGCTTCTTGCTACCAGTGTTACCTTGCAAAACACCCTTCTCCTTCCTTGCTTCAGTGTGCTCCTCTGCAAAGTGAAAGAGTTGGTCTAAATAATCTTTTAAGGTTCATTCGAACTCTAGATCCTATGGTATCCCATTTCCAAGCTGGGGAACGGGGAAACAGTTCCTACTTCTCATGCCTGGTATCTACCCAGTGGTCAGGAATGAGAGGAATTGGCCCTGCCTAGTTTGTGGAATTCATCAGAACCTGCTTACTGGACAATTGGTTGGGCTTTTTTTGAGAGGGAACAAGTCATACTTTGCAGTGGAAATTTTCAGAAGTCATCCCTGCCAGTGACCCTGCTCATGACCTCTTTGAAGACTTTAGCAAAATAACTTTGCATCAGCCCCCTCCACCAACACTCTTCATTCTCAGAAGTTTTGCCCTCTGGTGCAGTTCACAAAATCCCTAAACCCCCTTTTGTTGGATATCAAATACAGCCCTCCCACTCAGGAACCCAAAGAAATCTGCATTCAGACAGAGGCCCAGATATTGGCATTCAGCAGGCAGCCCTGGAGCATCAGGGGCAGGGGGTAGCTATGTATTTTAAAAGCCTGTTACTAGCCAGGACTTGTAATGTCCAAATCTCTACACATGCCTGTCACTAAGATATATAATAAGATTTAGAACTGGAAAAAAATCATCACATATGATGAACTGAGACCCAGAGAGGTAAAAGAACTTACCCACAGTCACATGACAGCTGGGATTTGAATGCCAGTGTACTGCCTCCAAGTCCAGAACTCTTTCTACCCCACCACATTGCCTGCTTAAAACACTCAGAGGTCCAGCTTGGTGGGTGGTTTTTTTTGGTTTGGTTTGGTTTGTTTCGGCTTGGTTTTGGTTTTTTGAATGAAAAAATCACTATTAGACATTTACTCAGTGTAAAGCACTGCTCTAGGTGATAGGGATACAAATAGAAAAGTAAAGACAGCCCCTAGTCTCAAGGGGCTCACGTTCTCATAGCACAATAGAGAAGGGAAACTCTAGCTGCCAGTCACATAGAGAAGTCCAGTGGTGCTCAAGGTGCAGGGATAAAGGAATTAATGTCATTAATTCATTAATGTCATTTCCATTCGTTCCCTATCAGTTTCTGACATTGAGCCACTTGACAGTCCCAAGGACTTTAGCATTGAAGGCTTTTTCTTTCTTTCTTTCTTTCTTTCTTTCTTTCTTTCTTTCTTTCTTTTCTTTCTTTCTTTCTTGTCTTTCTTTCTTTCTTTCTTTCTCTTCTTCTTTCTTTCTTCTTCTTTCTTTCTTTCTTTCTTTCTTTCTTTCTTCCTTCCTTCCTTCCTTCCTTCCTTCCTTCCTTCCTTCCTTCCTTCCTTCCTTCCTTCCTTCCTTCCTTCCTTCCTTTCTTTCTTTCTTTTCTTTCTTTCTTTCTTTCTTTTGCGGGGCAATAAGAATTAAGTGACTTGCCCAGGGTCACACAGCTAGTGTCAAGTGTCTAAAGCCGGATTTGAACTCAGGTCCTTCTGAATCCAGGGCCGGTGCTTTATCCACTGCGCCACCTAGCTGTCCCAGTGAAGGCTTTTTCTCAGGGTCTTCAGCCACTGTGGCTGCTGAGGATGCTGGGACTACAGACCTTGCAGAGGCAGCTGCTAGGTCAGACATCCACAAGGGTTGCTTCCCTGAACGATGTCAGAGCTTTCATGTACTCTTTCACAAAGACAAAACCAAATCATTCACTGGTGAAACATAGATGCAGTTTCTCCACCCGTGGAGGGCAGTATCTGTGCCCCACATGCTTCTGAAATAATCTCAGCAGCCAAGGCTAGGGATTCAAAGAAGCCTGCCAGGGTGCAACCTCAAAACATGAGCATCATCTCTGGGACAAATAAACTCCCAGCTACCAAATGTATTTCTGTAGAGAAGCACAGAGACTATGACAGTGCTTCTGGCCCCCTTGTAGCCTGGTGGGCCAGAAAGGACTGGAGATGGTTGGTATCTGCTGCTTCCTGGGGTGTCCCAATACCTTCCATAGAAACCAGCAGAGGGCATCAGAGTGCTGGTTGAGTGGGTCCCACCATGGGGATCAGAAGGTAAGGAGTACAGTCAGCCAGGGTAGTGCTAGACCCTACTTGGAAACAAAAGTTTCCTCGTGTGAACTAGTATAAGGGAAGAGATATAAGAGAGTTCAAGGAAGAGAGGGAGAATGAAGCCTCAATAAATTCTGAATAACAGAGCTCTGTGGAGCCAAGGGTAGATACGACCCAATGTCAGCGTAGATGGTATCAGTATGAATGGCAAGTACATAGGATGTGGAAAGAAATGCCAAGAGATGAGAGTTGGCATTTACCCCATACACACCTCAAGGTGGGTCAATGAGAGTCACAGAAGTCAACTTGGGCTGGTGATTATTGAAAATGCATGCATTGTTTGCAGAGAACAATAGCAGTTTACATGTTTAAAATGTTGGCTCTCTGAGAGCAAGGACTGAAATGCTTTTCTATTTGAATGCCAAGCACTTAGCAGTATTTTGCACGTAGTAGGCACTTGGTAAATGCTTTCTAATTTATCATAAATGTAAATTGAATAGCTGGCAGATCAAGATGGGCATCCAGGGCTGCTGCATACCTTTGATACTCTAAGTGGTCCTGGATTCTGTTCCTTCATTCACCAGTATGTAAGTTTTCTGTGGTTCCTGGTAGGTTCCAGATGTGGGAACCAACCAATCCTAGCTTTGTGTTTTCAGGGAGAGTGGAAATAGCTGGGGAAATTTCACTTGACTCCGTTCATCTGTGGGGCTGATCAAGGGAGCTGAAATGTCTTTGTGGGCCAGTAGAGTTAAGGGAATCATTTGGAAACGGGTATTGGGTCAGAGAATTCACTACAAGAGTTCACATGAGGGTAAATAACTCTAGATTTTGAGATCTATTTTTTTAATTGAAGGCTCCTCCTAAGGTGTATGTGTGTGGTATATGTACACAAACACACACACACATATGTATGTATATATACATACTTGTATATATGTGTGTGTGTTGTATATGGAATTATAATAAGGAAGAAAACACTATAATTAACATCAAGGCATATCCAAGGTAGGGTGGGGGTGGGGAAAGGGGGGAGATAGGTAATAAATGTAACAAAGTATGAGAGTTCCAGTTGTTGTCCCCTGGATCATAATGCAAAAAGGAGTACTGTGGTATAGGAGAAAGACCACTGGACTGGGAGTAAATAATTCCAGTTCAGATGCTCGCTCTGCCCTTAGTAGGCAAGTCACTCCTTTCTTTGGGTCTTGTAATATGAGGTAGTTAAATTAGTGGTTCTCAAAGTTTGGTCAAGGACCAGTCAAAACTATTTTCATAATAATCTGAAGATTTTTTTTAAATTTCTAATGGTAAATATCAATTGATATGTCATTTAAGCCAAAGCTCTTTGGGAAGTTCTCAATTATTTTTAAGAGTATAAGTGGATCCTGAGAATCTCTGTGCCAGATAATCTTAAAGGTCCTTACTAACTTTAAGAATGCTATTCTATATATCATTTGCTCAGTAAACAGGCTATATACTAAATACAGAATTAAGAGTCATTGTAGACCACAGCCAGGGAGTGACTGTGAGAAAAGTTTCTAGAAAGACCATTCAAACAGACTGTGCTACAAGAATTGGAGGGGGAGAGACTGAAAAGGGGGAAGACAAGCAAAGCTGTTAAAGTAATCCAGGCATTCGTCAGGATCCCTTGAAGAGATTAGGAGCAGGGAGTAAAAATTACAAAAAGACATATCTAATGTCAATTTAAAACAACAACAACAACTTCTGAAATACTCAGAGTTGTCCCAAAGTGGACAGCACTTCCCTGAGAGAGAGAGAATGCTCTTATTCAAGCAAAAGTTGGAAAACCATTTGTCAGGGATGTTGTGAATTTCTGCTTAGGCACAGGTTGCCCCCTGAGGTCCCTGCCAAGTCTAAGTTTCTGGAGTTCAATGATTGGTCTGTAGGCCCGACAGAGGCCACAGGCAAACAGCAGCCCTAAGGTCTGTCAATCAACAAGCCTTTATTAAGCACCAATGGTGTGCCAGGCATTGTACTCGGCACTTGGTATAACAAGCAAATGAATGAAACAGTCCCTGCTCCCAGAGAGGAGCTCCTGACATAGGATGTTAGAATTCGGAACTAGGAAGGACCTTAATCGAAATCATTCAGTCAGAGGTGAGGGGGAAGAGGGTATTCACAGCTCTCTAGAAGTGGGGAGGAGAAAAGATACAAGAGGAAATTTAATTGATACAAAAACCAAAAGGTTTCAATATTTTTTTTAAAAAAAGAAACATTTTAAAAGAAAAAATCTAGTAAGACTCCCTGATTTCAGAAGATGAGATGATGATGGCTCTGAGCGGTCAAGAGCTTTGTCTGAGGTCACACAGTGAAGAAAGAACAGAACCAGAGTGTCAGCTGAGCCTCTCTGCCTCAACCCAGCACCGTTGCCACTACAGCAGGAAACTGTCCAGGGAATCTGACAGGGAACAGAAATTGTGGGAAGAATACTCTTCCTGTCCTTTGACATTATTTGTCTATCTTGAGCTTTTTTTGAGTTTTGCTGTCATGGGCAACTCATCCCCAAGTGTAATAGATTTTACTTTGTTCTGGAAAACCATTTCCTAGCTGACTGGCAGACATGCAGTGGGGCTCGGGCTGGAGACCATCAGGCAAAGGTTACTTCAGTCTTCACTCAGCACCGATTCAATCTAGTTCAGTTCAACAAACATTTATTATGTACCTGTGTATGCAGAGTATTTTGAGGGGTGTAGATGTAAAGATTAAATAAGGCTTAGTCCCTGCACTCAGGGATGGATCATTCAATCAACAAGCATCATGAAGTACTTACTATATATCAGGCATCTATGACACAATGACTAAAGTGAAATAAACAGCATCTTCCTTTAAGAGGCTTACATCCTATCAGGGAAGAGATATGTACAAATATACACACATACCTCTGTGTGTATATATGGATCAATACATATATACATATGTGTAGATGGATAGATAGACAGACGGACAGATGGAGAGGATGTTCCAAAAGTCTTATTGCAGTTTTAAGCCACTAAAGACCAGGCCAGGCACTATGCTGAGAATATAATGAAAAAAATTAAAGAGTCCTTATACTAATTTGGAAGCCTATGATTCTAGTTTGAATCATGCTCTGCTGCTTACTACCCATGGGTAAGTCACTTAATTTCTTTGCACCTCAATTTCCTCTTCTGTAAAATGAAAGGATTGGACTATATGACCACCAAAGTCCCTTCCAATTATGATTCATTGTCCTCAGATAAATCAAAACAAGTTTAAAAAACAAGTACTACATAATTTGGTGGGGAGCTCTGCCTGCCCAGAGTCAGAAAAGGCAATGAGAAGGGAGAGTACTCTAAACATGGAGGACATGCTGTGCCAAGGCACAAAGGCAAAAGAGGGGATGTCGTACTTTGGAATGTAGAATGCATGTAATTATCCCAGAAAAATTAAGTAGAACCACGCTGTGAAGTCTTTTAAATGTTAAAGAAAGCATTTTGTATTTTGTTAGGGAGCCACTATAGTTTCTTGAGTTGGTGAGTTACATGATCACAACTTTGCTTTAAGAATATCACTTTCAAGGCAGCTGGGTGGCACAGTGGATAAAGCACTGGCCTTGTATTCAGGAGGACCTGATTTCAAATCTGGCCTCAGACACTTGACACTTACTAACTGTGTGACTCTGGGCAAGTCACTTAACACTCATTGCCCTGCCTCCCCCCCAAAAAAAAAAAATAAAAATAAAAAGAATATCACTTTGGAAGCTGTGTGAAGATAGATGGGAGAGGGGTGAGATTGGATGAGGGAAACCCAATTACATCGCTGTTGCAATAAATTAGGTAACAGGTAATTAAAAATCTGAATTAGGGTGGTTGAGGCACAAGTGAAGAGAAAGGGTTAGATGTGAGAGATGTTGTGGAAATAGGATTGCCAATATTTAGCAACTGATTAAATATGGGTGGTGTTAACTTAGAAGAATGGTGGTCCTTTTACAGAAATAGGGAAGTTAGGATGAAAGATGGGCTTGAGGGAAAGATAATGAGTACTGTTTGGGACTTATTGAGTTTAAGATACATATGTGATATATAGATGGAGACGTCTAACAGCTAATTGGAGCTATAATACTAGATAGAGGGGGCAGCTAGGTGGCGCAGTGGATAGAGCACCGGCCCTGGAGTCAGGAGGATCTGAGTTTAAATCCGGCCTCAGACACTTGACACTTACTAGCTGTGTGACCCTGGGCAAGTCACTTAACTCCAATTGCCTCACACACACAAAAAAAAGAAAGAAAAAAAGCCTAGATAGAGCTGATGAGGACTGGATATGTAGATCTGTGAGTCATCTTTGCAGAGATAATAGTTGAATCTATGGTATGTGACGGAATCACCAAAAGTGGATGTCAAGAATGGAAAACAGGGGCAGCTAGATGGCGCAGTGGTAAAGCACCGGCCCTGGATTCAGGAGTACCTGAGTTCGAATCCGGCCTTAGACACTTGACACTTACTAGCTGTGTGACCCTGGGCAAGTCACTTAACCCTTATTGCCCTGCAAAAAAAAAAAAATAATAATGGAAAACAGGGTCCAGCACAGAGCCTTAGGGTGCACTCACTTCTAGGAAGTGGAGCACAGATGATAATCCTGTAAAAGGAAACTGAGGTGGGACAGTCAGACAGGTGGGAGGAAAACCAGGATAGTGTCATGAAAACGCAAGGAAGAGAGATTATCCAGGAGGAGAAGTGTTCACTAGTGTCAAATGCTATAGAGAAGTCACTAAGAGTGAGGACTGTGCATGATCCAGTGGAAGAGCCCAGGCTCTGGATTCTGATGATCTGGATTCAAATCCTCCCTTTCATACTTATTCCCTGTGTCAAATAAGCTCCCTGGCCCTTAGATTCTTCATTTCTCAAGGGACTAGAGTGGTTTAGATGATCTCTGAGGTCCCTCCATGCTCTAGGTTTATGATCTTATGATCAGCAAGAAAGAACTTGTTGGTGACCTTAGAGAGAGAAAAGTTAGAGGGCAGTTATCATTAAGTGGTTGGGGAAGAAGCCAAACTGCAAGAGTTGAAAAGTGAGTGGAAAGTGAGATAGAGGCAATAAGCGTGGAATGTTTTTTCTAGAAGTTTGGCTCTGCAAGGAAGCATAGATGTAGGATGATACCTTAAAGGGTTATACAGTCAAGGGAAAGTTTCTTAAGGAAGGAGAAAAATCTAGGTATATTTGTAGTTAGCAGGAAAGAAATCAGCCTATAGGGAGACATTGAAAATTAAGGGGAAAGATAAAAGGAAAAGAAAGAAAGAAAGAAAGAAAGAAAGAAAGAAAGAAAGAAAGAAAGAAAGAAAGGAAGGAAGGAAGGAAGGAAGGAAGGAAGGAAGGAAGGAAGGAAGGAAGAAGGAAGGAAGGAAGGAAGGAAGGAAGGAAGGAAGGAAGGAAGGAAGGAAGGAAGGAAGAAAAAAGAAGAAAATTAAGGAGAGAGAGGGGATGATGGAAGGAATAAGATCCTGGAGGAGATGGTGGTGGGGGTGGAAATCAAGGGACCACTCAGAAGGGTGGGTATTGGCAAGAAGAAGGGCCCCCTCTTCCTCTGAGACTAGATCAAAGGAAGAAAGAGGAGTGGGTGATGATTCAAAGTGTAGGCGGGGGCTCCCAACAAACAGTCCCCAATATAAAATATTAATAATAATGGAGGGGGCAGCTAGGTGGCACAGTGGATAAAGCACCAGCCCTGGATTCAGGAGGACCTGGGTTCAAATCTGGCCTCAGACACTTGACACTTACCAGCTGTGTGACCTTGGGCAAGTCACTTAACCCTCATTGCCCCCACAAAAAAATATAATAATAATAATAATGGACACTTAGCACCTTCTGGTTTGCCAAGTGTTTTCCTCTCAAGAACCCCGTTAGTTAGGTAGTACAAGTGTTAGCACCCCCTAGTTTACAAATGAGAAATCTCAGGGGGTTCATTGTCTATGAGGTAGGATCCCAGCCCAGGTGTCCTGACTCCAAGGCCAGTGTCCACCACACTGCTTCTTATGACTCCATCACCTATATCTGCAGCAAGGCCTCTGTAGATATCACAGAACCATTGTTCTGGAGCTATGGAGGACCCTGGGTGTCATTAAGCTCAAGCCCCTTGGGAACCACAGCCAGGGGAGCCTGGGGTGACATAGGCAGCAAGGGTCAGAGGCTTGGATTTTGAACTCAGTCCTCTGATTCCAAATCCACCGCTCTCTCCATTGTGCCTTCAAGACATAAAGGCAGCTAGGTGGGATGGTGGAGGACCTGAGTTCAAATCCAGTCTCAGACACTCACTATCTGGGTGACCTTGGGCACATCACTCAGCCTGTCTGCCTCAGTTTCCTCATCTGTAAAATGGGATTAAAAACAGTAAATACATCCCAGTTTTGTTGTGAGGATCAAATGAGGTCATTGTAAAGTCTTTAGCATAGCACCTGACTGATATAGGCACTATTGAATGCTAGCTATTACTTAAGGTTGCTGTTATTATTACTACTAAGAAATGCCAAATAGTAATCAGAATTTGTATATTGCAATTCTGCCATTTATTAATCTGCTCATTTAGAAAGTCTGATGTTGCTTTGGCTTTCCAGGAAATAACTCTTCATTTCCACATGCTGGGTGACTCTCTGAAATGTTTACTATGAGTGACAGTGAGCACATATGAACCTTGCCTAGGGAGACACTAGTCTACCATCTCTACTTCCCAACCTTCCCCTGCCCCAGTAACTGACGGTGAATAAATAAGAGAAATATTAGTTCATTTCTACTTTAGTAGGAGTCAGGAGGCCTGAGTTCAAGGCCTGGCAACATCACATAGTTCCTGCCCACTCAGTCCAGTCAGGGATAAAACACACATAGCTAAAAGATCAGAGAAAGCTTGGAGAAAGAAGTCAAATTTTGCATTTTAAATGGAGAGTCGGAATTCCAGAACCAAAGTTAGGGAGGACGTTCTGGACCTAGGGAACACCATGAACACTGATGCAGAGGAGAGAACATGGGTGTGCTCAGGGCACAGAAAATCTGACTCAAACTTATAGTGCATGGAAGGAGTAATATGATATGAGGCTGGAGATGAGGTGGACCCTTGTGGGTGTGGAGAGCCTTGAATACTAGGTTTAGGAGTTTTAACTTTACTCAAGTGGCAATAGGGAGCCACTGAGGATTTTTGAGCCTAGAGTGAGGACCACATCTATTCAGAAAAAGTGTGAGGAAGAGAAGACACTGTACTGAAAAGAGGCTACTACAATAGTCCAGGCAATGGAGGCAAAAGAGAGGAGAAAACCAGAAACTAGAGATTTTGCTAAGGTGGACCTTAAAGTTTGAACTTAACCTTGTAGCCTCTCTGAGTCTCATTTTCTTCCTCTGTAAAAGGGGGCTGATAATCCCTACACTACTTCCTTCCTAGAGCTATAATTAAATCCAATGAGCTGCCGACATGAAGCATTTTGACCCTGTAAATTGCTATAGAAACATAAGCCACGATTCCTTTCTTAATTTCCTGTGGAAATTTGAACGTGACCATCCTGACCAATTGTTGGTTTGAGCAGAGACGGTGTTCTTGGCTTCTGCCCTGTTCACTTTCGCAGGTGATTATCCTACGTCAATCCCAGCAAGAGCAGGTCCCTTTTTTTTATTGTTGCCAGAGCAACCTTCTATTCTACCTCAAGCCCATACAACATATGAACCCATCCGTCACCACGGAGATTGGGGTCTACACTCAAGATACTGCTGATTCCCCTGGCAGCTCCTCTGAGCCATTGAATGGAGACAGTGGAGGGAGAGTTAATTAAGGGTGAAAAAAATATCCGAGACTTCTTTATATACTGGATGGAATGCAAGTGATTGGATGCTTACACAAAAGCCAAACATGAATTCTATTTCCTCTGCAGTCGCCCATGGGGAGAGGGGAAAAGGGTAACTGAGCATCTCTGTTGGTACCTGAAAGACTGTCTCCATTCACTGCTTGAGTCATTCAATAAATGCTCATCAAGTACCTACTAAGTGCATTATATAAGACTTGTGTCTAAGGGAGAGTGGAAGAACCATTGGATTTAGGAATCAAGTCCTGGGTTTGTTGGTACATTCATTCAATAATCAATAACCTTTTATAAAGGACCTGGTGGTACAAAGCACTATGATTCAAACCCTAACTCTGTCACTACTGTGATGCCAGAAAGTCATTTCGAATCCTGTTGGATTAGGTGACTCCTCCCCCTCCTCCCCCCACATTCTTTTTCTTTTATTTTTTTTCTCTTAATTAATTTTAGTTTTCACATTTGGTTTAATAAGATTCCAATTTCCAATTTTTTCTCCCTCCCTCCCCCCTCCCCTAGACAGCAGGTAATCTGATATGGGTTATATATATATATATATATATATACATATACATACATACATATACACACACATACACACACATATATATACACATATAATGTATCATAACATTAAACATATTTCTGTATTAGTCATGTTATAAGAGAAGAATCAGGGTATTCTTTTTATTATAAATAAACATTTTAATTTGAACTTTGGAGTTCCAAATTCAATCCTTCCCTCCCTCACCTCCCCCCTCCCTGAGAAGGTAAGCAATCAAATATAGGTTATACATATGCAGTTATGTAAAATGATTAGGTGGCTTCTAAAGACCTTACAACTCAAAAGTCCTGATCCTATGATTCCTTATTCTATCTGATATTTGTGGCCCTTGCCGGCCAGTAACCTGTGTGAATCTAGTCACCCGATAAATGTTTAGTGGATGAATAAATTTTTATAAGCTCCTTTAAGACTGTCACTGAACTGGAAGAAATGTTGGCTAAATTTGGTTGTGAGAATCCTTTTCAAATTCTTATTTTGTTACAATTCAGTAGTTTTAAGCCTAAGCCTTTGTTTTATTCAAATTAATTCACTGGTGGTTGTGGATAATTTGGGATTTGTTTTTTAAATCTTTCATTCTGTTTGTCATTCAGTTTTAGAAAATAATACTTCAGGGTGCTTGGTTTGGGGTTAGGCAAATCGGTACCATCTCTGAGATGATCAGATTCTGTGGGAGTATCAGCTCAGTATGAATATCGGCTGAGTGATTTGGCAGTCAAAAATGCTCATTTAATCTTGGGTTGCTTTATTGGAAAGAAGACAAGTGTCCAGAGCAAGGGAGCTCATGAGGCAATCAATCAATCAACAAACATTTGTTGAGCCACTACTCTGTGCCAGGCACTGTTCTAGGCACTGAGGATACAAAAACATGTAAAACAGGCCTTGTTCTCAAAGAGTTTACATCCAGCTGGGAGAAGGACCAGGAGCTAGATACTCACAGATGGAAACCTAGAGTGGGGATATATACAAAAAAGGACCAATGAATGAGGAAGTCAGAAAAACCCTCTGAATCACAAACTCAACTTTCAAGGGATCTCAGTGTTCGAAGAGGCAAAGGCAGGGAGAGAATTCTCCTAGGCATGGACAAGGAAAAAAGATTACTGTGGATGGTGGACAACAAGCAAGTCAGTTGATATAGAAGGTAGAGTTCATGAGGAACAGAAATGTGGAATCAGCCTGGAAAGAGAGACTAGAGCCAGACTACGAAGAGCTCCAAATGTCACAAGAGATTTATCTATTCTTCTGTAGATAATGGGCCACCACTGAAGCCTATGGAACAGAAGAGGATCATGGTCAGACCCGAGTTAGGAATAGCACTTTAGAAACCTGGAAGATGAAAAAGAGAGGGGAGGGACTAGATTGTGGGAGACCAATTAGGAGAATAGACAGTTGTCTCCGTGAGAAATCATGAAGCAGGGCCTGGAGTAGGGCAGTTGTGGTGTAAAGAGAGAGGTTTAGGTAGATTCTGTAAAACTTGGCAACCGACTGCATGTGAAGGAAGTCTGGAGTCAGGGATGATTTCCGGTGGGGAGCTTAGATGACTGAAGGACCCAGTGGGCCTGTGGCCAGGTCAGGCCCTGTCTGAAGCACTGTGCTCACTTCTGGGTCTCACCTCTAAGGATATCTGGGTGGAGTGCATGGAGAAGAGGGGAGCTGGACTGCTCACCGCCATATAAGGACCGCTTAAAGGAATCTGGAATATTTAGCCAGAAGAGAGATGTGGGAGGGATGTGATCTTTGTTTGCAGGTATTTGGAAGGGGGTCATGAAGACAACTTGGCCCACAGAAGGCAGACTGGGGACTTTCCATCTACTCTGTATGTATCTCGTACATATTTACTTAGATACATGTGGTCTCTCTCTCTTCAGAGTATTGTTTTGTCTTTCTTGTGTATCCTCAACACTTAACACAGGTCCTAGAATATATTCAGTCAGCACCTAATAAATGCATATTGATTCGACCAACCAGAGAAAGCTTTCAACAAGATTTTGCTTTGATGTACGAACAAAATTTCCTAACAATCTGAGCCACGCAGAAGTGGAACAGGCTGTCTTGTGAAATAGCAAGCTCTCTGTAGTTGTAGGTGTGCAAACAGATTCAGGACACCACTTGTCAAGGGATATTGGGGATAGGATTCCTGCTCAGGTAGGGATAAGTTCGATATCCTCTTTGGTCCCTTCAAACTGTGAGCTATTAGAAGTCTGTTATCACCTACACCTGTTTTGGGTAAGGTTTCAGTTCAGGTCAAGTCACTGATGGCCATAAGAAAAATAATCTCGGTGGTTGCTGTGTGTCCAATTCAGAGCAAATGGCTTTGGGCAAGGAGAGCCACTCCAACAGAACAGTCCTATATTACAAACTCGTAACTGAATTCTCTTTTCTTTCCCTTCCCAGTCATGTGTCCCAGAAAATTTCTAAGCTGTAGGATTTTTAAATTTGCCTTTCTGCAACTTGAACCCATAATTCTAAGGCTTGGGGGCTCTCGATAGCTCTTTAAATACTTGAAGAGAAGCTGTCGTGCCCCTTCCTCTCACTCCCAACCTTCTCTCCTCAGGTTAAACATCCGCAATTCATTGGCCTCTCACCATCCTGATAGCCTTCCTCTGTGGCTTTCTAACTTATCAATCTCCTTCTTAAGAGAATGATTTCCATTTGGAACACAAAGTTATAAAAAAGTGATGTTATAATTTGTTTTTACATGTAAGGTGGGGGAAATTCTAAACAAATAAATAAATTTTTAAAAAGAGAAAGAAAAATAGATTCCCATAGATGGTGAGGAACCTTTGTATGAAACTGCCCTGAGAAGACTATGTGCTTTTCACATCGAGCCCAGAAATATTGCCGAAGCTCTTAAATGAGATCTATATAATAGGCTAAACTCAAAAGATTTCATCTTATCACATAATGAAATAAAAGGGTTGAGCAATTAAGATATGATTTCCTCCTCTTCTGTAAAATGAGTGGGTTGACTAGATGATCCTGACAGTTCCTTCCAGCTTTAATATTCTATGGTTCTCTCATAGTCAAAGGGTGACTTGTAGATCTTCTTCTTAAATAGAGCAGTACTCATTTCTGGTTTTTAGAAGCCTTCTATTTATCATTTAAATAAATAGTGCATGACACATGGGATCATTGGTGATGTTTACATTTAGAAATACCATACCATCTCCTTAGCAGAAGGACACTGTTTTGCTTATGAAGCCATGTCATTGGTACCTAAAGACTATGCCCTTCAGACCCTTCGAGAGAAATTGAATGTTATTAAACATTAATGAGAGCCTAAGCAAAGATCAAACAGCATTAAGTCTCATTAACCCAGTGTGGGGGACCTAACCCATTTGACTCCAATGATAAAAGATGACTGCCTTTAGAAGTAAAATGCCAGATGTGTGAATGCTGGTTAACATACTGATATTTTAATGATGCTTTTGGATCTTTATTTTTATTCATTCAAAACCCCTCCCATTTCTACAGTTCTGTACAGTTTACAAAGTGCTTTCTTCCCAGTAGCTCTGTGGGGTTTACAGACAAGAAAAATGAGGCCCACGAAGGCAAAGTGACCTGCTCAAAGTCATGTCGTTAGTGTCAGAATGGGCACTGAAAGCCACATCTCCTGACTTGGGCTACGTCAGAACCTTTTGGTTATGTCAAACAACTGAGATGGCACAAAGTTCTAAAGATGCTGGGCAGACTTTGAAAACCTAGAGATACCAAGTAATAGACTGATAGAGAGGAAAAGACCACAGAGATCATCTAGTCCCCACCCCCTTTATTTTTACAGATGAGGAAACTGAGGCTCAAAGGTTTGCCTGATGTCAAACAGCTGGGAGTGGCATGACTAGGACGAGAAGCCCAGCCAGGACTCTTTACATCCTGCCATTTTCCCCGTCCCCTGCCACTTCATTTCTCCTCCAAGTATGTGAACCTACTTGAGTCCAGAATTCCTAAGGAAATACATGTTTAATTGGAACATTTATTGTTGAATTAAACCAGGATCTGAGTCCAATGATGCTGACTCCAAGTTTCATCATCCTTTTTACTATACTGCATTCCTATTCCCATAGATTCCTAGGGGGAATTTTTTTTAATTAAAAAATTAAAAATAATTAAACAGTAATAATAATAATAATAATAATTAATAGATTCCTAGGATACATATCAGGTTAGAGCCAAAAAGAAACCTACAAATATATTAGCAATAACAACAACATTTATATATGTTATATTTATAGCATTCATATATGGGCACTTACTATGTGCCAGGCCCTGGGCTAAGCACTTTACAATTATTGTCTCATTTGACCCTCACAACAACTCTGAAAGGTAGGTACTATTATTATCCCCATTTTACAGATGAGGAAACTGAAGCAAACATATGTGAAGTGACTTGCCCAGAGGCTTACAGCTAATAAGTACCTAAGGTCAGTTTTGAACAAAGGTCTTGAACAATAGCAAAACTCAGGAGTTACAAGGAGAAAGGAATATCCCATTCAAAACAGCTACAAATTGCCGTGTCACTCCTAGGAGACACATACAAGACCTATATAGATACAATTAAAAATCACTTCTTAAATAAAGACCAACATAAGTAACTATAGGAAAAGTCAATAATCTAGGCTCAACTACATGAATATAATAGTTATAATACTACCTAAATGAATTTCCTGGTTTTTAATGTTATACCAATCAGCCTGCCAAGAGGGATCTTTTATAAGGCTAGACAGAATATTAATAAAATTCACTTGAAATCTTAAGAGAAATCTCGAAAAACAAAAGAATGAAGGGAGAATCACACTTCTACACTCAAATTATACTGTAAAGCAGTAATCATCCAAATGATGTGGCACTTGTTAAAATAATAGGAAAGTAGATGGGTAGAACAGACTAGATAAGGAAGAAACTATCTGTGCTTGGTACCATAGGAACCGAGTGCTGTCTTTCTCTTGCCTCTGCATCATTGCTGATAAGAAGACTCCCTGTACCAGTTACACTCCCTCAGTATGTCTCTTTCTGACTCCTACGTGCTAGTCTTGCATCCCTGACTCAAGGCAATCAGGAAACTAATCAATTTGAAGAATGAGTCTCACCAAGGTCAGGGCATACTTTTTATAAATCACATTTAGACAGCATCATACACAGTGAACCTCAGCTAACACCCTCCTCCGGCTCCTTCTGGAGATGTGAAAGTAACCCTGGGTCCTCTAAGGCTCAACTTGCAGGATGCCAGCTCTGACAGATGACAAGATATTGACTATGGGCCAGGAGACACACTCTGTCTCTCATCCCAGAATACATTTAGCTAAATGTGGAGAAGCTTATCACCACAAGATTAGGCACCAGTAAATGAATCGTTTTGGGCCAGAGCAACTCGTGAAGACTAAGGTGTGGAAGGATTAGGGCCTGTGTTTTTAGGAGTGGTGCCACACTGTTAAAATTATAGGCCTTTTGAAATGCTCAAGTATCTGGACTGATCTGATATGGTAGGGTGTATACCATGCCCTGGATGAAAGCCTTATGAATCCCAGAAACTCAGAAGTTCTACTCTCAAAGAAGGCAAAGTCAGACCTTACTTATGGAAGAAATGCCAGCTCTCTCACTTATTGTGTGACTTTAGACAAGTCAACTTCCACTCTAGGCCTTAGTTTTCTCATCTGTAAAATTAGGGGTTTGGACAGAATCCTTTCCTTATGTCCCATCCAATGCCATCCTGGTCAGACCCCATCTGGAATGTTGCATCCAGTTCTGGGGCTGTACATTTTAGGAAGGACATTGGCAAATACAGAGGATGATAAGGGGTGATGGTGCAGGAGAAGGAACAGCCCTGCAATCAGAGGCCTGAGACCCTCCCTAGCTGTGTACTGTGGGGCAAATCATTGCCCTCCTTAAGACTTGGGTTGCTCATCTGTAAAATGAGAGGGTTGGACTAGGTGGCCTTGAGGTCCCTCCTTGTTCCAATTCTTTGAGTTTGAATGGTAACAGGCCCAGAGAACCTGCCATCAGAGGAGTGGTTGAAGGAACTTGAGGTATTTACCATGAAGAAGAGAAATCAACAAGCATTTGTTGGGCTCCTACGATGTGCTGGGTACTCTGCTAAGTTCTGGGGATCCAAAGGAAAGCCCAAATGTAGTCCCTGCCCTCAAGAAGCTTACAGTCGTTTAGGAAAGACAACATGCAAGCAACTATGTACAAACTAGCTCTGTGTGTGTGTGGTGGTGTGATTTGGAAATGATCAGTAAGAAGAACACTAGCATTAGGGGGGTATTAAGAAAAACTTCTGGTAGAAGATGGGGGTTTTAGCTGGGGACTTAGAAAAATCCAGGAAAACCAGGAGGTGAGTGAAAAGGGGAACAAAATTCTAGGCTTGGGGTACGAGCCAGATAAAATGCAGAATTGTGGAAATGGCGTATCTTGTGTGTGGAAAAGCAAGGAGGTACAGAATCACTGAATTGCAGATTTGGGGGGGGGCTGGAGGTGGGGAGAAAGAAAGAATTGTAAGGAAACTGGAAAGGGAGGAAGAGCTATTTTGTGAAGGGCTTTAAACTCCAAATAGAGGGGTTTATATTTGATCCTGGAGGTAATGGAGCCCCAAGGAGTTTATTAAATAGGGAGGCAACATTACCTGTTCATTAGTAATGTCAGTTTGACAGTTGATCAGAGGGTGGATTGAAGTGCGGAAAGACTTGAGGCAGGGAGACCAAGCAAAGGGCTCTTGCAGTAGTCTTGGTGTGAAGTGTTAATAGCCTACACCAGGGTGGCAGCACTGTCAGAGGAGAGAAGGGGGAACATATGAGAGATATTGCAAAGGTAGAATCAACAGCATTTGGCAATTTGAATACAGGGCTGAGAAAGAATGAGGCCTTGAGGATGACACCTGGATTGCCTGAACCTGGGTGAGTGAGGGGATGGTGTGCTCGACAAGAAGATATGGAGGGAAAGGAGAGCATGACCTTTGCCTTCAAGTGTTTGAAAACCTCTCCTCTAGAAAAGAAATGAGATTTAAACAGAGAAGGAGAGTGGAGATAGAGGACAATAACTAGCAGGGAGAGTGGGATGAAGTGAGGGGTTTTAAGAAGGAGGGAGAAATGGGCCTCTTTGTAGGCAGCAGAGAAGGAACCAGTAGATAAGGAGAGATTGAAGATTAGAGAGAGCAGGGACAATAGAGGACACAATCTGCCAGAGATGACAGGAAGGGACAGGATGTACGTGCAGAAGGGTTTTGCCTTGGAAAGGAAGAAATGTAGAAAAAGAAGGAAACCAATGTTGCCTGGAGTCATTGGGAAAATCTGAAAGAGTTTCTTTTTCACTTTTCAAAATTGCCTCATCTCTGTGATCTGATTTCTTCAGGCACAAAGATAGGGTCTAAGTATTTCTCATTTATATAACAGTTTATCAGTTGAATAGAGGAGACTTTTAGAGCTTGATTGGGGTGCAGAAGACAGCATTAAAGTCTCAAGTCACTCTCAGGTTCAGAGAAGGGAGACCCATACTTGGGCATAAGCAGAGAAAGGCTCCCATAAAAATTGGCATTACAGAGTGGGCTCATTATGAAATTTGGAATATCTTTTCATTAAAAACCCAACCTGAGGTGCCTAGCACAAATTCTGTATAGCTTCCATGTTGGCCTCTGCCCTGTAAGATTGTTTTGCAAAGTGTGACAAGAGAAAACTCATTGAAAATTTAATTTCCTGTATTGGGGACTGAGGGAGCTATGCCAATATACTTACCCAGCATGAAGTCCTGACCCTCAGCAGCCTCTGCAGTCCTTGCTTACCAGTCCTAGATTTTCCCACTGTTACAGAGAGATTCTTTTTTTCCCCTCAACTTAATAGTATTTTCTTTTTCCCAATTACATGTAAAGATAGTTTTCAACATTCGTTTTTGTAAGATTTTTGAGTTCCAAACTTTTCTCCCTCCCTTCCTTCCCTCCCCTCTCCCCAAGACAGCAAACAATCTGATATAGGTTATACAGTACAATCATGTTAAACATATTTCCACATTAGTCATGTTGTGAAAGAAGAATAAGAATAAAAGGGGAAAACCATGAGAAAGAAAAAACAAAAAGAAAGTGAAAATAGTATACCTCAACCTGCATTCAGACTCCATAGTTCTTTTCCTGGATGTGGAGAGCATTTTCCATCATTAGTCTTTTGGAACTGTTTTGGATCATTGCATCGCAGAGAAGAGCTAAGTCTATTACAGTTGGCCATCACACAATGTTGCTGTTACTGTGTACAATGTTCTGGTTCTACTCACTTCACTCAGCATCAGTTCATATAAGTCTTTCCAGGTTTTTCTGAAATCTGCCTGCTCATCATTTCGTTATAGCATAATAGTATTCCATTCCAGTTGTATACCACGACTTGTTCAACTGATGGGCATTCCTCAATTTCCAATTCTTTGCAACCACAAACAGAGCTGCTATAAATATTTTTATGCATGTGGCTCCTTTTCGCCTCTTTTATGATATCTTTGTGATACAGACCTGGTAGTGGTATTGCTGAGTCAAAGGGCATGCACAGTTTTAGAGCCCTTTGGTCACAGTCCCCAAATTGTTCTCCAAAATGATTGGATCAGTTCACAATTTCACCAACAATGCATTAGTGTTCCAGTTTTCCCACATCTTCCAGAGAAATTCTTTTTTTGTTTTGTTTTGTTTGTTGTTTTTTTTGGTGGGGCAATGAGGGTTAAGTGACTTGCCAGGGTCACACAGCTAGTGTCAAGTGTCTGAGGTCGGATTTGAACTCAGGTCCTCCTGAATCCAGGGCCAGTGATTTATCCACTGCACCACCTAGCTGCCCCCAGAGAAATTCTTAAACCAATTCTGATTCTTTAATAGCATCAGCTGTTTCTTTTCCATTCCTCATGTAAACCAAGAAGCTGGCATTTGAACTAGTTCTGTGAGTTAAGGTAGGGAATGAGAACATTAGCATCAGTTTGCAGAGAACAGAACAGTCTAATGGAATGGGGAAGCTCACTGACTTTGGAATCAGGATACCCGGGTCAATTTCTGGCTTCGTCACTAACTTGCCCTTTAACATTGGGCAGATTCCTTTCCCTTGCCGGGCCTCAGTGTCCCCCTCTATGAGGCAGTGATGATATTACTTGCAATTCCTACTTCACTTCTAAGAAACTCAGAGTGCAATAGAAACAGCTTTTTATCAGTCTCCTGGGATCTCCTGGGAAAATCATGCATAAAAATGACCTCTCCTGGACTGATCTATTGATTGTGGCATGTTTTCTCTCCTCCTCTCTATAGTTGTAATCATATAACTCATTTTTATAGCACTTATGGTTTACAAAGTGCTTTTTTCACATTAGATCTGTGATGTAGGGAGCAAAAATATTAGCATCCCTTTTGCACAGAGGAGGAAATTGCAAGCCCAGGTTTGGGGAATGATCTACCCAATGTCACACTGCATTAGTAACCAAGCTAAGCCTAGAACCCAGGGCTCCTCACTTCAAATACAAAGAGTTTCTCTCTACACCAAGTGACTACATGTTGTGGCTATTGTCCATTTAGTTGTTCAGCACTGATTTAACGACTTTTAATATACAATGAATCTCTGGGCACTGACCACATTAGAAACATTTTTGCCCATGTATGCCCAGGGTTACTGGAGAAGGAAAGTAGCAAACCACTCCAGTATCTTTTGCCAAGAAAACCCCAGAGACAGTATTGGTGTGCTATGGTCCATGGGGTCATGAGGAGTTGGACACAACTGAACAATAGCAAATGTCCAACTTGTACTCCAAAATCCAGATAGCACAGTGAAGATCTTGTCCTAGGGTTCCAATTAGCTGCAGGTTTGTGTGTGTGTGTGTGTGTGTTGTGTGTGGCGTGTGTGTGTGTGTGTGTGTATTTTGGTATACCTGTAACAACCAGATGCAAATGACATCAAATCAGCTTTATTTGGAGTTTTATATTGGGTGACTAGGCACTAGACCATTTTCCTTACAGTTGATAAGCAAATACTTTCTAAATGGTTGATTTTGTGGTGTAAGTGGCCATGCTGGAAAAATAAATCATGACCCCAAATGCAAAACTTGCAGCCTAATTTATTAGAAAGATATTTGGGGTATAGTTGCTGACCTTTGGTCTCCCAACAAGATACAGGAACCTAGTTGCTAGAGCCCCTCCACCCCACTGCCCCAAGCATTTCATACTATGTTCTTCTAGGCCTATCCATGTCTCAGTTCGACCCTCCTGCTCATCCAGCTGGTGTAAATTCTACGCCTGGGAGTCACCTCCACAAGGGAACAGCTGCCCAAAGAGGAAGATTCCTGGCACTCCCCATATATATCTAGGAGAGGTCACTTTTCTCCTTCTGTGTGCTATGATGTTCTTGTCGGTTTCCCAGCTTCCAAGATTTATAACCGTGTGGAGCTCAGGGACTCAGAAACCAGTCTCCAGTTTTGCTTTATAGTTAACTCTGTTTTCATAGACCTGGGGCCTGAGTCTGTGAAGAAATATTATCTGCCAACTGTCCCAGTGAAACAGAGAGAATTTGGAAGGTTGGTATATTTAGAACTATAGTTTGTGGATAGGGAGACCCTACTTAGTCATAGGTTAATGAGGAATAAATGACCGTTAGGGTATTTTAATAAAAGTAGAGTTAATAATATATAATCCTTGTGAGAGCAAGTTAAATGGTAAAGTAGGTACCTGGAATCATGAAAACCTGAGTTTAAATCCTGCCTTAAGCACTTACTAATATGTAACCCTGGGTAAATCTGCCTCAGTTTCCTCATCGGTAAAATCAGGGGAAAATAATAGCACGTAATTCACAGGATGGTTATGAGGTAAGTTCTATTGTTTCCAAACCTTGAAGTGCTACATAAATGCTAGATGTTAGAGAGAGAGGGGGGAGGGAGGGAGGGAGGAGAGAGAGAGAAGTAGTTTTTCATATTCTAATACAAATGGCTTTATAATTAAAATCACACAGAGCACATAGTCCTTTAGAGAGCATAGGATGAAAGAGATCATTGGTATAGTACTTAAGGAATCTGTTTCTCTACTTTAACAATCACTGTATGTGCCAGGCACTGTGCTAAGTGATAGAGATAGAATTAATTTCAAAAAAGAAGGCAGTCGGGGACAGCTAGGTGGCACAGTGGATAAGCAATGGCCCTGGATTCAGGAGGACCTGAGTTCAAATCTGGTCTCAGACACTTGAGGCTTACTAACTGTGTGACCCTTGGCAAGTCACTTAACCCTTGTTGTCCCACCAAAAACAAAAAAACAAGGTAGTCCTCTGCCTTGAAGAGCTTACTTATGTACCAACAGGGGGAAATGACACATATGGGTTGGAGGGAGGAGGTGACCAGGGAAGAGCATTTTGCCCAGGAAGTCAGAGCCATAGAGCAATTGGCTGGCATGCCCTTTACAGGTATGTAGAAAGCAACTTGCAAACATTAAAGTATTACATAAATGTTCAGTCCAGTCAACAAGTATTTATTTGTGTTACCACGATGCCAAGTGCTTTACAAATATTATCTTATTTGATCCTCACAACAACCTGCAAGAGAAGTACTATTATTATCCGCATTTTCCAATTGAGGAAAGTGAGGCAGACAGTACTTAAATGACTTGCCCAAGGTCACACTTCTAGGAAGTATCTGAGGCCAGATTTGAATTCAAGTCTTCCTGACTCCGGGCTCAGTGTTCTGTCAAGCGAGTCGCCTAGTACTCATTGGGGTTTAGGGAAAAAAACTTCTAACAAAGTCAACATATACTATTAGAGACAGGCAGCACAACTATTGATTTTCAGGAAGTCGGGATAAAGCAATTCTGCATTTCTATTTGCAAAGTTCCTCTCTTTTGTTCTAAATGAGGAAAAAGCAATCTTTAGACTTCCAAATAGAATTATAACATTGGCCGGGGGAAGTTCTGTGGGGTAGATTTTCTTAGATAATTATCTGAGAGGGGAGAAAATACTAAGAGTTTAATATAGCCAACAAGAAGACGGTGATATTTGTTCATTTACCCAAATGTTTCAGTGGTTAATTGGAGAAAACAGGACATGGGTATAATTATCAGTCATATCATATGCTTTTCACTGCTGCTCTTAAAAGAAGAGATGCTTATAACCCAGAAGGGATTTCCTTTTATTTGCAGTTGCTTATGAAATCGCTTCTAGAGGAAAGTTAATAAAAGAAACCTCCCAAAATACTTGATCAGTTATACTTTTATGATCTCCATTTATTATTCTTATTCCCAAGCAATCAGTCCAATGTGGGGCTGGGATCAAGATGGAGGGGCTATTTGGGGAAAGGGCGAGAAGACCTAAACTTCAGGTAAGAGAGAAAACAGGGTAAAGCAGAGAAGGGTAGAGGGAGATTTTCTCATCACTCAAAAGTACCTCTGAGTTCCTTCATCACCATCACCTTAGTGTGAAATATGCAATAGGTGGGGATAAAAATAAATCCCTGGGATTTGGGGTCTGAGGTCTTCAACTGGTCATAGCCACTTTCAATTCTTCCTATGCAGATATCTCATTCTAATTGTGTTATAGTTATCTGTGTCCTGCCTTCTGGAACTTATCACCCCCCTCATCCCCCCACCCCCACCCGGTTGTGTATTAGAGTTATCTGTGTCTGCCCCTAGCGCCATCTGAACTCCCGGAGCACAGAGATGTCTCATCTACTTTTTATCTGCCATCACTATGCATAGTGCTTTGCACATAGGAGATGTTCAATGAGCATTTGTTGAGTCGAAATAAATGGAATTCTTCTGACACTCTTGTAGACAGTCTGCTAGGTTTATCATCTCTGTATCCACTCATGTTCAACCATGCTAACTAAGCAAGTGACCTGTACAGAGTGGGCACTAAACAGATGTTTGGTGGGTGTATTAATGAATCCTTTCCAATCCCTTCTTCCCTTGGGTTATGATTTTTGTTTCATGACCATTTCTTTCTGTCCATTTGTCTCACAGGTGAAGGAAGCCATGCAAAGAATCCATGACAGGGGTAACATAGGAAAATTAATTTTGGATGTAGGAAAAGGCCCCTACTCCCTTGGGTGAGTATGGAGGACTGAGCGTGCAAACGTAAGTTATGGGCAAATTCTATTATCTGATCACAATTCCTAATGAGGAAACCAGTGTGCCTTGATTGGTAGGTCTAGAGGTATAAACCGTCTGCTATATGCTTCTTTCCACGTCCTTCCTCCACACTCTTTCCGTTAGCAATCTCATTCAGATCCATGAGTGTGAGTAATCTGCCCAAGCTCACCCAAGAATGAAGGGCAGAAGCAGTTTGTACTTGGGCTCTCGGGCTCAAAACTAGGGCTCCTTCCACGCCCATCGCACCTCCACTTTAAGCTTTACAAAGCTCTTTCTTCCAATGACCCTGTGAGGTAAGTTGCCCTACTATGATTATCTCCATTTTTACAGATAAGAAGACTGAGGCCCAGGTCAAGTGACTTGGTCAGAGTCCACACAATCTGAGTCCAGGGCTTTTTCTTTATGCTGCACCATGAGTCTAGTCTGGATAGGACAATTAAGAAAGGGTCCCTGCCTCAAGACATCTGCAGTTCTACTAAATCTTTGATTCGGGCCACTCCACATCCTGTGGGGATTGTGGTCACACAGGCCTGTGTCAGACACAAATCCTGATTCATTTTTACTGCCCCTTCCGGATCCTCCCATCAACTTCCAGAGGTCAGACGCTCCAAAGTGGCCAAGAGACAATATGGCGTCTTCTTTCCTATTCCTTGGATGTTGTCCCTCCCTCTTTGCTTTTTGAATTCCTATCCTTCCTTTGAAACCCATCTCAGAGGCCCCCTCTTCCAGGAAGCTTCTCTGATCCCTCACAGTCAGGAATTGATCTCCCCTGCCACCAGCCTTCTGTCCCCAGAGACTCATCGCTCTTTGTTTTACTTCTCTATTATGCTTTCTTGTAATTGGTAGATATTGTGAGCTCCATAAGTACCTTATTTAATCTTGTATTTCTCACATACAGTGGATGCTTTTAAAGTATATGTTGAAAAAAGGTAATAAACGAGTGATTGGAATCAATGAACATGGGGCCTTCCCTTCAATGGCCATCCCTTATTCCAAGGCCCTGTAATGAGTCATAGATTATTCTTCTCTCCTGCCTGGGTGAAGGCTGTGAAATCGCATAACTTACAAACAAAATGAACATCTGCCTCCAAGTGGCTGCTATTAAATTTCTGTATTGTTTGTATTGAATGTCTATAATCAAGGTAAAACTATCCTATCCATTTCTCTTTATTCGATGGAAGGCAAGCAGCTTCAAGGAGCCCTGCCAGTTCTTCAGAACATTCCCAAAAATCTTATTGCCCTTAAATGGTAAAATTGAAGAGAGGCAACTGAATGCAATGGAGAGAAAACTGTTGGGTGTCGGAAGACTGGATTTTAAGGCTCAGCCTTGCTATCAACTCACTGTGTGGCCTTAAAAAATGGTTTCTTAGAGCAGCTAGGTGGCGCAGTGGAAAGAGCACCGGCCCTGGAGTCAGGAGTACCTGAGTTCAAATCTGGCCTCAGACAACTTAACACCTTACTAGCTGTGTGAGCCTGGGCAAGTCACTTAACCCTAATTGCCTCACTTTTAAAAAAATGGTTTCTTGGGCCTTGGTTCCCTCCTCTGTAAAATGCCAGAGGCTGATTTTCTGAGATCTCCCTTCGAGATCTAATATTTAGTGTTTTTTTTAGTGAGTGCCAAGATGCCTAATCAGATACCATTGGAGAAAGCAACTGCATCTACTTTTATAGTTCCTCATTACTGTGTAAAGGGATTTTTTTGATCATTTAAGTTTGCATGTCTTGGCATCCTAGAGTTGGAAGATACTCCAGAGGTTGTTAAGGTAATGTTTCACAATGGAGCTCCTCTACAACATCTGCACCAAGTGGTCAGCCAGCCTCTCCTTGATTGTTGTTGTTTGTCCTTCATTCCCAAAGAGGATCATGATGCTGGGGTGATGTCATGACTTGTAGTAAATTGATTTTAAGTGAGAGAGGGCTTTGCAAAGTCACCAATCTCACTCTCTGGAGTGCATCTGGGTCCAGTGGCAAGATAGATAACAGGACGACTAGAGATGCCCCAGATATTTAAGGCAAGTAGGGTTAAGTGATTTGCCCAGGTCAGACAGCTAGTAAGTGTCTGGGGGTGAGATTTGAAACTCAGTCCTCCCAACTTCAGGACCAGTGCTCTATCCACTGCACCACCTAGCTGCCCTTCCAGTGAAAGAGAATCACTGTCTTAAGAAGTGGCCCATTCTATTTTTGGACATCCAGTGGTTAGAAATTCTTCCCTATCTGCCTCCCCTCCCTTGCTCCAAATTCTGTCTTTAGTGCCAAGCTGACTAAGTCTAATCTGTCTTGCATATGACCATGTGCCTGAAGTCATCTCATGTCCAGAGTAAGTGTCATCAATTTTTTAAAACCAGTCCACATCTGGAATAGTCTCAGTCCCCTCACCAAGCTGATTGTTCTTTTCTCAACTCATTCTAGTGGTGTGTCAATATCCTTCTTAAAATGCTATGCTAAACTGTATGCCTGATGTGGCCCAGTCAGGCAGAGGTAAACTGGGACTTTCCCCTGTCTAGTTCTGAATACTACACTCCACAGAGTCCAAGATCCCATTTGCTATTCTTCCTCTTGCACTGTCCATTTGACACAGATGAGCTTGGAGTCTGCTACAACTCCCAACATTGTTTGCTTGAACAGCTTTTGTGCCAATATCTTGTAGCTATCTTTAGTTTCATGCCTTTCTTTCCATTTTTTGTATCCCTTACAAAAGTAGTTATAATAGCTAGCATTGATATAGTACTTTAAGATTTGAAAAGCCATTCCATATGTATCTCATTGATCCTCAACAAAACCTCTGTGAAGTAAGTGCTATTATTATCCCCATTTTTACAAATGAAGAAAACCAGGGCACAGAGAGGTTAGTTGCTTGCCTAGGGTCACACAGCTAGTGTGACTGGGGCAGTGTCTGGGGCAGTATGAAGTTGGTAAATTAGAAAGTTCTCTGTGAAGACTTCTTCTTGGTTCACTTTTCTTCTTCCTTATCGTCAGAATTTCGTTTTTGTGAAGCTCTCATCTCTCTTGAGCTGCCTTCTCTTTAGAGCCTAAGGCCACAAAGTCTTGCCCTTCCTTTCTCTGAACTCTTTGAAATCTAATTGTCTGAGTAAGTTCCAGGGTAAGCATAAGGTAATGTCCAGTGTTTCTCTCCTTACAGATCACAAATAACTCTAAAATGACAGCATTATTGCCTTCCCAAGACTGGCGCCACTTCACCATTAATTTCTCCTTGCTGTCAGAAGCAGGTCCAGAATAGTAGCAACTATATGCTTTTTGAAAGAGGAAATTATCAGCAGGGGCCATAGGATTTATGACTAGAGGGGACGTCCAGATGTTTTAGTCCATGGCCTAGAGGAGGAATGGGATTTATCCAAGGATCCTCTGATTCCCAATTCTACCATCTTGCCATTATGGGCTGCTATTTCTTTCAAACCCAGATCAGAGCAAGACATGCCTCATTAGCAGGCTAAGGGAGAAAGTAGAGACAGAGAGAGTGAGTGGTGTCAGAAGCCTAGACTAGAGAACTTAAAGGGACCTTGAATGCCAGAGCTGGGGTGAATCTAAGGCCATAGATTATAGGATGTCAGTGAGTCCATAAACCTTTGTTAAGTGCCTACTCATGTGCCAAGCACTGAGCTAAGTGCTCGGCATGCAAAGGAAGGCACAAGACACTCCCTACCCTCAAGAAGCTCCCAGTCTAAAACAAGGAAACCACCATGTACAAATAAACTACATATGTATGTGTTTGCATTGTGTATATGTGTGTCTGCATGTGTATATACACATATTTATACATGCATGCATATGTGTGTATTCGTATGTGTATATACACATACACATACACATACACATACACATATACATATACATGATGAACTGGAATAGAGAGAGGGCAGAGCCTTAAAATGTAAAATGTCAGAGTCGGATGAGACCTTAGGACATAGTGGGTCAGACCTGGAGAGAACCTTAGTGAATCATTGTACTTCAGAGTTGCAAGAGACCTCAGAGGCAATCTGGATCATTCTGTAGCTCTGCAGGTGTCCGCTCCATAACATTCCCCCTGGTCAGCTCCTGTCTGACCACCACCTGCCATGGAGACCTCACCACCTCCTTGGCCACAGCACATGTTTAAACATTACCTTTAGTGTTCAGGGATTTGGGGGCCTGGAATATAAAGGAAAGCAGCCAGCCAGGGAGAATGTATCCTGCCCACATTGCCTAAGTTAGGATCTAGGTAGGCAGAAAATCCCAGATCAATTGAAAGTGGCCCTCAGATAGCTGAATCTGGATGCAGTCATTAACCCATGATCCAGCAAATATTAATTAAACACCTCCTGTGTGCCCAGCCAGCACCATGCTAGCTCTGAAAGGTTTTTTAGAAGTATGAATGTGTCACAGTGAACCAAGCAGTGGTCTGGGAATTAAAAGTCCTAGATTTGAAGCCCCTCATTTTGTTCCCAACTAGGGGAGATTAATTCATGATGGCTTGATGAATGAACATAGTGGGGAAAGCTTTGTTTAATCCCCAAATAGAGCAATAGA
The DNA here is from genome assembly GCF_019393635.1 of Dromiciops gliroides. Lineage (NCBI taxonomy): Eukaryota > Metazoa > Chordata > Mammalia > Microbiotheria > Microbiotheriidae > Dromiciops > Dromiciops gliroides. The sequence continues at coordinate 621,201,282 of NC_057862.1, read as the reverse complement.
CTGAGAATTAGGAGACCTGGGTTTAGATCCCAGTTTAGCTACTTACTAGTTATATGACCTTGACCAAGTCACTGCCCCTGAATTTCTCATACAGCCTTAAATCTTGTTTTCTATGAACCAAGGATCAACCCATTTTATAGATGATAGCACTATGGTCCAAAGAAGTAAATAAGTGCCAGAATCAGCCTTAAACAGGGTATCCCAAAAGTGTTAGTGCAGTTTTAAGTTGTAAAATAGGTTGCTACAATACAGGACACACTTGGGGCACCTGCTCTTCATTTCTCCCTGGGAGTAGGACTATGAACAAGAGGAGGAACTTGCAGAGAGACAAATTTCTGCTCAATGTAAAGAAAAACCTCCTAACAACAGCTGTGCCAAAGGAAGGAGATGCTTCAGGAGCCTGTCACTGGAGCTTTTCAAGCCGAGGCTAGATAGGAAAGGTGATGAAGAGGGATCTCCCTGCTTCTCCCGGGTCATGGTCCAGAGCTTGACGCCTCCCAACCTCTACATCAGGGCATCTAGATGATTTCAGGGAAGGGCCACAAGAAAAGTGAGCATGTTCGTTGGTCAGGAGGAAGCATGCTCATTGGTTTTCCCTCTCTGGTATGGGCAAAGACCCTGAGATTGGTCAGGGGAAAACCCCACTGCACAAATGTGTGGAAGGAAAAAAAATGGATTTTAGGCAAGAGGCATCTCAAACTCAACATGTCCAAAATAAAATTCATTGTCCTTCCCTTACCAGTTTCCAAATTTTCCTATTGCTAGGCCACTACCTGACTCACAGACTCACTGTCACCCTTGACTCCTCGCTCACACTCACCCCTCATGTACAGTCGGTTACCAAGTGTTGTCATTTTCCTCTTTACAGCATCTCTTGTATACAACTCCTTCTTCTGTCCATTCACAGCCACCACCTTGGTGCAGTCCCTCCCACTGCAGCTACCACACTGTTCTTAAAGTGTAGGTCCCTCCACTGAGTAAACTCCTGTAGCTCCCTATTCCCTCCAGGATCAACTACAAAATCTTCTGTTTGACTTTTTGTGGGGTTTTTTTGTTTGTTTGTTTGTTTTCGTTTTTGGCAGGGCAATTGGGGTTAAGTGACTTGCCCAGGGTCACACAACTAGTAAGTGTCAAGTATCTGAGGCCGGATTTGAACTCAGGTCCTCCTGACTCCAGGGCTGGTGCTCTATCCACTGCACCACCTAGCTGCCCCTCTGTTTGACTTTTATAGCTCTTCACAGCCTGATCCCTTCCTACCTATCTACCTTGTGATTCTTCTTACCCTTGTCTCTCTTCTACATAGCTTCATGATCAGGTGACACTGGCCCTCTCTTGTGCTTTGCATATGGCGTTCCAACTCCCAGCTCTGCCTTTTATTTGGTAGTGCCTGTCCCTGGAACGCTCCTTCCTCTGGCTATAGGCTTCACTGGCTTCCTTCAAGACTCAGCTCAAATCTCCCTTTCCTAGTCCCACTCCTGTCTACCTCACGCCCAACTATTAGGGCCTTCCCTTTGAGATTACCTCCCATCTACTCTCTATATTTTGTTCGTATGTAGTTGTTTTCATGTTGTCTCCCCCATTAGACTGTGAGCTTCTTGAGAACAGGAACAGCGTTTTGCCTCTCTGTATCCCCAGAACTTAACACAGTGTCTGGCATTTAGGAAGTCCTTAATAAGTGCTTGTTGACTGACTTGGGAGGGAACCGATCCAAAGGGGAGACTTGCTACCACAAGTTAAGCTAGACCTGAGAAGCCAGGGAAGTTGGAGGGTATATCACAGGCGACCCAGAGCTCCCCCACACCATTTCTCTTTCCAATTACAGATGGCCAATGACAGCACAGAGACAAGTGAGGCTGGAGAAGAGGAAGAGGACCATGAGGGAGACAGTGACAACAAGGAGCGGATGCCCTTCATCCAGTAACGATCCCCATGCCCATGTAAAGGAGGGAAGATATGGTTGGAGGAAGGGAACCGGACTGGGGAATCTATTCTGTGCGCCAGTGAACAAATGCCGTAGTGCCGTGTGTGTTGTGTTTGTCTGCAGTCCGCCGAGCTATAAAGCTGTTGATTGTTGTTTTTTGAACTTCAGTGCCCACCCCGCCCTGCTCAGTATCGCATCTCGGCATTGGTGTGACATGCCATCCCTCTTCCTTGTGTGAGTGAGGTCCACCTATTGTGGTTCCCTCCCAGTATTCCTAGAACAGCCTTGTAAATTAGGATGAGCCCACAGGCCCAACACCTAAAAGATATTCCTGCTTCAGGGGGTGATTGGACTCCAGGATCCCCTCCAGCTCTTAAGATTGTAGGATTCTATGCCAGGCAGTGAACATGGTAGAGTTGGAAGAAAAGGTGAAACATTTGATTGAGTCTTAGAATTCTTCAGATCAGTCCTGCTACTCACTGCCCCCAGTCATGTCATTGCTCTGACTTTAGGATACATAGACCAGACTGGCTCAAACTCTTGGAACCATTCCAATGGAGTATCCCACCACTATCCCTTCACCTAACTACTGGGCCTCTTTCTCATGTTTATTAAGTGATTTCACAGTCCTCTTTTTTGAAATCTCCTCCAAATCTTTGTTCGTGGCTCTTTCCAGGAAGTAAGGAAAAGGTCTGCTATCTGTGGATTTTCAGGAAAAACAGTGTAAATGGCATTGCTCAAGAAAACAGGAGCTAAGATAGTGACAGGTGTTGTCTGAAGGTACATTTCATCTCCAACAAAGTGTTCTACCCAAATACCACATTTTTAGTCAGGGAGTGTGGCAGGTGAGAAGCCCAAATTAATTCCTGAGAGGCTGTAATTACACTAGGACTTTTGCACATTAGCCACCAGAAGGCCAAACTGAGCTGTATTTAAGCCACTTTCAGTATTGATCCCCTAAGGACTAGCTGCTTGTAGATCATGTGTGAAAAAGTCAGTGGGCATCTTTCCTTGTCCAGAGCTTGTGCCAATCTTGAACATTTGTTGATGATCCAAAAACTTAATTCTCATTGGCAAATGCCATACACAAAAGGAGTCGGGTCTTTTTTGATATGCGATGTTGCCAGAGTGCTACCATTGCAGAGACCCTTTGGAATGACTTGCCCCTCTTCAATTTTTCAGTATTTCAAACAATCTGCAATTTTATCTGCGTGGGTGCTCCCTTCACTTAGGCAGATCTCAGCCCTTCCCTGCCTTAGTAGATGTTCTTTATGAGTGGCTATGGCCAAAAACATTCATCCCATGGTGACCAACCCTCTGGTGATGAGCCTTCCCATACACACAGCTATTCTGGCCCCTAGGTGACAGACACAGAGTCTGGCACTGGAATGACCTAAATCCCTTTGAAATCAGCACCCAATCACCCATATACCTCTGAGAATACTAAACATGATTTCCCTTACCCTTTTGTAAGGACAGCTAACACAGCTACCTCCCAAGGATGGGTAGAATCCCCAGGCCTTAGACAGAAGCACTTAGATTAATTGTCTCCGCTAAGTGACTCCACAGATAGGCTCCCTTCACCATGGACGAACATAGGACCACCCCAACCTCCAAACAAAATCAGAAACAGCGAATGACTGGCATGGCCTGATGCCTCAGCTCACTCTCTATTCCTGTGGGAAATGGAAGGATTCCTGGGGCCCCATTTCTCTCAGGAACTGAGGACCCTAGTTCTCCCACAGAACTCCAGTGCTGTCATGACAAATGTTTATTCCAGTCCCCCACCAAAGTGATGGAAATGAAGGAGTCTTTACAAATTGTTTACACATTTCCTAAGATACCCTCATTTCTTCTCATTGATGTAGCAGATTGGAAACCTCAGAAATTGTGCTCCTTTCACAGAATTAGGCAAGGGGAGGGGAGGACAGCTGTGAAGATGCCTCATTGTGCCAAACCTACATCAGAAATGAGGTTCCCTTGGTTGTGCACATGATATAAGTAATATTATATATTTAGGGGAGGGGAGGAAGGAACTACCCTGGAAGTTTACCAAAAGGCAATTTTCCATGGAAGCTAAAAACATTTCCTACTTAATGCTGACAAAATATTCTCTTTTCCATGTCAGGAACTTAAGTACATTCCATTCCAGTGCCATTTAAAGAGATGGGTGGTGTACGTAGGTAGGGGTATAATGCAGCAGTGACAACCGTTGTCGGGTTTTACTCTGGGCTTTGTCCCATTCTGTAGTCGTGTCGTGTTGATTTGACTTACCTCTCCCAGAAACACATCCAAAATGGAGGCAGAGAGGAACCCCGACAGAGCTATGAAACTTCTGTCTCCTCTACCAGCTAGAGGGAGGCAGGTGGTAGTGGGATGGCCCAACAGGGATGGCAAGGGGAAAGTTCTGGAGCTCAGCTCTCTTTAGAAGTGAAATAGTCTCTGGGATCTCAGCGACTGGGAAGAGGAAGATGGGTGCCCATGCTCTCCAGCTCTTCCGGGTACTGTAAGATGGGGCCAGTGCAACTCTCTACCAGCATGCCAGTCAAAGACAGGAAGGCCAGCCAGCAGTGCTGCCCCGGAGACCGCCTACAGGCATCCAAAGTGGTGCCAGTGGAAAACGTGTGTAATCAAGGAAAGCTGTCATGACCAAGCCAGAGCTGATCCCAGGGGTTGGAGGGACACAAGGAAGGAGGGGACAGACATGGAGGAGAAAGAAGTTTAATGTGAGCTCTACCACGGTTGCTGTTTGTATTACCCTCTTTCCAGTCAAATGATTGTTTTCCTGGAGCAAAGGAAAGTCTTGATTTGCCTTAAGGAACTGTAAAGGCCTCTTTGGAACTCAAGCCTGATTGGAGTGATTTGAAACATTGTTTAATTGTCCCTGTTGCTTTAGAGCTTTGGTTATATTGTGCCTACAAAGCAAGTTATGTTTACATTAAAATATGAATAAAATATCACGCATAGCATTAACCCCTGCCTGGCTGTCACTGATTGAACACATGGAGCAACTCAAAGTGCTGCCGCACTGAGCGAGGCAGAAAACCATTGGAAGCAGGGTCCCAGAAGGATATCAAACTGAATTCCCTTCACCCTTTTGTAAAAATACCTATTATACACAAATCCTTTTATAGAAAAGTCTTGTGGAAACAAATCTGAACTTAGAAAATAGAAAAAAAAAAGGTACCAGAATCATGAAATTCTACTTAATTCATTTCAACAAACAATTATTAAGCACGTGAATAAAGCACTGGCCCTGAATTCAGAAGGACCTGAGTTCAAATCTGGTTTCTGACACTTCACTCTTTTTTTTTTTTTTGCGGGGCAATGGGGGTTAAGTGACTTGCCCAGGGTCACACAGCTAGTAAGTGTCAAGTGTCTGAGGCCGGATTTGAACTCAGGTACTCCTGAATCCAGGGCTGGTGCTTTATCCACTGTGCCACCTAGCCGCCCCCATGACACTTCACTCTTACTAGCTGTGTGACCCTGGGCAAGTCACTTAACCCCAATTGCCTCACACACACACAAAAAAGCACATATTATGATGATTAAAATAATTTTGAGAGACAGTTTCTGGGTAATTTAAACATTTTCTTAATAAGGCCAGCACATTCTTAATAAAAGCTTGGTTATTTGGCCACCTCTCTTAGACCAAAGACCATCATGGCTGACTCAGAACTTGTGGCAATCTGATTGCTTATCACAATAGGAAGTGAGCTATATTAAAACGAGGGGCTGAGAATGACATCATGTCACCCTTGGACAGAGAAACTATCTCCATACTCATACTCAGACCACCCCCAGCTTTGGGCTATCTAGTCAAAGACTGTATACCCCATCTAAGCCCTGAGCGGGAGACAATGGTGGCCCCAGGGTGGGTCTAATTTCATTAACAGCAATGTCCTTCAAGAGGCTGAGCTTTTAAAATCAGTATTTTAGAAAAGGGAGGAACTCTGGATCTTCATGAATCATTGATTACCAATAATCATTTCTCTCGGGGCAGCTAGGAGGCGTTGCAGTGGATAAAGCACCGGCCCTGGATTCAGGAGGACCTGAATTCAAATGTGACCTCAGACACTTGACACTAGCTGTGTGACTCTGGGCAAGTCACTTAACCCTCATTGCCCCACCAAAGAAAAAAAAAGAAAGACTAAGGTGAGAGTAGCCAAATTCAGCTAAAAGGTAAAGTACATTGAAGGATAAAAGATAACGATGAAAAAGGGTGATTTGGAGTTATCTTTATAAAGAAAGTTGGATCAGACAGGCTCTGTGGTCCCTTCCAGCTCTATATAATTGATGAATGAGTGAAATGAATGAACAAGTGAGTGAAAAACACTTATTAAGTGCTGGTTCTATTGCAACAGCACCAGCTATGTGCTAGGGATACAAACAGAGAATATAAGACAGTCTCACCCTCAAGGAACCTCTCATTTCAATGGGCACCACAACACATGAATCTATGAATCCATGAATCTGCGTATCAAAGAAAAACAGCTCTGGCTTTTTGTGAAGTTGTTCAGAGATAAAATCCCCTCTTCCTATCAGTATTCATCCACCCAATGCAGGCTTTTTTTCTCTTCTTAAAAAAAAAAAATTGATATATCTTTACATCAACTTTCATTTCCAAGTACAACCCTTACCTATCTGTACCCAAAGAAATAAGAAAGGGCAGCTAGGTGGCACAGTGGGTAAAGCACCCATCCCTGGATTCAGGAGGATCTGAGTTCAAATCCGACCTCAGACGCTTGACACATACTAGCTGTGTGACTCTGGGCAAGTCACTTAATCCTCATTGCCCTGCAAAACAAAACAAAACAAAGAAACAAGAGATTACAAAGCAAATCTAACCAATAAAGCTATCAGGTTTGACAATAGGTACAAATGTTCTATTCCATATTTGAATTTGAATAAGGGGGGAAAGGTGCATTTTTCTTCTGTTTGGGGGCTATACCCTGTTATTTTCATTAAATCAAGAGTTTCTTTGATCCAAAGGCTGATAACACATATTTCAGGCAAATGATTGTTTTCCTGGAGCAAAGGATGTATTGTTTAGGAAATACTTTCATCATAATCACCTGTGAGGTAATACAGTTTCCATAGTAGTTACAGCACTGGACCTGGAATCAGGAAGACTCAGTGCAAATCCTGCCTCAGATACTTGCCAGCTGTGTGACTCAGGGCAAATCATTTAACTTTGGTTAGCCTCAGTTTACTCATCTATAAAATGTGAATATTAATAGCACCTATGTCCCAGGATTGTTGTGAGGATCAATTGAGATAGCATCTGGAAAGTACTTTGCAAACCTTAATTTTTGTTGTTGTTGTTCAGTTGTGTCTCACTCTTCATAACCCCATCTGGGGTTTTCTTGGCAAAGATCCTGGAGTGCTTTGCCATTTCCTTCTCCAGATCATTTGACAGATGAGGAAACTGAGGGCAAACAGAGTTAAGTGACTTGCCTGCAGTCACACAACTTGCAAGGATCTGAAGCCAGATTTCAACTCAGGAAGGAAGATGAGACTGACTCTTGGCCCTAGTGCTCTATCTATTGCACCACCTAACACGGTGCTTCTTTCCCAGCAAACCTTAAATCACTATAGAAATGTTAGTTATTACCACTGTTTTACAGATAAGGAAAATAAGATTTAAAGAAGTGATTTGTCCCCATCCCCAGGAAGTGGTAGATGAAGACCTTGTACATAAGCATGATTATTTTGGGGGGGGGGTGAGGCAATTGGGGTTAAGTGACTTGCCCAAGGTCACACAGCTAGTAAGTGTCAAGTGTCTGAGGCCAGATTTGAACTCAGGTCCTCCTGACTTCAGGACCGGTGCTCTATCCACTGCACTACCTAGCTGCCCCTATAAGCATGATTCTAATGGGACAATTAACTCCATCTGTAGGATCATAGACTTGCAGTTGGAGAGGACCTTCATGGTCAGCTAGTCATAGGGTCACAAGTGATGGATAGAGAATTAGAAGGGACTTAAGAAGTCAAGTACAACTGTCTCATTTTACAGATGTATAAACTGAGGCCAAAGGATTTTCTTTAATCAACAAGTATTTATGAAGTGTCCACTATCTGCAGGTGCTATGCTAGGGCAGTAGGTTGAAGTATAAAAAATGAACCTACCTCTCCTTGTGAGAAGCTTCTGTTCTGAGTGACTTGCCCAAGGCCACACAAATAGTAAGGGTCAGAACTTAGAGATCAGAATCCAGGCTCTCTGATTTTAAATCCAGTACCCCTTCTATTGTGTGGTTGTGCTTACTCTCCTAAACTAAGAAAGGGATTTGTTGATATTTCTCCTTTAAACACCATGACTAATTTAATATACTGGCATTATTTAATAGAAAAGCAAAATGCTTCCTCTTCTAGAGACCACAATGAGTCAACTGTGGGTTTGATCTTTTCATTGTAAGGTATAAATGTAATTAACTACCCTACCTTCCAACATGATGAGGACCTCCACAATGGGGCCATGAAGGACCTGAGCCTATTTGATAATAAATGGCAACCTCCCTTGGGACAGCTGTGGGTACAATGCAGAGTTCTAGTTTTGGCATCAAAGAACCTGGGCCCAAACTTGGGACTTGCCATGTTTCTCCCATCAGGTAAGAGCCCGAAAGTTAATTATAAATGAATGAATGAATAGAATAAATAAATATTAAATAAATAGATAGATAAATAAATAATATAAAACAAACCATTCTCTTTAATAATTCACATTCACACATCCCCAGGTAAAAAAACAGTCTCCAAGATGGTTTGAAAGTCAGTTTCAAAAAAGTAAAGCTATAGGGCAAGGAAATTAAAAGCACAGGCAAGGAGGTTCCCTGTAGTCTGGGGAGCTCGCTTGCTCCTCGCTCTTCTCTCCAAGCCCTAAAATCCACTTTTATATTCCTCCTGCCCAACTTGCCCACAGCTGGGTCACAGATCAATCCAACTGGAAGCAAAGTGAACTCATACTGCCCCAAGTCTACCTCATTGCTTCTTTTTGGTTCCAGTATTCCCCGCTGCTGTTCTGGGAGTGTTGGGTTACACTACTGCCTTCTGGGTTCCAGCAGGAGGTCCTGGCCACAATATACACACAACCTGCATCATGCTGGCAACTTCTCTGGATGGACTTCATCTGCAAAATGAAAGGGTTGGGGGCAGGTAGGTGGCGCAGTGGATAAAGCACTGGCCCTGGATTCAGGAGGACCTAAATTAAATCTGACCTCAGACACTTGAACACTTCATAGCTGTGTGACCCTGGGAAAAAATTTTTTTTTTTTGCCCTGCAAAAAAAAAAAAAAATGAAGGGGATGGATTGTTTAACCCCTAAGGTTCCTTCCACCTCTAAATCTATGATGCTATGATCTACAATGTGACTTAGTTTAAGAAACATGATAGACATATTTGAAGTACACATGGACTTCTTAAAGAGAGGCAAACCTTTACTCACTCATTTTCTCAAAGACTATAAGAACCACTATTTTACACTGCTATAGTATACAGGATATTGATTATGGCCTCCCAAAATTTTTCCCCAAACTCACTTTCTTTTTTTTTAATTGGGCAAAGTGTATCATTGCTCAGTCCTCCATTTACCCATTGTCATTCCCAGTGCAAGCTTTATTATTCCATTCTCAAAGAGACAGGCACACAAAAGGATGTAACTGATTTGGAGGCAGTGTGGTACAGGTGAAAAGAACACACATTCTGGAGGTCAAAGACCTGGGTTCCAATATTTGCTACATAAAAGCCACTTAACCTCTTTGGGGCCTTATTTTTCTCTTCTGTAATATGAGGAAGTTGGGCTAGATGGCCTCCAATGTTCCTTGGAGAGACCTGTGATCCTATAATTGGTATGTAGTTATCACAGCAAGTTAGGAACACTGTCTACCAGGATCCCTACCATGTAAGCTAGCTGGTTCTCCACTTAAAAATCAGAGAAGCAGGGCAGCTAGGTGGCGCAGTGGATAGAGCACCAGCCCTGGAGTCAGGAGGACCTGAGTTCAAATCCAGCCTCAGACATTTAACACTTACTAGCTGTGTGACCCTGGGCAAGTCACTTAAACCCAATTGCCTCACCAAAAAAAAAAAATTCAGAAAAGCTTTCCCTGAGATTTGATTGATCCAGAGGACAAGGGCTCTAGAGGATGAGATGGCTTCCCAGTCCCCTGGGGCATAAAAAGCTCAGCCCTTAAGGAATTGGGGCCCCTCAGGCTCCACTGATTGAAGAAGTGAAGGAAGCCCAAATCCCCGGTGGTCAATCCAGCAAGGCAAAGGTATTGGCCAAAAGCTTATACTACCGCTCTGCTGGGCTAGTTATCCCTAAGAAGTAGAGCTATCCCTAAGACTTGAATGATCCAATGGAATTGGGATCCAGCCTACCATCAGTTTTGATGAACATCCCTCTGCCTTGTGAGCCCATATACCCTTCAGACTAGAAAACCTTTCCATATGGAAACAAAGGGGGAATGTCTATCTGAACCAGTGCTATGTTTCTTGCTGAGCAACCTTTATGTGCTACACTCAATTTTGTTTAGTGTTGGATGGTCTACAAATGAATCATTTCTCTTGATCCCAAGCCCAAAGGACCAACCCAGCCTAAGTCAGGTCTAGCTCATATTTGCCATTAGCCGTGATATTAGGCTGGAATGACTTCATGTCTATTATAGGTTGAAATGGACAAAGGTTGATGTGGAAGATTAAGTAATTGGATGTCAAGATGTGCTATGGTGTCCTATGGCCAGGGCCCTTCTGGTGGCATAGAGAAAGTACTCCAAATGAGACTAACGGGGACCCAACTGATCCGATGTGATTAGCCTGAATGGTGCTAAAAGGAGGTTGGAGATGGAAGATAAAGACAGAATCAGAGGGGCAGCTAGGTGGTGCAGTCGGATAGAGCACCAGCCCTGGAGTCAGGAGTACCTGAGTTCAAATCCGGCCTCAGACACTTAACACTTACTAGCTGTGTGACCCTGGGCAAGTCACTTAACCCCAATTGCCTCACTAAAAAAAAAAAAAAGATAGAATCAGAATGAGCATTCCTTGGCAATGATTAATGGTTCTTGACAGCACCCTCTGGTCTTCTAGGTGTATAGAAGTCACCTTTTGTAAGGAACTTTGAGAATGTGCCTTGAAACATGTTGTTGATAAGAAAATTGATGGTTAGCCTATGGAGGTGCTAGTAAATCTGTACTATGACATGAGGACAGTAAGGGCTCTCTCTTTCTTTAGGCCTGTGCAAACCAAAGATATCTCCTAAAGCTTCTGCCCCACTTGAACAGAAGGGCTGCTGGACACTGAGAAGCAGGGTATTATCATACTAATGACTCTAATAGGTCTGTTGGGGCAACCCAGTGTAAGGGGCTAAAATTCTAGCTGGTCTGTCTAAAATATCTAATGAGTAGTCAACAATAAAGTATAAGCTTTAGCAAGAGTTAGACTTTTAAGCATTTATTACAGAGAATAAGAATTTGGTGAAGAGAAAAAGAAAGGCCTAGATTCATCTATCTATCTTGGGGAGCTACAGATCTCCTGCTCCACTCTCCATGAGAGTCCTGGTGAAAGAGCATGAGAGCACCAGCCTCACCCCCTCTTCCTCCCCAAGCCAAGGTCACTTCCTAATGCCAAAAGAAAGCCGCATGGTCTTGCCCTCAGAGGCCTTCTCCTCATGGTGGAGCTTTCCTACAGTAAGTCTCAAGCAGGTGGCATCATTCCAATGTTATAACCAGTTTCCATGGAGAATTAAGGGGCACAGACCACTGAGGACAGAAACATCAAAAATTCTTGTGAGCCCATTTCTCTAAGGGCACTTATGGAAACTTCTATGCCCATTATGGTGAGTAGACCAAAGGAAACCCTTAAGTCGCCTGAAAAGTCATGTAAGGATCCCAGTAGATCCCTGATGTGCTAAATGAAGAAGTATGGCAGGTGAAAGATGAAATGACCTGAGGAACAAAGGTTTGACTTTTCAATCATTTCTATTTATTAAGCAATGCATGCCAATTGCCTCACAAAGCGGAACCAGACATCCTCACCTTAGACCTAAGACCCTGAATACAGGGGGAGACAGATTTTTTATACATTAAAAACAATCAAATAAGTCCATTTAATTAAAAGGAAACAATATGAAATTAGGTGATCTAATTGAATAAATGATTAGGGACTTTCCAAGTTGAGAGGGGGAGAGTGAATAGGTATAATTCCCTGAAATCAAAAAAGGATCAGACTACCAGCGTGTCTGGTATACAACAAAGGAACATGAAACAATAAGTGACTGATCAATACGGGGCCAGTTTTCATATAAGGCATAGCGGTTGCTTATGATGTACAATTATGAAGAAAACTTACATCAGTCTTTGGATCTGACTGAGGTTTCTGGTCAGCATAACCTAGGTCCTTGCTTAAGAGTCTCTATATAACAGGGGAGAGGGTGGTCCCAGCTTTCCAGCCACACAAGGTTAGGTTCAAACAATGCAAAAAAAGTTTTCTTTCAATTCCACAATTGAATAAAGTTTTCTTACATGACAGAAATTGGATGAGACCTATAATTGAAAGGGAACTGAGCTAGCTCCAGAATTGAGTCACAAGGTGGAGTCGGTATGGTTCACTTTAATTCCCACAATTAACCTCTCCTAATCCCCTCGATTTCCTCAGAAGTCAAGGAAGCCGGGCAGCTAATTGGCACAGTAGATATAACACTGGCCCGTATTCAGGAGGACCTGAATTCAAATCTGGCCTCAGACACTTGACACTTACTAGCTGCTGTGATCCTGGGCAAGTCACTTAACCCTCATTGCCCCATCAAAAAAAAAAAAAGTCAGGAAGCCCAAAATACCCTGAGTAAACATACAGACAAAGTAAAGTACCAAAGTAATGGCCTTTATCTTAAAACTCTGCTACATGTGCTGGGTTAGGTTTTCCACAAAATGGACGGCAAAGTAATCCCTGGATACTTGATTGACCCATTGAAAGAGGGATCCAGCCATCAGATCTGATGGATGCCCCACTGCTCAATGAACCCCTCTTGCCTAGATATTGAGTCACCTGAATTAGTGCTCGATCCTTGCTGAGTACACTTTCTTAAGTCAAACTTAAGTAGGGGAGTTGATAGAGGTTTTTAATCACAGAGTCACAGACTTAATTTTTTCTTTTTTGTAACTGGAGTTAAAAAGGGCTGCTTTTTCGGTGGGGGCAGATGAAGGGTTCACAGGAGCCCTTTTGCTTAGAGGGGACAAGTACCTTTTCCCTTTTTTGTTGTTTAAAAAAATGTATGGGGGCAGCTTAGGTGGCGCAGTGGATAAAAGCACCGGCCCTGGATTCAGGAGGACCTGAGTTCAAATCCGGCCTCAGACACTTGACACTTACTAGATGTGTGGACCCTGGGCAAGTCACTTAACCCCCATAGCCCTGCAAAAAAAAAAAAAAGATAAAAAAAAATGTATGAAGCAACAGGGCAACTGACTGATGCTACTGGGATTTGAAAACTTGACTTTTTTTTTTTAAAGAAGAAAATAAAATAATAAATTTTAAAATTTTAAAAAAAAAAAAGAAGGAAAAATATAACTTGCCCCCCTACAGGAAGCATGTGCCAAAGAACCAGTGTCTTGACCCTCTCTCCTTTTGCTCCGCCTCCCACTGAGCTGATGCTGTATTGTTGGTATCCCAACTGCTCTGGGTAGGTTTTTTATGAATCTGTGTGTAGAGTCTCTACCTCACTGTAGTGTATGCAGGCAAGAACTGCACTCTCCTGCTGATGTGTGGAGTAAGCTGTGGTGTAGTTTTTTGGCACATAATAAACACATTGCAGGAGTGAAAAAAAATTTTCTTTCCAGGTTAGGCCCTTTTAATGTGTCCTAAAGCTTGTAACGATTGGAATATACGCCACCCTGCTGGATACTATCTGTAGAAGAGTTTCTGCCCATGAAGCGAAGGTCTTTGAGGGCAAGACCAGGAGTCTTTCTTTGGTATCAGAAGTGATGCGGACTAGTGGGAGGAGGATGGAAGAGACTGGCGCGGAGTCCGGGCTCTTTCCTTGGACTCTGGTGGAGAGGGAGCTAGAAATGTGCTCTCCCTTTAATAGATAGGAATCTAGGCCTTTTTCTCTCCTCTTTACCAAACTCTTATTCTCCTTAATAAATGCTTAAAAGGTCTAACTCTTGCTAAAGCTTGTAATTGATTGGCGACCACTCATTAGATATTTTAGACAGACAGCTAGAATTTTAGCCCTTAACGATGGCTGACCACGAAGAGGAAAGCTAACCTCAGTCTTCTTCTGATCTTCTGGTTGGGTAAGAAATTTCCCCTCCTCTCCTTTTACTGCTAAGTACTGGTGTAACTGGCTGCGTTTTCCCTTTAAATTTTTTCAAATGGACCTTTAAACTCCCTAATTACCCTATTTTTGATTTTAGTCTCTTTAAGCAGACAAATGGGGGATAAGATAAGTTAATGCTTTGTTTTTGTGGATTTTCTATTTTTCTTTTTATTTTTTGTTAAAAGAGCCAGCAACTTACTCACACAAGGAAATATCTCTCCCTCTCCCAACCATGCTTTTTCAGAGAAACCTGAAGAGATTCCCGCAGCTTTTCCCAGTTCTAACACTAATTGTTGCTCTATATTTGCATGCCTGGAGGCAATGACCCACCCTCTTGAAGCTTTTAATCCCCTAGCACCTGGAGGCAAAGTGGGGGAAGAGGAATCCAGGCCTGAGTTCAAAATCAAGTCTGATTCAAATTGGCTCTGGTCCCTCCCCTCCTCTCCAGACCCCACCCTCTACTCCTCCTTTGGCCCAGCCCATAGTTTCCCCTGCCTGGGAAGTCCAGAGATCTGATGCCCATGCTCAACTTTCTCCTAACTACATTTTGCAGCTTCAGGCTCAGCCCTTCCCCAGCCTGGCTGTGCTTCTGAGACAACCTTAGAAAACCCTTTAAATTCCAGATATGCTTGTTTTGTTCATAATTTTGCTAACCTGCTTTTGTCTTTAATTAGTAATCTTATAAAGCATTTGTATGGTGAAAAGGCTGACAGACAATATAGAGGGGTTAAAGAAGAAAAACTTAAGCTGAATAAGAATGACAATCATCAACATAGTTTAAGGACTCTGCTTCTTTTGCCATGGAAGGGTATATATTGTACAGAAATGTAGAAGTAAGCAGCAAGGTATTGATATGAGTATTGGGGATTTTAGATACCGGAATCAAAAGTGTTCTGAATTCACTCAGAGTAATAGTATCAGTTCAGAGGTTACATAGGATTTCTATGATATTATATATACATTTTGAAATTAATGGTATGGGTTTATTTTCATAGAGATTTTCATGCTTTTGAGATTGTGTCTTATACTTAGTTTCTAAAACAAGGAGAATATTTGTAAAAGCTTTTTATAGTCATGTGATCAAGTTTATATTTTATAATACTCTTATTGATATTAAGTTCATGCTCATTTAGATTTCCTTAGTTTGAATTTCACTGTCTTTTATTGTTCCATGTGTATTTTCTTCTATACATTTATCTAATTTTAAAAAATTGCAAGATGGTTTTGATTTCATAATACAATGTTAATTCTAGGAGTATTGTGCTCCCATGATTGTTTGCCATGGCAAGTGTAAATTGATTCTAGAAGTATTGATTTTTGATAAGCATATCCACAAAAAAAAACAGAGGGAACATTTGTAAAAGTTGTCTTTGGAGATTGTTGTTGTGCTTTAACTTGTATTTAAATATGTTCAGATATTTTCAAACAAGTAATTATATGCTAAGTAAAAAAAAGTATTATTTGAAATTGTTGCATAATTATATATTGTGTTCTGAGTCAAGATGTATTCACATTTTTGCAATCATTTATTATCCTCAATTTTTAATCCATATGAGATTTTAAATTATGGGAATTTATCATTTAAGACATTAATTGCCGTTAATTCTGAGTTATCAGATGCCAGTTGGCCAAGATGCCATCCAATCTACAAGAGGAATACATGCAAGAGCAGACACTGAACTGTCACATGAGGGGAGACATGCATGAAGTCAAAGGTATGCCGAGGGAACGCTTTTGACAAATGTTGAGGTTGGATTCTCTTGGTTTAATATTTTATTCTCTTTTTCCCCACAATATTGTACAGATGGCTGGAAGTATTCATCCCACCCATCTCACTTCTACACCTGGCTTCTATGCTCCCTCCTATATGCCTGATGCCATGGACATCTCAATCCCATGCATCTGATTAAGTCTGACTCAGTTTCCTCCAATATGTTCGGTGGCATGGACATATATTCCATCCACCTATTTTAAGCCTGGCATACTGCATGGACAGTACATATTGCTCAAGTGTGGGAATGCTCATATCCCATCATTTCTCTGTTCTTTTATGGTAACCCCCATAATTATCTCAGGTGTCATGATAAATAACAGTGTTGAATTTGGCCTTGACACCTGTTACCAATTATATTAGATTTTCTAATTTCTCATAATGGCATGAGGATAATTAGGCAGATGATGCAAAAAGTGATGAAACAAAGATAAAAATTATTTTTAAAAATTAATATCGCAGCAATTGTCTTCTCAATTACCCTCCATAAGGGGGACTATAGTAATATTATGATTTTAAAGAATGTTTCAATTTTGTTTTATTATATGTTTCATGTGTAACAACTAAGATTATGAATTCCCTTAGACATGTTTTTGAGAACTTTCATGTTTGATTTGATTATTGACAAAGCTATTTTAAAGTTGTGTTAAGCTCAATTTTGTAGGAAATTTCCTGGCTGATTACCAGTATCCACACATCAACCCTCTGAAAAGACTTCCATTCCACGGACTACACCTAGAGGACATCTGAGAAAAGACTTTCAGAGACTTTAAATGAACAGTTTTGTTTTGTTTTTTTCTCTTTTCCTTTTTCTGTTATAATATACCCATCTGTAACATGTATTCTCTGCAGAGGCCCTCCCTTTGCAGACCAATGTCAACGGCTCAGTTCATGAGGACAAAAAAATCGCCCTCTGGACAAAAACTTTCCTCGCTTCCTTTTCTATATTGTTGTTCACATATTATTAGTTAGCAATAGTTATTATATTCTTTTTACTGTTCCGTCAAGAAACATTTTGTTTCTTGAGGAACAACAGGGGGACTGTAAACGATTGGAATAATGCCACCTGCTGGATACTTACTGTAGAAGAGTTCTGCCCATGAAGCGAAGGTCTTTGAGGGCAAGACCAGGAGTCTTTTCTTTGGTATCAGGAAGTGACGCGGGGACTAGTGGGATGAGGAAGGAGGAGACTGGGTCTCTTTCCTTTGGACATCTGGTGGAGAGGGAGCTAGAATGTGCTCTCCCTTTAATAGATAGGAATCTAGGCCTTTTTCTCTCCTCTTTACCAATTCTTATTCTCCTTAATAAATCGCTTAAAAGTCTAACTCTTGCTAAAGCTTGTAATTGATTGGCGACCACTCATTAGATATTTTTAGACAGATTAGCTAGAATTTTAGCCCTTGACAAGCTGCTAAAGCAGGAACCTTTGAGAGAACATTTGCCTTTTTTCTTTACAGCCAAAAAGGGGATAAAAAACAAACAAAAAAAACCCAATATAGGTATTTGTAGGGGAAAAAATGGTTTTGTACATGAGGTATAACATTATAACTCAAGACAACTCACAGACAAAAAGGTGAATTCCCACAGCCACACCCAAAAGGTTTATATGGAACATCCATATTATTGGTAAGTAAACCTATGTTTATGTAAGTGTTGTATGGTGTAGGAGTGCCTCCATTTTGTTCTAATCCTGGACCTGAACCACCGGACCAGCCAAGAGTTAGGCTTGGTCCACAGCATACAGGATTTTAATAGGCTTTAGAACTGAAAGGGACCTTAGAAATCACCCAGTTCAACCTATCAGCTAAAAAAAAAAAAAAAATTCAATTAACAGACATTTACTTTTTTCTCCTTTCCACTTCCCTCCAATGAAAATGAAAGAAGAAAGAAAAATAAGAACCCTTATAACAGATATGCATAGTCAAGTAAAATAAATCCTACATTAGCCACATCCAAAGAAATGTGTATTACCCTACATCTTGAATCCACCATCTTTCTGTCAAGAGGCTAATCTACTAATGTTAAAGGTGAAGAAACTAGGGCACAAAGAGAAGTGACTGACCTGAGGTCATGCAGGTAGAATAAGTAGGAGAGTCAGTTTGTATGACTCAGGTCTT
This sequence comes from Dromiciops gliroides, assembly GCF_019393635.1. Taxonomy (NCBI): domain Eukaryota; kingdom Metazoa; phylum Chordata; class Mammalia; order Microbiotheria; family Microbiotheriidae; genus Dromiciops; species Dromiciops gliroides. The sequence goes on along the minus strand of NC_057862.1, from coordinate 621,183,172 downwards.
CTGACTCCAAATCCATTGAATGGAGAAGATAACAGGTCAGGAATTAATATGTCGCCCATTTGATAAAATGCCATTTTTCTCTTAAAATTAGTGTAGCACAGGGCAGCTAGGTGGCACAGTGGATAAAGTACCAGCCCTGGAGTCAGGAGGACCTGAGTTCAAGTCTGGCCTCAGACACCTGACACTTACTAGCTGTGTGACCCTGGGCAAGTCACTTAACCCTCATTGTCCCCCCCCCCCCAAAAAAAAAATTAGTGCAGCACAAGAGCAAAGTATGTCAAGTCCAAAACCATGTGGATTTGAACTAGATCTTTAAGGTTCTAAACCCTCACTTGGAATGGTCCTAGGTGGAGATGTTACTCATATAACATGGTATAGAGGAAAAGACCTGGAGTTGGGTGGGAGGTCCTGGGCTCTGATGCTTATGGGCCTTGGGTATCCTGCCCTCTCCAGGCCTCCTTCATCCGTACAAGAAAGGGGCAGGTTGACATGGATCGCCAAGGTCATTTCATCTCTCAGATTCAGCCCTGGGGGACTGAGAAGGTGGACCAATTGCAGGCAGCTCTCCTCCTTTTTCATAAAGGATAGATTGCCCAGGGCCTACATTTAGCTTCCTGATTGGTGTGAGATGATTTTTGGTCTCCAAGCAATAAGCAGGCTCCTGTTAGCAGCCAAGCAAGCTGTGTTGAAAATGTGCTTTATGAATTATTCAGGTTGAGTCTCAGACAAAGGGACTGCACCAGGCAGGAGCAGACTTAACAAATGCGTACACACGAAAAATATACACCCACACTCACATGCATGCGTGCATGCACACATACTTTTATATGAGGACAGATGCCCAGAGTACTGAATAAATATTCTCTTAGTCTTGGCACAAACAATGATTGAGTGCCTGCTAAATGCAGAACCCATTGCTTGGTATTGTAGGGGAGACAAGGGAACAATTTTACCATATGATGCTAAGGAAATCAGTTCTCCCCTATGGGCCTCAATTTAATCCTATATAAAATAAAGAAATTCAGACTAGATGACCTCTAAGTTCCCTCCACCTCTGATATTTTGTGTTATATGTTCTAAGGTCCCTTGAAGGCATTCTATGTTCTGTCTGAAAGTCTCTCTCAGTAACTCTGACCTAAGTTCATTCATTTTTCAGGTCTAACATTCAATATCCTAAAATCCTTCATGAGGCAGCTGGGTAGGGGAGTGGACAGAGCACCAGCCCTAGAGTCAGGAGAACTAGGACCTGAGTTCAAATTGGGCTTCAGACACCGTGTGACCCTGGGCAATTCACTTAACCCCAATTGGCTCAAAAAAAAAAAAAAGCTATAAATATACTCCCCCCCCTCCCTGGCAAAAAATATAAAGTCCCTTTAAGCTTTATATCTGGTTCTATTTTCAAAGGTCTCTTCTAGTTCTACTATTTTATTTTTCCCAGGGCACTTTTCAATTCTGACATTATATACTTTAAGGTCCCTTGGAACTCTGACAATCTATATTCTATTATTCTGAAATTCTAAGGCCCCTGATCTCAAGGAGTTTACAAGCTAGTAGGGGAGATTAGATAATAAGTCTAACTAAGACAAAATAATTTGAAAACACTCAAAGTTAACATTAAGGAGAGACTCTCAAGAAGGAGATAGCAAGGAAGGCTTTATTGAACATGTAGCTTCTGAGCTGGAAAGGAAGAACATCAGCAGACAGCAATCAGTGAGAAGAGCCAGGGAGGAGTTAAATTCTAGGCATCAGGGTTCAAAGTGGGTGGTAGTGTGTACAAAAACATGGAAGGGGGAAATGACAGGACCAGAGCTAAACAGGGTTAGTGATCTAGTCCGGCTAAAGGGTAGTACATGTGAAAAAGAAGTAGATAGAAGGAAAAAAGACTGAAACGACAGAGTTAAGTCAGATTATGAAAGGGGCTTGACTACCAGGACCAGAAGTTTGGACTTCATGCTGTTTAGACAATAGGAAGGTACTGAAGGTTTTGAGGAGAAGAGGGATATAATTAGTTAGACCTGTGCATTAGAAGGTAAGATAGGCAGTTCTATGGAAATTGGATTGAAGAAAGATCGAAAATGGCAAAAAAACAGTTAGGAGTCTATTATGATAGTTCAGGCAAGAGATAATGAGATTCTAAGAATAGAGAGGAGAGGATAAAGGCAGGAGACATTGAAAATATAGAATCAATAAGACCTGGGAATGTGTTAGATGGGGCAGGAGGGGCAAGATAAGAGAAAGAGTCAAAGATGCTGTTTCCAACCTGAGTGATTGAGAATGATGGTGACAAAAACAGAAATAAGGAGATTAAGAAGAGACTTGGGTGTGTATGTAGAACATGAGGGAGATTCCTGGAGAGATGGTGAATTACCTTTACTCTGTGCTCAGCATGAGCCAATGATAGTCTTCTTTTACGAGAAATTGATCTGAACGACAAGAATCAGGTAGACTTTGGTTTCTGATTCCTGGTTATGACAAAGAGTGATCATATGATGAAACCACCTGGAGAAGTGAGGGCACCTTCCTCCTTTGAGGAAGAAGTAACTCCTCGTGGACTCCCACTGGAGGCCACAAGTTGGAAGCATAGAGCAGTTTCCACAATTGTGCGCCCAATTGAAACATGCCTGGTAGCAAACAGCATTAACCATGACACCAGACGAATGATATCGAGCAGTTGGCCATGAGACTGAAAGGGATGATACCGAATATGCATCACTATGAAACTGCAATTCCTTCAAGGACAGCCAAGGAGAAGCAACCAATAGGAGCAACAACACACAAGGCATTACCAGAATACATTGTTATAACCTGCAGCATCCAAATTGCGAGTTGCCCCTACACATGTGTTCTTATCCATAAAGCATTCCCTAGAAGTGGTCTTCTCTACCTGTGGGCCAGGTTACAGGTAATGCCAATAGGCCCATTCTTTCCACTAATGTGTATGCATTGGTGGAGAGTGTGACCAAGGTTTAACCATTTTATTGTTGCTTATTTTTTAAACTATGCTATTAATCAGTGTGCTTTTGCTTTTAATTAATTGTGTCCTCTCACTGACTGGCAAAGTTTTAAGAGGACCTTGGGCTGGCTCTGCAGCTCATCTTCTACCCTGCTCCCTTGGCTTATTCCACGTGGTACTTGCAAACTTGGTGATTTGAATTATAAAAAGATTTGGCTTGAGGGAGAGAAGGGTGTTGGAAATGTTTTGCAGCTCCAATTGCCTGCAGGGTGTTTCCTTCGATCCTGACTGCTGAAGGGAAGTTGAATTTTATAGCCTTTTAATTGTTTGTATGATGTGTTTTTTAACTTCAATTATTAAAGTAGCATTCAATATGGGATTTTTATAGTGCCTATTGCATTCTAAAACACCCCCCCCCCCCAAAAATTGATCCTGCTAGCCTTAGCCAAATTAGCCACAGATACCAATAAAAGCTAAACACATTGGTGGGAGCCCAGAGTGTTGAATTAATCCAGACATGAAGGGGGTAGCCTTGTTGAGGAAATCCACCTGCAAATTGGTAGCCCTGGGTGCTAAAAATAATTTTTTTAAAAAGACCAACTCTTTTCACTTTTGGGTGGCATTACTTTTTTTCTAGAGAACATGAGGGTTGTCCTAATGAAAGAACTTCAGAAGGTGGAGGTTGGGGCCAGCCATGAAGGACCCAGTATAAAAATATGTCAGAGAAGATCTTGGTACAGCAAAGTGAGAACACTCTTAGACAAGTTCAATACGTTGTTTCTTCTCTTGATATGAATTATTACAGCCCCACCTCACCTCTTATTCATTCCCTCAGATTTTGTTTTGATTCCTGTTTCGAACCTGGCTTATGTCATAGACGCTGCTTACTATCTCTGGCCCTGCAGTCTCATTTTCCACCCTTCTTCCCAGTGACTAGTCTTGGTTAGTTTGTTTGATGCTTCTGGACTTCCTGTCTTCAAACCTCTCTGTCAGGTGGGAATCAATCACGGGCCATAGAACCTATTCATTCAGCTACCATCCGCTATGGGTCTCAGCTCTGAGACCATCTAGAAGTGGGGACTAGATAGATAGAACATTTATTAAGCACCTACCATATAACAGGTACTGTGCTAAGTGCAAGGGATACAAATCCAAGCAAGCAAACCAGTATTTGCCCTCAAGATGCTTACATTCTAATGGGGAAGACAATATGTAACAAGCTGGCATTGTGGTGTGGAAAAGGCCAAGAGCAGCAAAGCCTGGATCCAGGCAAAATGAGATCAAAGCTGATCTATCAGGGTCCAGGAAGCAATACAAACAACATTCACTCCAGGGACTTTACTTATCCCGCTCAGATATCTTTCATAATAAAGGTAGAAGGAGCAGCTCAGTGGCACTGCAGTGGATAAAGCCACCAGTCCTGGATTCAGGGGGACCTGAGTTCAAATCCCACCTCAGACATTTGACACGTACTAGCTGTGTGACCCTGGGCAAGTCACTGTAATGATTGGAATGACGTCCCTACTGGAGACTTGCTGTGGAAAGCTCCACCATGAGGAAAATGCCTCAGAGGCATTGTGGCTTTTCCTTGCGTCAGGAAATGACGTTTGCTCATGGGTGCTGTCTATCAAGGCTACCAGCCAATCAACTGGAGGAGCCTCCTATGGTCTGGGAGGAGACAGGAAGGAGGAAAGGGAGCCTGCACAGAGAGCGCTGGCCTCTTTTGGCTTCCTGACGTGATGGTGGTGGCGGCAGGTGAGGACTTCACAGGAAATTTGAGGAAAGATAGGAATGCCAGGCTGTTAGAAATTCTGTTCTCAATCTTTTTCTTTCTTATTTTCCATAAACCCTTAAAAACCTAAACTCGCTTTATCAGTGATTTTAGTCAGTTTCCCCCAAACTGGGGGGAACAGATTAGAATCCCCATTTAGAATCTTAAATTACACATCACTTAACCCTCATTGCCCTACAAAAAATAAAATAAAACATAATAAAGGTAGAATTAATTGTACATGCTTTATATCCTTCACTGAAGTTCTCTTCCAATAGCTAATGGAGGTGACTCTAGATTCTTAAAAGCTGTACCAGCAGAGTCAGATCTCTGATTCACGTAATGTAATGTAATGTAATGTAATGTAATGTAATGTAATGTAATGTAATGTAATGTAATGTAATGTAATGTAACATAATGGCTTCAAATATGAGTCCCACAAAAAACAGTGTGATAGTAATCTGAATTTCAGAGAGGTTCTTTACTGGGCTGGCTGACAGGTGGTGAATTTGGGGGCCATAGCTATTCTAGAAGTCTCTCTACCAAGCTGTAGAGATTGTAAAATCTACATCATTCGAGAGAGAACCTGCATGGACGAAATCACAGGTCCCTGACATGTTTGATGTGTTGCAGAGCAGAAGAGACAGGAGAAGCACAAACAGAACCTCCAGGTGACCACAGATAAAAGGCAGAGCTGGAAACAGCCTCCTGGATATCAGGGGTTGTCAGTATTGTCAGTATCCAATAACACAGCTATTGTCACTATATCCCACCTCTTCCGTCCCATTCAAACGTGTACCCATAAAGCCAACAAAAGGGGAAATGATTTTGCTATGCTCATGTCAGCATTTGGGTGACCACCTCTCCTCCATTCTCCCTACTCTGTTGAGAAACATAAAGTACTTGTATCATGATTAATGTGAGTTTGTTGTGCGTGAGGTCACCTACTACTGTAACCCTCCAGCAACAGTCTTATCCCAAGCTGGAGACCCCCTTTACCTGATAATCCTATGTGAATTTGCTATGATGTCCTTCTTCCTTCCTTTCCTCCTTCCCTTCCTTCCTTCTGACCTCTTTCCTTCTTCCTTTACTCCTTCCCCTTTCCTTCCTTCTTCCTTCCTCTTTTCCTTCCTTCTTTTTCTCCTTCCCCTTCTTCCCTAATTCCCCTCCTTCTCCATCCGTCCTTCTTTCCCTTTTTCTTCCTTTCCTTTTTCTCCTTCCTTCTTTCTTTTTTCTTCCCTCTCTTTCTTCCCTCCCTCCCCCCTCCTTTCCTCCTTCCTTTCTTTTCTTTCTCTCTTCTTCTATTCCTTCCTCCCTTATCTCCCTCTTACTTCCTTTCTCCCTCTCTTTCTTCAAAAATCAGCTAGGTGGCACAGGGCATACTTTGCTAGGTCTGGAGTCAGAAAGACCTGAGTTGGAATCCTACTTCAGACACCATCTGTATGACCCTGAATAAATCACTTAACCTCTGTGTGTCTCAATTTTCCCTCAACTGTAAATATGGATAATAATGACACTAAATTACAGGGAGGATCAAATTAAATATTTGTAAAGCACTTAGAACGATGATCTGCACATAGTAGAATGCTTAATAAATGCTTGTGTCTACCTTCCCTTCCCCTTACTTCTTACCTTCTTTCACTTTCCTTTTCTTTCCTTCCCTCTCTCCTTTCCTTCTTCCTCCTTCTTCCTGCCCCCTCCTTCCCTTCAACCCTCTGCCCACAGAAGGAGCTGAATATTTATTGCAGACCAGCCAGTGGATAAGCCAGAAACCACAGAGCAGTCAGTGGCTAATGGCCTTGACTTTAAATTCCTACAATCTTTTGACTTGAAAAAGATTTGGATTTTTAAAAAACAGACCCTCATTCTCTGAAAGCAAATGCTCAAACCTGACCCAGAAGAAGTAGTTACCCAAGCACCTTGTCTTCTATGTCCTGCCGTTTACAATCAACATTATTTTCTCATGTCTTGACTGCAAAGTTTCATACCCCATCCTGATACACCCCAAAGCTGTCTTTGGTTGGGTTTTTTACATAGTTCACAGAGTGACTTCTTCAGAAACTGTTTAGAGCTTTTACTCACAGAAATGTTAGTATGACCCTACAGTGACCCTTGGGCCTGAGTTGGGGGTCATAGGTGTGCAACCACTGGTTGGTGGGATCTTGAGCAAATCACATTTATCTTTTCTGAGTCCTCATTTCCCTGGACTATAAAATAGAGGAAAGATCCCAGAACTGAGCAGTTTACTGTGTGGACTAAAACAAATCATTTATTCTCTCTCACCCTCAACTTTCCTCAACTGTGAGAAGGACAAATGATGTTGTTTCTACCCCTTTATCTTGGACAGCGAGTGAGGAGGGGGGGGTGATGGGGAGGAGGGGGATGGTTTTTAAATGCCCCTGACAAGATTCCTCATTCCAGAGAAGACTTCGGGAGTCACAGACCCCATAGAGACATGACCCTAGAAATCCTTGAGGTTGTTCATTCCTGGATTGCCCAGGTTAGGAGAGGTATACTGGGATACCTCCCTGGGATAAGAGAAGAGGTCTCCAGGTGGCCAGGCCCTAGTCCTCACTTCCTCCCAATTCAGAGAGGGTTAAATGTAACTCCTTTCAGAGAGTTCCCAGCATCCTCCAGCAAGTAGCTGAGTCACCATGGCAACGCAACCACCAGTGGCCTGATGACTACAGGATAGGCAGAGGAGGTAATGGCCCCCTCCTGCCTTGGGTGTGGCACTGTATCTGGGGGAGGGGGGGGGAGATGCAAAGAATGCCACAGACAAAAGAGCATTGGACCTGCAGTCAGGAGACCTGGCTTTGAAGGGCAGGGGGAGAAGGGAGCAATACCAGACCATAGTCAACAAATGGTTGTTACTAAAGCCACACTATTGTAAGTGTTAGTGATATAAAGGTGGCAAAAAACAGTCTCTACCCCAAGGACCATATCTTCCAAGGAGGTGACATAAAAATAAGCAGGAATAACAGTTTGCAAAGCACTTTTACTTATATTGATTCTGTAAGGGTGGGATCGTATTAAATTTAAAATCCTCCCAATATCTCTATGAGGTAGATATTGCTATCTCCACTTTACAGATGTAGAAATTGAGGCTAAGAGAGATTCAATGGACTTTCCTCGGGTTACACATTAGTAAGAGTCTAAGTCAGGATTTTAGCCCAGGTTTTTGTGGCTCTACCAGGGTGTGCTAAGAAAGGTTTAACAAACCAGTTCTCTGTGGAGGGGTGGAGCGGTGGTTGCAATGTACACATGACACAGGAGTTTAACTTGCATTATTAAATTTTCTCCATCACTTTCTTAAATCTAGACAATTGAAACAAACAATAAATCAAATCCTAATTTTCTGCGTTTGCTATTTCGGAGGTATAAATGCTCACACTGGAAATTTAACAATCAGCTTTTTGAGCACCTATAAGCTGGCCATGGCACCTCCCTGGCTTCTTTTCAAGGGAGGGGAAGAGAGGGGAGCTCTACCCCTGCTATCAAGAAGCAGGCAGGAAGCTTCCCCTAAGTTTCAGTTCTCATCTAGAAAGCCACATTTAACAGGCTTGTTTGCTTTTGTAGTTCTCGTACAGATGCTGATAGGGCCAAGAGCTCCAGAAAGATTTCCTACAACTTCCTGCCTCCCTCAAGCTTCCCCACTTCCAAAGGGAACTTTCCATTGCCAGGTGGTGGTCACCCCATCTACGGTCTATAAAAGCTTTTGCCTTTCTTCTGTTCAAGTGAAAGGGCCTCAGAGAATCATGTGATCTCTAAGTCATTTTCTCCCCTTGAATAGTCCTTGGGCTCTCTTTGGTCACTTTTTCTAGTGCCCAAATAAAAGACGATTTTATTCTAATTGGATTTGTGTGTGAGAGGATGTAATTCGTTAAAGAGGACTACCTAAGGACCCCACCACCTAATTCCTAGTGACATTGTTGTTACAGTTGTTTTTAGCTCAGTATGATTCAATATTGTGACAGAGAAGCCCTCAAAACAACAAACAAAAATATCTAGCTTCCATGAATAGAGGCGTAGTATCCAATACAGTTCAAATCTGGAGTGACAAAAGCTGGGTGACCCTGGGCAAGTCACTTCACCCTGTTGGCCTCAGTTTCCTCACCTGCAAAATGAGCCGGAGAAGGAAATGTCAAACCATCCCAGTATCTTTGCCACGAAAACTCCAAATGGGATCACCAAGAGTCAGACAGGACTGAAAACAACCAAACAACAACAACAACACCAAATGGCAGGAGAGAGGTGATGATCCTAATGTTCCCAGACCCGAACTCCACACCTGGAGTTCTTTGTCCTTTTCTAGGTACCACATTTTAGGAAAGATGTGATGTGAATGATGAATGTGAATGAATGAATAAATATATGAAAAGGATTTATTAAGCACTGGGCACACAAATAATCAGGAAGATGATCAAAGGTGGGAAGGAGTTGGAAGGAAAATGCTACATTAGGATCAGATATAACTGGAAGTATTTAGCTTGAGAGAGACTGAGAGGAAATATGGAGGGACATTAGAGAGGATATTCAAGTATGGGGAGCTCTGTCACCTTTAAGGCAGGATTTGACTTCTATATTCACAGGGCAGAATGATGAGCAATGAGAAGTGACACCAAACAAGTTAATATTTGATATAAGGGAAAATTTCCTAACAAGCAGAGTTATCTAGAGGTGGGGGCAGGCAGGAGGGGGTGGTCTCAGGAAGAGTGGTTTCCTGTCCCTGGTGGTCTCCAAGTAAAGGCAAGATAACCACTGGACAGGTATGGGGATGGATCGGCTCTGAGGTCCTTCCAAATGGTGAAAAATCAGCGAATCTGTGATGATGGAGTATGAAGAAACATGTCCATATTAATGTTCTTTATCTGACGGTAGAAGCTGAGCTCATTCCTCGTTTCCAGTCTCTATACCTGGGACAGTGGCTGACTTATTGTCCCTCTCATAAATCTTTGCGATATCAGATTGCTCCTGGAGACACAAGAACCTTCAGGCTTAGAGCCCCAGTGCAATAGATGATTTTCTGGGGCTATTTTACCCATCTGTAGTTGGAAGAAGCAGGAGGAAGAGGAGCAGGAGGGAGGGAGGCATCTAAAACCTGTTGGTAAAGAAGAAATTAATGAAATAGTTGGAGAAATGCCCCACCACCACCTCCAACCAGGAGCCTGGGTACGCTGTGAGTTTCAATCTATCCTGGGCACTGTCTTTCTGCCATCTAGTGGGCTCTGAAGAATCTTCAGCATGCATTAACTCTGTCCTGTCTATTTATCTGGACCCCATGGGTTAGTTGTTTCTTCAGATCACCTTGTTTTTGCGACCAAGGTTAGGAAGCTGATCCTAATATGGGCACGTGGAGAATAATAAGACATTACAGGCCCTCACATTCTCATAGAACTTCAGCTTCCAGACCTCTTTCCTCTAACAACCCTGTGAAGCAGGTAGTGCAGGTAATTACCACGCCCCATTTTACTGATGAGGAAGCTGGAGGACAGGAAGTGATTTTTTTCCCCCACAGTCATACAAGTAGTGAGTGGTAGAAGCAGCCCTGGAATGCCGATTTTCTGATTCCAAGTCCCATCTCTTCCCACTTCTAATGTCAATCCTATTTCTATAATGCTTTAAATTCAGCAAAAGCTTTTCTTCCCACCAACCTTGTGACACCAGGGAGTGAGAGCATTCTTGTTCCAATTTTTAAAATGAGAAAACTGAGGCTCAGAGGGAGGAAATGATTTGCCAAAGGTCATGTGGCTAAAGCAGGGGCAGAGCCAGCCCTCCCAGATTTAGACCTCACAGAATCCCAGTTGAAGGGGATCTCAAAAGGCACTTGGTCCAATATGCACCGGAGGAGAAATCTACCCTGTAGCCTCCTTGACAGGTGGTTATCTAGCCTCCTCTTGAGAAAAGAGACACTCACTACCTCACAGGGCAGCCCATTGTATTTGGGGACAGTTCTACTTGTTAATGAGTTTTCCTTAGATCCTCTTAAATCCCTGAAATCCCCTGCCCTGGCCCCTAATCTGCCCTCTGGGGCTAAGAACTAGCATAATCCCTTTTAGAGCAAGGACCTGATCTGAACTAGTTGTGTGACCCTGGGTAAGTCACTTAACCTCTACCTCATTCTGCTCTTCTATAAAGTGGAGATATCTTAGCACCTACCTCTCAGGATTGTTTTAAGGATAAATAGATATGTGTAAAGTGCTCTGGACACCTTAAAGTGCTGTATAAATCCTAGCTATTACTGGTACTTAGTCCAAGGCTCTTACAGCTGTATTAGGCTACCTCAATTTGTCAATGCAATTTATGTCTTTTCAAACTGAGAATAGCCTTCAGTTTCTCTATTAGAAGATTTCTTCTGGGGGCAGCTAGGTGGTGCAGTGGATAGAGCACGGGCCTTGGATTCAGGAGGACCTGAGTTCAAATCTGGCCTCAGACACTTGACACTTAACTAGCTGTGTGACCCTGGGCAAGTCACTTAACCCAATTGCCTCACCAAAAAAAAAAAAAAAAAAGAAGAAGAAGATTTCTCTGAATCTTCTTACAACCAAGTTGTTGAAGGCAATCCAATACAACTGTGCAAGAATTTATTAGGTACCCACTAAGTGGTAGATACACTGGGGATGGAAAAAAAATGAAAATTATACATGTCTGCAAGAAGCTTACATTCTGAGGAGAGCATGTAGCATGTAAACAGGAAAGTTTATGCACAATAATTTAAGGAAGAGGGGAAAAGCATTGACAACCAGCAGTATCAGCAAATGTTGTCATAGGAGATGGCCAGTGAGTTGAGTATGGAAGAAATCTAGGATTATAAGAGACAAAGGTCAGGAGGGAGGGTCCTCTAGGCATGAGGGACAGACTGTGCAGAGACTGAAACAAAGAAAAACAATGTCTTGCTTATATGTGTGTCCCCACCAGGTCCCAGGTCCCTTTACATAATAGACACCTTCTTCTATAAGTAAATTAAGAGAATGCTCTGCTCACTGTGAGAAAACAACTGATTAATGCTCAATTCACATGGTGGCCAAATCGGGATATGTAGAATAATGGGTACAGTCAAAAGGAGTGGCCAAAGAACCTCCCACCCCACAGTCTTTCAGTCCCCAGTGTCAGGAACTAGGTTCCAAGGAAGATGAGCTCTTACTTCTTATTTGCTGTGGAATTTCTCCACCATTCTAACCCTTTCCTTTCCACTATTCTCTTGTGTCACCCCACCTCACTTACCATCATTAGGATGAAGTTTGGGACAGTACAGAGGTGTGACAATTAACAAGGTTCGAGAGACATAGTTTCTGGATAATTTAATCATTTTATTAATAAGGCCAGCACATTATTAATAAAAAAGATAGTTATTTGGCCATCTCAGACCAAAGACTATCATGGCACCCATCATGGCAAGAGGCTCAGAGCCTATATGCTCTTTTTTTTTTTTTTTTAGTGAGGCAATTGGGGTTAGGTGACTTGCCCAGGGTCACACAGCTAGTAAGTGTTAAGTGTCTGAGGCTGGATTTGAACTCAGGTACTCCTGACTCCAGGGCCGGTGCTCTATCCACTGTGCCACCTAGCTGCCCCTCTATATGCTCTTTTGAAAGAAGAGTGGCAATCAACGCTGATTGGTTAACACAATAGGAGGTGAGTTATATTGAAAAGAGAGGTTGAGAGTGACTATCCTTCATCCTTGGACAGAGAAACTATCTCCAAACTCAGGCCACCCCCAGCTTTGGGCTATGTATTCAAAGGATGTATGTCCCACCCAAACCTGAGCAGGAGACAATGGTGGCCCCAGGGTGGGGGAAATAACCCTTGTCCTACCTGCTTGGCAGGTTTATTGTAAGAGAAGTGCTTTGGTCAGGCAGAGCTATATGGTGGATGGAACGCAGACCTCAAAGTCAGAAAGATCTGGGTTCAAATGGTGCCTCTGACACTTACAAGCTGTAAAACCTTGGCCAAGTCATCTCACCTTTCTGAACCTCCATTTCCTGATTGGTAAAATCAGGGGGTTGGACTAGATAACCTCTAAGGCCCCTTCCAGCTCTAAATCCATAAACCTATTGTTACCACTAAATTGGTTCTGAAAACATTCCTCTTTCAAGGGATTACTTACCCACACAATCCAATCAAAATTTAAGTAAAAGTTTTTATTATTCGGCACATAGAGGTATGGCTGGCTCAAGAAGCCTAGACTTCAACTCCCAGGGAAAACAGATTAATGGCATGTTACTTAATCAGTCACCACAGGGGGCAGCTAGATGGCGCAGTGGATAGAGCACTGGCCCTGGAGTCAGGAGGACCTGAGTTCAAATCTGGCCTCAGACACTTGACACTTACTAGCTGTGTGACCCTGGGCAAGTCACTTAACCCCCATTGCCCTCCCCCCCAAAAAAATCAGTCACCACATAGAGGTATGGCTGGGAGAAGAAGTCTAAACTTCAACTCCCTGAACAAAGGAGAAGATGACAATTTTATAGAGGCAAGAAGGGGGTGGGGGAAGAGACTTAAGACTGAAAAGCTACAGCAGTTTGGAAAATGATGATGCTAGGTATTCCGATACGTGAATAATAGAAATTCCACATTTCTAACTTGAGATTATTGTCACTACCTGGTCCTAATCACATAGCAAACACAAGTGGCTCCCAACTAAGCTCATGCTGTAAATCAAGGCGACCAGCTTTCTGGGTGTCCCTGACACGTCAGCTTTATGATCTGTTTGACTAACCACTACCTGGTTAATTAACTACTTTGCTTCTCTAAGGAAAGAGTCATCTCTAACTCAAGCTGATCAACTGTATTTCTCCATGGTCGGAGTTTCCCCCTCAGGGTCAGAACATCCCTAAATGGGTCCAGGCCTACCAGGCTGCTACTACACTATGAACTCTTAAAATTCTAATCGCCTTTTCTGGCAAGAAAATTTGGCTTGAGTGTAGAAGGAATGAAGGAAACTGGAGCATTATTAGGCACTTGCAAAGCCCTTGAAAAATACTCTCTCATTTGATCCTTACAATGACTAGTCCAGGTAGGTGCTGTTATTATTGTCATTTTATATATTTATATACATACACACGTATGTGTGGACACACAGATAAACATATATACATATGTGTGTGTGACGCTGGGCAAGTCACTTAAGCCTGTTTGCCTCCATTTTTTCATCTGTAAAATGAGCTGGAGAAGGAGATAGCCAACCATTCCAGCATCTTTACCAAGAAAACCCCAAATGGGGTCATGGAGAGTCAGACGGAACTGAAAAAACTAAACAGCTGAACAGCATAACTCTAGACATATAGGCCTAGAGGGTAGAATTGCCTTCGACAGCCACTTTCAGCCTCTCCCCCTGCCACAATCTCTCAGCAACCTCCTGTGCTCCTTTCAAGTTCACTCCATATGATCCAATTCCTACAGAACTCTGGGCCACACTTCCTTCTCTCTAAATTCAATACCTGACCCCCCCCCCAACAACCTTTTCTGTCCACCCCCCAGCCCCCACCCACACCCCTCTTTCAAACACGCTGGCTTCCTCCTACTTCTTCAATCTCTTCAGCTCCCTTGGTTTCTAATCTACCTTAATAAGACACAAGAGGGGGTGAAACCTTAAACACCCTACCCTCATTCAACTGAATTTGTACCAGGTGCTAAAATTCCTGGTCACAGCTCTGACTCCAGGTTCCAAACAGCCTTCTAGCCCAGGTCTTTCGTCAGCCAAATGAGATTTATTGTTGCCATAATTTAAACTTGTACGGTTTATTCAGACGGACATTTCTAAGCCTCAGTTTCAGTGTTCAGTGGAAAAAACCAAACAGGATAACCCAATAGCAGCAGGCTTATTTCCCCCAAAACCCTGCAGTGAGTTTGAAATTGGCCAAGAGCTACTTACTTGGAGATAAACATTTCACAGCACCTGTCTATGGCTTGCAGTCATTTGGAGATCACTTACAGATCAGATGATAGCAATTTCACTAGGCCTCATTTTACCAAACACATATTAAGCACCTGCTCTGTATATGGGGGAGGGAGCGAATCAGTGGGAGTGCATGTACTGACTAGAATTTAGGCTTATACAAAATTTAGATAAGCCCTGCTCCCTGATCTCATGGACCTCACAGTAAAGCTATGAGATTAAAAGAAACAATGGTCTACTCAATATAAGACGCTTCCAAGGAGCAGACTTAACATAGTGCTGGTTTCCATTCATTTTGATTACCATGTTCTGTGTCTTTGGGTCTCAAGGTCCGAGACATGGCCTATTGCCTCAGGTGCTTTCTCAGGCATCCAAAAGTCTCAATTATAGGACAGCAGAAAATAGAAAGAAAACTACACAATTTTAGATGATAACATCCAGGGGATGGATGCCAGAGTACTATGCAAGGGATGCAAAATACTAGGTGAGAAGAAAAAGTTTGAGATGTGGAATCAGGGGTCCTGACTGTGAACCCCAGCTATGCCTCTTGCTCCCTCTATCATTTCAGGTAAGTCATTTCATTTCTCTTGGTCTCAGAATCTTCATATGCAAAATAAGAGGGTTAGATAAAATGATACCTAAGGTACCTTCCAACTCTAAAATCTTATAATCCTGGCTCTAACACTTAAGTATGACAGTAGGTAGTAAATCTTATCATCTCTCTGGGCCTCAGCTTCCTGATATGGAGGTGATTAATTATATGATCTAGAGGGTTAGTATGAGAAAAGAGTTTTATAAATCTTAAAAGATTATTCAAGTCAAGAAAAATTATTAAGAATCTACCATTCTGGGCAGCTAAGTGGCACAGTAGATAAAGCACCAGCCCTGGATTCAGGAGTACCTGAGTTCAAATCTGGCCTCAGGCACTTAACACTTACTAGCTGTGTGACCCTGGGCAAGTCACTTAACCCTCATTGCCCTAAAAACAAAACAAAAACAAACAAAAAAAAGAATCTACCATTCTGCTGTTGTTTTTCTTTTTTGAGGTTTTTCCTTTTTGCTCTGATTCTTCTCATATAATATGACTAATGCAGAAATATGTTTAATGTTATTATATATATATATAAAACCTATATCAGATTGCCTGCTGTCTAGGGGAGGGGGGAAGGAGGGAGAAAAATTTGAAATTGGAAATCTTATCTAAACAAATGTTGAAAACTAAAAATAAATTAATTAATTAAAAAAAAAATCTACGATTCGTGGGCAGCTAGGTAGCACAGTGGATAAAGCCCTGGCCCTGGATTAGGGAGGACCTGAGTTCAAATCTGTCCTCAGACACTTACTAGCTGTGTGACCGTGGGCAAGTCACTTAACCCTCATTGCCCTGCAAAACAAAACAAAAAAAGAATCTACCATTTGCTAGGCATGGTAATAGGAACCAAAATTGCTGTTCAGTTACTTCAGTCATGTCCAACTCTGTGACTCCTTTGTGGGGGTTTCTTGGCAAAGATACTGGTGTGGTTTGCCGTTTCCTTCTCCAGTTCATTTACAGATGAGGAAAACTGAGGCAAACAGGGTTAAGTAGACTTGCCCAGGGCCACACAGCTAATAAGTATCTGAGGTTAAATTTGAACTCAGATACATGAGTTTTCCAGATTTCAGGCCCAGCACTCTATCCACTGTGCCACCTAGCTTCCCAAAGGAGCCAAGGAAACAAAACCAAAAATAAAATAGTTCCTTCCTTCCTAGAGCTTACATTCTATTGGGAATGAGGAAAGAGGAGAAATATGAAAACATATTCAGAGAGAAGTAAATACAAAAGAACATAAGGAAGGAGGAGAAAAGTAACAACCAGGAAATAAAGGAAGGATTCATTGGGGAAATAGCACCTGAGCTGACTTTGAAATAAGATCGCACTTCTTCAAGACCTGAGTATATTCCAGGTATGGGAGATGATCTGTATGAAAACAGAGGTGAGAAATAGAATATGTAATTTGAAGGAGAATACCTAAGAGTCCAGTTTGGCTAGAATGTAGGACTCAAGGGAAATAAATATGGA
Source organism: Dromiciops gliroides (assembly GCF_019393635.1). Classification (NCBI taxonomy): domain Eukaryota; kingdom Metazoa; phylum Chordata; class Mammalia; order Microbiotheria; family Microbiotheriidae; genus Dromiciops; species Dromiciops gliroides. The sequence goes on along the minus strand of NC_057862.1, from coordinate 621,166,494 downwards.
ATGATAGGTTGGAGATAGATTGAAGATGATAAATGGCAGGTTTGGTTAGGAGGAAGTTGTTCTAGAAGCAACAGGGAGCTATGAAGGTTTTTGGAGCAGGAGAATGGCATGGTCAGACCTCTGTCTTAGAACAGGACTTTTGGCATAGTGTGGAGAATTTAGTGGTAGAGGGGGGAGACTAGCAGTAGGGAGACCTACAAGGAGTCAATTAAAATTGTCCAAGTGAGAGATGATGAAGGTCTTAGCCAGGTTAACAGATGTGTGATTGTGGAGAGAGAGGTGGTTACAAAAGATGTGAAGGAGTTAGAGTTAACTAGACTTGACAACTTATTGGAACTAAGAAATGAGGAACGGGGGGGCGGAGCCAAGATGGCGGAGGAGAGGCTGTGACTCCCACAAGCTCCAGATAAACCCGTCCATTCACGCCCAAATAATGCGGTAAAAATCAAAACCCAGAACAGCCTAATGCACATAAGAACAGAGTGAGACTGTTTCTCCGCAAAAGAGGGCAATTCTGATCACCTACTGATCAGGCTGAACAGCTCAGCGCGCTGTCCGGACCCAGCCAGGGACAGTGCTTCCAACACGTCAGAGTCTTTAGCACCAGCAGCTTCTGAGGCTCCGATCACGGACTGGTGAGGGGGTTCGGAGGTAGGCCGGGGTGAAGTGGAGGCAGTATCTGCTAGAGTTGGGGCAAAGCGCCCTGGGTCTGAACCAGTGGGCTGAATCGAGTGGTGGTGGCCCAGTGGGGGAGGGGTAAAAGCACGCCAAGCATCCGACCATAGAGAATCAGAGCTCAATCAGACTTCTGTTTCTGGGTCAAAGAGAAAGTGGCTGTGATTACTCACAAGCCAGGCAGGCTGAGAAGAAGCCCAATCACCCCCTGGGCCATGCTGTAGCACGAACGGTGTGTCCGGGAAGCAGCGCTACACTTTAAGGAGTAAAAAGCCAAGAAACAGTAAGCCAGGATGAGTAGGCAGAGAAAGCAGAAGACCATCGAAAACTTCTTTGGGTGAAAGGTAGACCACAATACATCCTCAGAAGAAGAAGATAATAATAATAGGGTCAAAGCTCCAACATCCAAAGCTTCCAAGAAAAATATGAACTGGTCTCAGGCCATGGAAGCTCTCAAAAGGGACTTTGAAGAGAAAGTAGGAGAGATAGAACGAAGATGTAGAGAAAGAGAGGAAGGAATGGAAAGAGAAATGAGAGCAATGCAGGAGAGTCATGAGAAAAAAGTCAACAGTTTGAAAAGCCAAATGGAAAAGGAGATTAAAAAACTGTCTGCTGAAAATAATTGCCTAAGAATTAGGATTGAACAAATGGAAGCTAGTGAGCTTATGAGAAACCAAGACACAGTAAAGCAAATCCAATTGAATGAAAAAATAGAAGGCAATGTGAAATATCTCCTTGGAAAAACAGCTGACCTAGAAAATAAATCTAGGAGAGATAATTTGAAAATCTTTGGACTACCTGAAAACCATGACCAAAACAAGAGTTTAGACACCATCCTCCAAGAGATTGTGAGGGAAAATTGCCCTGATATTCTAGAAGCAGAAGCTAAAATAGAAATTGAAAGAATCCACCGATCACCTCCTGAAAGAGATCCCAAAAGGAAAACCTCCAGGAATATTATAGCCAAATTCCAGAACTCCCAGGTCAAGGAGAAAATATTGCAAGCAGCTAGAAAAAAGGACTTTAAATACTGTGGAGCTCCAATAAGGATAAAGCAAGATTTAGCATCTTCTACATTAAAGGACCGGAGGGCATGGAATACGATATTCCAGAGGGCAAAGGAACTGGGACTACAGCCAAAAATCATGTACCCAGCAAAACTAAGGATCCTCTTTCAGAAGCAAACATGGAACTTCAAGGAGAAAGAAGACTTTCAGGCATTTGTTATGAAAAGACCTGAACTGAATAGAAAATTTGACTTTCAAATACAACACCCTGGAGAAGCATAAAAAGATAAACAGGAAAAAGACTTCATGAGGGATATTAAAAGATCAAACTGTTAACATTCCTATATGGGAAGATAATACAGAGGACACAGGTCTGAACTGAATCCGAAGGGAAGTTATGTTTTGTTCTTTGTGGGGTGTCTTATGTATGGGGCCGGATTTGGGCTTGGGGCCTCCTGGGTCCAGGGCTGGTGCATTGTCCACTGTGCCACCTAACTAACCCATAATGACATCCTTAAAATAGGGTTGAGGTGTAGGAGAAATAGACTGGGAGAGGGGGAAGGGGAGAGATGGTCTGGGGAGAGGTTGTTCATATGAAGGAAACAAGAAAAAAGCTTATGGAGGGGAGGGGAAGAGGGGGAAGGAATTGGGGAGTGATTGAACCTTAATATCATCAGAATTGACTCAAAGAAGGACTAACATACATACTCAAGTGGGTATAGTAATATATTTTGCCCTGAGGGAGGGGAGGGAGATAAGGGGGGGGGAGAGGGGAAGGAGGGAAGGGCAGATTCTGGGAGAGAGTAGTAAAAAGCAAAATACTTTCAAGGAAGGTGAAGACATTCTGCATAACGGCACAAGTATGAAATATTGAATTGCTTGATTTCATAGGGAGGGTTGAGGAGAGAGGGAGGAAGAAAATTTGGAACATAGAATTAGCTCAAAGACCTTAAACTCATCAGAGTTGGCTCATGGAGGGAATAACATTCACACCCAGTTGGGAGGAGTAATCTATTTAACCTTACAGGAAAGTATGAGGGGAAGAGGATAAGGAAGGAAGGGTGAAAAAAAAGGGAGTGCAGAGTAGGGGAGGGGACAGTCAGAAGTAAAATACTTTTGAGGAGGAATAGTTTAAAAGAAGATGGAAAATAGAGTAAATATCATGGGAAGGGAATAGGATGGAGGGAAATAGTTATGATGACTTTGCTGGGCTAATACGAAGAAAATTCTTTGTCAAGTTTAAGGTACGTTATTTAGGGTATGATGAACAGGATACTATTAGAAAAACCTGGAAAGACCTACATGAACTGAAGCAGAGTGAAATGCACTGTATACAAAATAACAGCAATAGTGTAAAATGATCTGCTGGGAAGCATGTGGTTATTTTCAGCAAGGTAATGGTCTAATATAACCCTGAAGGACTATGAAAATGGCAACCCATCTACAGAGAAAGAAGTGATAGTATCTGAAATAGTTGGAAACACATTTTTTTTCCTTTTCTTTTTTTTTTCTTTTTTGGTGAGGCAATTGGGGTTGGGTGGCTTGCCCGGGGTCATGTGGCTGGTGGGTGTTGGGTGTGTGGGGCCGGATTTGGGCTCGGGTGCTCCTGGTTCCAGGGCCGGTACTCTGTCCGCTGCGCCACCTAGCTGCCCCTGGAAACACATTTTTTTTAAAAAAATGTTTTTTCTCTTTGACAATTCCTCAGTCTGAAGTTTTGGGAGTTTTTTGACTGTTTTTTTCTCACAACCTAGCTAATGTGGGAATGTTTTCCATGACTACTCATGTATAATTTATTTTGAAATGCTTGAGTTCTAGTGGGTGGGGGTGGGAATAGAGGAGGAAGAGAAGTTGGAACAATTTTTTTAAAAAAATTGATGTTAAAATTTGTTTTTACATATACTTTGGAAAATAAAATTCTATTCTAATAAATAAATAAATAAAAAACAAAAGGAAGGAATTTAAAAAAAAAAAGAAATGAGGAACAAGGAAGAGTGGAGGACAACCTTCTTGATTGAATGGCAGGATGCTAATGTTCTGAAAACAGAAATAGGGTAGTGTGGAAGAGGGAGAGATATAAGGAAGAAGATACTGAGTTCCATATTTTGGATATGTTGACTTTGATATACCTATGGAACGTGCATGTAGAGTCATCCATCAGGCCCTTAGACACAGGACAGAAGCACAGGGAAGAGATGATGGATGGATATAAGGACTGGGGATCCAATCTGTGTAGAAATTATAATTAAACCCATGGGAGCTGATGAGATCTCAAAGGGGGAGGGAGAGGACAAGAAAGAAAAGAAGAGGTGCCATGCTTAGAGGGTGAGAGATGGATGATGGGCACAACAAAGCAGACCTAGAGGGAACAATTAGATACATAAGAGAAGCACCAAGTGATAAGTGTCAGAGAATCCAAGGGAGAAGAGAGTATTCAGGAAAAGAAGGTGCTCAACAGTTTCAAACTTGAATTGAGAAGTTTCAGTGGAGTAGAAAAGAGGGAAGTAAAATTACAATGCATTGAGAAATGAGTGGGTAAAAGGAAATGGAAGGAATGTGAGTTCTGAGATATTGGATAGTAGCTAGAGAGGATGGAAGAGTCAAATAAAGGTATTTAAGGGTAACTGAGACCTGTAAATATTTGTATGTAGCATGGAAGGAGCCAACAGATAGAGATTAAAGATGAAGGGTTGGGTGGGGAAGGGGGAAAGGAATAGAAGGTTAAGGAGTAATCAATTGGGCAGTACCCTAGAGGAGGAAATGAGAGGAGGTGAAAGGAAGGGCACAAGTAAAAGGATTGGTCTTGTGGAGGAGAAAAGTTCATGACTTCTTTCCCAGAGGCAAAAGCAATGGATGACACGAAGTACAAAGTAGGGAAGATAAAGGATATGATAGATGACCTTCATTTGCTTAGTAAAGTAGAAGGCAATTAGAAGTGACATTAAGGGTGGTGCTAGGGTCCTGAAGAGAGAGGGGGAAGTTGAGAACAGTTACTGTCCTGGAGCATGATAAGGAAGGAAGGATATGTTAAGAAAGATTGGGAAGAATATAAGAATTGCCTTGTAGCAGTGAGAGCACCATTGAGCTTGGATAATCTGAGTATGTAGCAGATCTATTAGGCATAGATGTGGGACTCTAGCAGCATGCAACATCTTGGGGATAAGACAGATATGACCAAGAAGTGAGGTATTCAAGGATAGAAGGCAATACATAATTGAACTGTCAAGTTCAACAAGTCAAGACTGAAGGGAGGGTCATGGAACCATAGCACTAGTATGGGAAAATGGGGAAGGATAGAGAGAATGGAGCTCCCAGTTAGGGTAAAGAATATACATGGGAGAAATGAGGCAGAGGTAGAAAAGGAGGCACCATTACTTATGATCAGAGAGAGGAATTTCAGGGTTTAGTGTTATGAAGGTGGCAAAGTTTAGGGTGATGTTGAAGCCTAAGACGTGATGACTTTTTTTGTTTGTTTTTTTGTTTTGTTTTGGTGAGGCAATTGGGGTTAAGTGACTTGCCTAGGGTCACACAGCTAGTAAGTGTTAAGTGTCTGAGGCCAGATTTGAACTCAGGTCCTCCTGACTCCAGGGCCAATGCTCTATCCACTGCGCCACCTAGCTGCCCCGATGTGATGACTGTTTTGAAGATATAGGTCATGAGAGTTGACCTCTTTGAGGTCCGGGACTCTCATTTTTGTCTTTGTACCCTCAATGTTTTTGTATGCCCAGTGGCTTGCAAATATGCAATGCTAAATAGATGTTTTGCTTAGTTGAGTTGAATTGTTAGGTCAAGGCATTTGATGATGGGACATTAATGGATATATTGAAGTCCTCAAACATGAGGACAGAGGTGTGGTGGAAAGGAAAATTGGGAGCCAGGGACTGAATTCTTTGAAAGGTGATGTGCTGTAGGGGATCAAGTGTTGGGCTTGGAGTCAGAATACCTGGTTTTGTCCCTTCTCAGACACTAACTAGCTCGTGATTATGGACAAGTCATTTAGCCTCTTGGGACCTCAGCCTCTTCATCTGGATAGAGGAATGATAATTCTTGCCCTCTATCCCTCATAGGGTTCTCGTGAAGAAAGCTTTTTGCAAACTTTAATTGTAAATTATGGTCATTGAGAAAAGTGGGGAAAAAAACCATGACCACAGAAGAAAGCAATAAGGAAATGGATGGACCGATATAGATGGATGGAATAAACCTCAAAGGAAGAGAGGCTATATAGTGATGCAAGCAGAAGAAGATTGGGGAAGTGGCAGTGGGGAGCAAGGGGTATGACAACCTCTCTCCCTGACCCCATGGCCATGAGACAAGAGGCAACCAGCGTTAGAGAGGGTTAGTAGACATAAGGTGTCTGGCAGAAACCTGAGTTTCAGTGAGCACAGGAAGATGGAAAGAGTTAGAGGGAGAGATATAGGATGAAGGAACAATAAGACAGATTTTATAGAAGGCACAATGAAAAGAGGGCACAAAGAGAACAGGGGCTAAGGAAAGACAGGACTGAGTTGAATAGGGATAAGAGAATAAAGAAGCGAGAGCAGGGGAAGGAGTATGTTCTTTCTCCAAATGTGAGAACTGTAGATATGAGTGGAGGAAAGATTGCCTTGAGTAAACCCCTGGTGATGGGGCCATGATCTGACTCAGACTCTGGGCCAACTGGCTCTCATTTGGGTTGGGTGACTCTACATAGGGCCATTCAATCTAGTCTAGGTTACTGAAAGATGGGAAAGGAGGCAAGAATGTACAGGGTGTGTTCTCCAGAAGGTGAATTGACTAACTGGGCTAGAGTGAAAAGCAAGAGCAATGGAGTGGTGTGAGATAAGGCTGGAGAGATACATTGGAGCCAGACTGTAGAAGGCCTTGAATGCCATGCAAAGAAGTCTGAAAGTCTTATTTAAGTATATAATAAGATGCCACTAAATATTTCAGGGCAGGAGAATGGCATGGCCAGAACAGTGCAGTACATAAGGGAGATTAATCTGGAAGCAGTTGAAGGATGGTTTATAAAGGAGCAACTGGAGGCAGACAGGCACCAAGTACTCAGAAAAGACAAGACATTCATTGTTTTTTCCAAAGGGAAAGAGATTTTCCTTGAAGTCTAGCCTACAGAGGCTCACAGCCAATACTCATGAAGGATTTTCCCCCTGGTGGACTGTACTTTCTCTGTGTAGAACAAGGATAAATAGTGCCTGACTTCTAGGCTGGTTGTTCACCACAGAAGAAACCCAGTCAGCCTCAAAATAAAGTTTTAAAAGCAGACCCAGAAATAGCATGTTACCTAAATGTTTGACTTCCTGAATAACATTAGCTCAAGTCTTTGTTGGCAAACTTGGAGAAGACAGAACTCTTAGATAAATCCCAGAGAAGAGCTGAAGGAAAACATCATCACCCCATCTGAATGGATATTCCAACTAGGTGGCACAATGGATCGAGTGCTGGGCCTGGAATCAGAAGGACCTGAGTTCAAATCCAGTCTCAGACAGTTACTAGCTATATGACCCTGGACAAGTCACTTAACCCTATTTTCCTCAGTTTCCTTATCTGCAAAATGAGCTGAAGTAAGAAATGGCAAACCACTCCAATATCCAAGAAAACCCTATATGGGATCACAGGATCACAAAAAGTCAGACATGATTGAAATGACTGGACAAGAACAATGTGCCAGTCACTGCTCTAAGGGATGAGATTACAAAGACAAAAAAGTGACCTCAAGGAGCTCCCTAATGAGGGAGATGGTATGAAAACAACCATGTATGAGCAAAATGTATACAGGATAAACTGGAGATCATCTCAGAGGGAGGTACTGAGGGTAAAGAAGGCTAGAACAAGCGCTCTCTCTCTCTCTCTCTCTCTCTCTCTCTCTCTCTCTCTCTCTCTCTCTCTCTCTCCCCCCCCCTCTCCCTTCTTCCCTCCCTCCCTCCCTCCCTCTCTCTTTTCAGGGCAATGAGGGTTAAGTGACTTGCCCAGGGTCACAGAGCTAGTAAGTGTCAAGTGTCTGAAGCTAGACTTGAACTCGGATCCTCCTAAATCCAGGGCCGGTGCTTTATCCACTGTGCCACTTAGCTTCCCCCTAGAATTTTTGCAGAAGGTGCAACTTTAGCTGAGATTTGAAGGAAATCAGAATTATACTGTTACCATAGCGGGGAGAACTAGGAGAAATGGGTCTAATTTGTTGGAAGGTAGATTATGTTTCAACATGTGGAAATTTCCTAGGAATTAGAGCTCCCCCAAAGTGGAATGTGCAGATTCACGAGGAAGCAAGTTCTCCACTGAAGGAGGTCTTTGACTCCATATTGAATGACCACTTGTCAGCAATGTCAAAGAGGAGATTCTTGCTGCACGTAGCTGTTGGCTAGATGGTGTCTGAGATCCCTCCAGGCCGCAAGACTCCAATGATCTTCAGAACCTTCCTAAGACAATTCAAATGGAAGTGATTCCGTTTCCTGGCATGGTGCTGGTAGACTGTTCAGGTTTCATAGGAATATGACAACAAGATCAGCACAAGGGTTCTGTAAAGCCTCAGTTTGGTAGGCAGTCTCTTCTCTCCCACACTTTCTTTTGGAGTTTCCCATACACTGAGCTAGCTCTGGCAATACATGCATCAGCCTCATCATTTATGTGTACATCCCTGGAAAGTATAATGCCAAGGTAAGTGAACTTGCCCGTGGCATTCAAAATTTCTCCATTTCCTGTAGCAATAGTTCCATGTATGGATGGTATTGTGCTGGCTGGGGGAGAACCTCTATTTTCTTGGTGTTAATTGTTAGGTCGAAATTAGTACAAGCAGCAGAGAATCAATCCATACTTTGTTGCATCTCCGTCTCAGAAGCTGCATTGAGTGCATGATCATTTTCAAATGAAAAGTCACGTACTAACCCTCCCTCCATTTTAGTCTTGGCTTGTAGCCTTTATAGAAATGTAGTAGCTGATGATGCCATTTTCATTCTTGAACGTCTCTGACATTGCTGAAAATATCATGCTAGAAAGTATGGGAACACATACACAGCCCTGCTTTACTCCCTTGGTGACTAGAAAAACATGAAAACATTGTTCATTATCCATGTAATGGAAAGAGCCCTGGGTTTGGAGCCAAAGGGTCTGAGTTCTAACCCCAGGTCTGATATGGTCTATCTGTGTGATGAGGATCTTCTATAAAATAAGGGAGTTCAGGGGGCAGCTAGGTGGCGTAGCGGATAAAGCACCGGCCCTGGATTCAGGAGCACCTGAGTTCAAATTCAGCCTCAGACACTTGACACTTACTAGCTGTGTGACCCTGGGAAAGTCACTTAACCCCCATTGCCCCACAAAAAAAAAAAAAAAAGGAGTTCAAATAAAGGATTTCTAGGGTTCCTTTCTACTCTATGAATCTAGGTCTAATGTTCTTCCCACTACACTAGGCTCCCTCATAGAATCTGATTCCATGATTCTAATCTATGTGGTAGATAGGTTAGCTTATCTTTAATTTAAAGCCACAAGTTTCAGTGTTTTTTGGCCAAGGATAAGCGGCGTAAGGGCTACTAACAATAAAACCAAAGCTCCTGGGAGGGCCATGGACATAGAGTCCTGGAAAAGGAAAAAGGTCCCAGAAATGAGGTTACACCTGAATGAGAAACTCATTGAAGATGGATAGGAGCTTGGAAACAGCAATATTGGCTTGTACCCAAGCAGACTGGGATGAGAAGGGACACTGTAATGTCTAAAAGAGAAAGGTGTCTGCTAACTATAAACCACTAACCTTGGCTTTGATTCCTGGTAAAATTACAGACGGTATTGTTAAAAGTCTGACCTATGAAGTTGCCCAGGGTCACACAGTTAGTAGCAGATCTAGTACTAGAACCTAGGTCACCTGGTCCAGTTTAATTTCTACTGCACCACATTTGGCAGATGGTCACAACAATTTCTGACAAGACTATACTTAAAGCATGGTAGGATCTTCCTTAGCATGTATTCCATGGTCTTTGAGAATTCAGGGTCACCTCCATTCCATATTGGAGAAGGACTTTCCAGAGCTTCCTAATGTCTAGGTTGGTGGTGCTCTCTCCTCCCTCAAACCAGGTTAGACTATGTACTTATTGGTGGAGATGTGTCTGATAGATAGACAAATGATGGATAGACAGATAATAGATATAGAGATGGACAAATGATGGATAGACAGATAATAGATATAGAGATGGACAAATGATGGCTGGATAGATGATAGATATATAGATAGACAAATGATGGCTGGATAGATGATAGATATATACAGATAGATAAGATTATATACTGGTAAATAGATAAAACATTTATTAAGTACTTACTGTGTGTGTCAGGCACAAGGCTAATCCCTATGACACAAATAGAAGCAAAAAGACAGCCCCTATGGGGGCAGCTAGGTGGTGCACTGGATAGAGCACCAGCCCTGGAGTCGGGAGGACCTGAGTTCAAATCCAGCCTCAGACACTTCACCCTTAACTAGCTGTGTGACCCTGGGCAAGTCACTTAACCCCAATTGCCTTGCAAAACAAAACAAACAAAAAAAGACAGCCCCTGCCCTCAAGGAGGACATATATCCTTATATTCCAGGAGAAGAAGATATATAAAAGGGAGCTGAGGAGATTGGGAGGGAAAATTCCCTAAGCAAAGTTAATAACCACAAGGAGATCCTAGAGGATCGTGGTCTGAACCCTTTGGATCATAAACTTCTTGAAGTCAGCGATTACTTAGTTGCCTTTTTCCCTTTGTATCCCCCAAAATAGTAAAGGCTTAATAAATGTTTGTCGAACTGTGTTAACATGTAGAAAAAGAAGCAATGATCACAAAGAGCTTGCCTCTCTTCCTCAAGAAAAAGTATCAGAACAGCCCCATTTCCTTTTCTTTTTTCTTTTTTTTTATGACAAAATTACTGGCCTGGTAGATCTGAGGAATGATGTGGGACTAGTTTATCTAGATTTTAGCAAAGTATTCAACAGGAGCCTCTTAGGTTCTTTATGCAACCTGGATGATAGTACAGGCAGTGCTAGAAATAGCAGGCAGCACTCCCCCTCTACCACTAACTGTCATTGTTTTTCTCCGCAGTTTCCTTATTGAGAGCTTTCCATTCCTCCCATGATGCCTTGAAATAATAAAACATTTTAATCGGGACAGAAATAAGTATTAATAGTCAGCAAGCATTCATGAAGCACTTAGGATGTATCAAGCACGGTGCTAAATGGTTATGATACCCAAAAAGGGCAAAAACAATTCCTGCCCCTCAAGGCACATATGGGGAGATAGCATATAAGTAATTAAGTACATAAGACAGGCAGACAGACAACTAGATGGTTTAGTGGATAGAGCACTGGGCCTAGAGTCAGGAAGACCTGAGTTCAAATCTGGCTCAGACATTCACTAGCTGCATGACCCTGGGCAAGTCACTTAACTTCTGTTTGCCTTAATCCATTGGAGAAGGAAATGGCAAACCAGTCCAGTTTCTTTGCAAGAAAACCCCATGACCAGTATGGTTCATGAAGTCAAGAGGAGTTGGATACAACTGAACAACAACTACTATATATCTATCAATGCATATATGTTTGTACATATATGTATATGTGTTTCATACCTATATGTACATATGTGTATATATGCATGTGCATGTTTTAATATATACACTTGCATACATGTATATATATACACAGAGAATAAATGGAAGGCAATTTCAGAAGAGAGTGCACAAGCAGCTAGGAGTACTAGGAAAGGCCTCCTGCAGAGGAGGACATGAGCTGAATTTTGAAGCAAGACAAGGAAGGAAGGAGGCAGAAGGGAAGAGAGAAAATATTGAAGGCAGAGAGAAAGACGGTGCAAAGGATCAGAAATGGGAGATGGAGAGTCATGTGTAAGGAAGAGCAAGTAGGTATAACTTGATCATAGAATTAGTGGAAGGGAATTAAGTACAAAAAAGCCTGGAAAGGTGGAAGGGACCAGGTTATGAAGAGCTTTAAATGCCAAAGAGGAGACTATATTCCATCCTAAAGATAATAGCCACTGGAGTTTATTAAATCAGAGGGCGATGTGACCTCTGTTTTAGAAGCTTCACTTTAACCGTTCAGCCAGTTGGCTAGCATAATAGTTAGCATTTATATAGCACTCAAGGCAGTGATTGGAGCACTCGGTCTAGAGTCAGGAGTTCAGGAGATCAAATCCAGCTTCAGACACTTACTAGCTGTGTAACCCTTTACTGCAGCTGCCTCAGATTTCTCAACTGTAAAATGAAGATAATAATAGCACCTACCTCACAGGGTTGTTGAGAAGATCAAATGAGATAATATTTTTAAAGCATAATTTATCACAGTGCTTGGTGTGTAGTAGCTGCTATGTAAATGCTTAATTTCTTTCCCTCCTACTTTAAGGTCTGCAAAGTACTTTATAAATATTTCTTCATTTTATCTTTACAACAACCCTGGGAGGTATATTCTATTATTGTCTCATTTACAGATGAAGAAACTGAAGTAGAAAAGGTTATGTGACTTGCCTTGGGTCATATATTTAGTAAATGTGGGAGGCTAGATTTGAACTCAGGTTTTCCTGACAGTCGACTCAGAGTTCTATCATCTACTGTACTAGTCAAAAGCATTTTTTAGGTGCTATGTGATAGACAGCTCTGTGGCATAATGGGTAGAGCTCTGGGTCTGGAGTCAGGAAAACTTGAGTTCAAATCTAACCTCAGACACTTACTAAATATGTGACCCTGAGCAAATCACTTAACCCTGTTTGCCTCAGTTTCCTCATCTGTAAAATGAGCTGGAGAAGGAACTGGCAAACTACTACAGTATCTTTGCCAAGAAAACCCCAAATGGGGTCACAAAGAGGTGGATGCGACTGAAACAATTCAACGACAACAAACATGCCAAACACTATAGATACAAAAAAGGGCAAAAATGGGGCAGCTGGGTGGCATAATGGATGAAGCACCAGCCCTGGATTCAGGAGGACCTGAGTTCAAATGTGACCTCGGACACTTGACACTTACTAGCTGTGTGACTGTGGGCAAATCACTTAACCCTCATTGCTCACAAAAAGGGGGGGAGGGCAAAAATATGATCTCTGTCCTCAAGGAAGTGGCATCCTAATGGGGGAGATCACATGCAAATAATTATGTACAAGCATGATACATACAGTATAAATGGGGGGTAATCATAGAGGGGAGTACACCTGAATGGAGGATGGATTGGAGTGAGGAAAGAGCAATGAAAACAATCTCAGCACACACTCCCCCAACCACCAATATCCTTCTTGTCTTCTTTCTTCCCAGAAGACTTTGTCCCATTTTTAACAAACCATCCCTGCTTATCTCTCCATCTTCATGTTCATGAACTACAACAGATACTTCCATCAAATTTCCAGGCACTTGGCAGGAAACAAACATTCTCCTCTGGACATTTTGCTCCACTGAGTGGCAGGTAGAGAGCTTCTCTCCCCATATCAATTGATAAGAAAACGTCTGCCATGCATGCAACAGGAAGTCTCTTTCCTTACCCATTGTACAGTGAGCAAGCACTGGCTCACTCTCCCAAAGGTAGAACACTACATCGGCCCCACCAGTGCTCCAGGGTACCCTGAGGAACCCCACGGATGCTTTTTCTCTATTGCCATTGGTTTGAGCTTCCACAGACTGTGCTCCCCTACAGCCAGCGACCAGTTCTACCCAACATCAGGTAGCTTTCAAAAAGACACATTTACTTTAAATATACAAGAACAAACATACAAGTATTTCTCTCTTGCCCAGCAACTCACAGGATATATTCTTCCCTACACCACCTTGGTTTGTTAAGAAGTAGGCTTGCAACTTAGCTCAGTTTGTGAGATTAAAAATTGGATATTAGATCATAAAGCTCCCCTACTTAACCTTTCCCTTAATTTATCTCCCAGACTAGTAAATGGAAGAAGCTTTTGGTTTTCTAGATAGACCTTTTATTGTTATGGTAGTCACAAGGTGATGTTGATTAGAAGGATAGGAAAGTAGAAACACAATACAAATCGTCTTAAGTCTAAGCTTAGTCTATATTCCTTATAAAAACTCACCCAAACCTAAAGGTCACCTTTGGAGAGAGCGAGACTGTCCGTGCCCCGCCGCCAGGAGCCCAGCCCAGCCAGAAAAAGCCCCACTTCCGTTCTCTCCACCCTGGAAGTCGAGTCCGCCGCAGGCAGTCTGACGTGTGCAGCAGGCAGACTGGTGGTCTCCTCCCCAAAAGGGTGGTCCTTCAAAAACTGGCGTCTTTCAGTTATCCTAACCGACTGTTAAAAAACTTTCATATTTTTTACCACATTTCCCCCCTTTGCTTCCTCAAGAAATGGAATGTTTCCTTGATGGAACAGTAAAAAGAATATAATAACTATTGCTAACTAATCATATGTGAATAACGATATAGAAAAGGAAGAGAGGAAAGTTTTGTCCAGAGGGGCGATTTTTTTTTTTTGTCCTCATGAACTGACGCTTTGACATTAGTCTTGCAAAGGGAGAGCCTCTGCAGAGAGTACATGTTACAGATAGTATATATTATAACAGAAAGGAGATAGTAAAAGCTAATAAAGCAAAACAGTTCATATAAAGTCTCTGAGTTCTCTTGTCTTCTTGAAGTGGTAAGATGTCATCAGGAGGAAACTGGATTCTGGTCTGGAAAACTGGATTCTGGACTCTGGTCTGGATTCTGGACTCTGGACTCTGGTCTGGAAAGCTGGATTATCTTCTTTAACTGTTTGAATTGCTGTATTTCTTACTAAACCTTAGCATAGCATTGTCAATGATCAAATTAATAAATTCCATTACATTCCCTCCTTTATATCCTTAGACTTCTAATAGAGGTTGAGGTAGTTATGCAATCTGTAACACTTTTTACCACCATGTGTCTGGATCAAAGCCAAATTTAGTATGTGTTCATGACACCTGAAAATGTTATGGAAAGGTTATCATACCATATCTCATGGTTCCGAGACAGCCAGTGATTGTGCTAGGCCACAGGTGAGTTCAACTGAGTGAGATAAAAAGATAAATAAGTTCAGTTAAATTAGGTTAAATTAGGAGGGAGAGAGGATGAATACTGGACTGTGCCTAGTAATTGTGCTCTACATAGTCACCATCATAAGCAAACCATGGACTTACGTATACCTGTCTCTCCTTTTGTTGCACGTATATTTTCTCCAGGGCCTGCATCAGAGTTCACAGCAAGTAAGTCTCTGAAATGATAAGTTTCCATACTTCGGAAATCTCATTAATTTCACCAAAGACAGTATGATGGTAAAAATGCATGCTATGCTGCATAACTGAGAGTATATTAGTGATATATACAATAATTGCAAACCATACCCAGAGTATAATGACATATAAATAATAAACGAATGTAAATAGCTGATTATATTAAACATTATTACATAATCTTCTTTTAGACATTATTACATAATCTTCTTTTAGCAAGTAAACCACATCATCTTATACATGAATTCTCTAGTATAACAGTAGCAGATACTTAAAGTGGTGATTAATTTATCAAAAAGAAGTAAGACTTCAATTAGCAAGATTCAATATTCAATGTTTTCAGTGAGGTATCAAGCAATAGGGTTCAATAACCCTTTCTGGTATTTTTAGTTAAACAGAACAACATACAAGAGAAAGGAGAAAAAAAATAAAACAAAACTCATTAGAACTCATGGTTCTCTCAAAAAGAAACAGTAAAGAATTCTGGTAGCTTCTGAGGCCCGATGGCCTCACCCACAGCATATACTTAAAATGTCTTTGAATAATCACTTAGTTTACAAAATTTAGTTTTAAAGAAAAGCAAAATCAAAAACCAAAAATAAAAAGCAAAAGATTCGCTAAGCACCCTTTTGTGTTCTTAAAGAACTTAAAGGTGTGGTGAATTCCAGGTCTTTTCAGTGCCTTTCAAAAGTCAAAACAAAAAAAAAACAAAAAGAATTAAAAAAAAAATAGTTGAGGTGGGCCAGAAAACTAGGCCATGTGCTTTAGTGGTTTGCCTGTAGAAGGAAATGCTTGTTAAATTATAAGGTATTTAAGCTGCTAGAGTTTGGGGTATGCCACATTGTTTTAACTGGTTCCCCAATTCTCTGCATGCCAAAGTGGCAGGGGTTTCTGAATTGTCATTGATCTTTCTAATGCTGTCATAATGTTCTTTATGGTAGAAAATGTGGAGTTCTCTAGCATCAGTTTTGTCTGTGCCACTGATTTTCAATAAAGGCTGATTTAATTGATGAACCACCACATTCAGCTGATGCTGCTTAGCAAATGCTACAATTGTATCATTTCCTCCCCACTTTCCAAATTTCTTTAATTCGTCAACATATTCTTCGAAAGAGGAGTCATTTACTCTAAAAGACTCAAACTCTTGTCTATGGTTAATCATGTAAGAAGCAGCTTCTTGTCTATGTCTGAGATGATTTCTACAATGACCTTCTAGCTGGTCTGCTAAAGCCCTAAAAAGGCAATTTCCGTCTCCTGATACTTTACGAAGACTAAGTCCCAAAGCATTTAACTGATCAGTGGGATTATCAAATGGGAACTGCCTATTTCCTCTGAACTCTCTTTGCTCTTTAACAGTTGGTATCGTTAGGGTTTTTACCTCTTTAGCGTCTACCTCAGGTCTATCTGAAATCTCTTCACCTATGAATGGTGCAGGCTTTACATGAGAGCAATGAATCCATGAGTCTTTTTCACCAATTTTAATGGCAGTAGGAGATGTCAATAATACCTGAAAAGGTCCTTCCCAGGCAGGTTGGGTTCCACTGGTTCTCTGAAAATTCTTTACATATATTTTATCTCCTGGGTTGAGGTTGTGCAATGAAAAGTCAAATGGGCCTGCCTGGACCACAGCTCCTGCCTCATGGAGTTCACGTAGCCTGGTCTGTAATTCCTGTATATAGGAGGCAACAGAAGTATCACCTCCCACCAGTGATGTATAAACTGGGGAAAGAGTTTTAGCTTGGATAGGAGGGTGACCAAAAAGCATTTCATAAGGAGATATATGAAGTTCTCCTCTTGGTCTACTGCGTAGATAGAATAATGCCAATGGTAGAACATCAGGCCATTTCAAATGGGTTTCAGTACATAATTTGCCAATCATGCTCTTAAGCTCTTTATTCATACGTTCAACTTGGCCTGAACTTTGTGGATGGTAGGGCGTGTGGAATTTTGGAGTCACTCCCAAGAAAGAGTAGATTTGGGATAAAATCGAATCAGTGAAATGTGTGCCTTTGTCAGAATCGATGCGGGCTGGTGGGCCAAAACGAGGTACTATCTCTTTAAGAAGAATTTTGGCAACAAAGGCAGCTGTGGCTCGGGGGCTGGAAAATGCTTCTACCCACCAAGTGAGCTGATCAACTATAACAAGGCAAAATTTATAATGTCCTGCTTTTGGCATAGTAATATAATCAATTTGTAAGTGCTCAAAAGGTGTATATGCTAGGGGATGCCCTCCATAAGCTTTGGCTTTAAAAGCATACTGATTATAAGACTGACATGTGGAGCAGCCCGAGCAGATTCGAGATGCTGTATTAGTCACACCTGGTGCTATCCAGGTTCTCTTAATAGAGTCTACAATGCCTTGTGTACCAAAATGGCCTTTTCTGTGAACAGAGAGGCATACCTGGTGGTAGAATTTCTGGGGAAGAAGTGGCTTACCTTCCAGAGACACCCAGATGCCATTGATCTGTTTCGCCTTAAATTTCTTTTTCCACTTTTCTACTTCAGAATCGTCATAGGTTAGGTTGGAAGGAATATCCTCAGAAGGTGAAAGGTTAAATACATGTTCAGGAGCTTCTAATGCAGCAAGCTTGGCTGCAGAATCAGCTCGTGCATTTCCCTTTGAAACAGGATCCCTAATCCCTGTGTGGGCAGGGCAATGTACAACGGCTGGGGAAGAAGGCAGTTTCAGGGCATCTAAGAGGTCCTTGATAAGGTCCCCATTGGCAATAGCCTTGCCCGAGGATGTTAGAAAGCCTCGTTGATGCCAAATCATACCGATAAAGTGGCATATGCCAAAGCCATATTTCGAGTCAGTAAAAATGGTGGCTCTCTTATCTTTGGCTATATTACAGGCCTGTGTAAGAGCCACAAGTTCAGCAGCCTGTGCACTAAAATGGGAAGGCAGAGAAGCTGCCCAGAGGGTGTCATAATCAGAAACTACAGCAGCTCCAGTAAAACGGGTTCCCTCTCTCATAAATGAGGAACCATCTGTATAGAGGACAAGATCAGGATTTTCTAAAGGTGTATCAAAAAGATCATCACGGGGTTTTTCAGCCATATCAACTAAAGAAGCACAGTCATGCAACGGTTCCCCTGAGAATGGTAAGTTAGGGAGTGGTGTTGCTGGATTAAGAACTGTGCAGCGTTTTAAAGTGATATTCTCATTACCTAACAGGGTTATTTCATACTTAGCCAGCCTTTGATCTGAAAAGGCTTGTGTCCTGTGACGTAGTAAGAGAGCCTTCACTTCGTGAGGGCATTGCACAGTTAGAGGGTTACCTAGGACCAAATCACAGGCTTTTTCTACCAAAAGGGCTGTGGCCGCCACTGCTCTAAGGCAAGGTGGTGCTCCAGCCGCTACAGGGTCCAGCTGAGTTGAATAGTAGGCTATAGGGCATTGGTTAGGCCCCAGTGTCTGAGTCAGAACTCCAGAAGCCACCCCCCTTTGTTCATGCACAAAGAGAGTGAAAGGCTTACTATAATCTGGTAGTCCTAGGGCAGGTGCTGATAACAAGGCCGGTTTTAATTCTTTTATGGCTGAGAGATGCTGGGGATCCAACTGTAAAATGTCTGGGACAGGGGCAGCTAGGTGGCACAGTGGATAAAGCACCGGCCCTGAATTCAGGAGTACCCGAGTTCAAATCCGGCCTCAGACACTTAACATTTGCTAGCTGTGTGACCCTGGGCAAGTCACTTAACCCCAATTGCCTCACTAAAAAAAAAAAAAAATGTCTGGGACAGAACTTTTTGTAAGAGCTATGAGAGGTTTAGTAATTTCACCAAAAGAGGGTATCCATTGTCTACAGTACCCGGCTGCTCCCAGAATGGCTCTCAACTGCCTCTTAGTAGTGGGGGCAGAGAGTTGTTGAATGGCCTGGACTCACTTAGAAGAGATAGAGCGAGTTCCAGCAGCCAAAATAAATCCTAAATATTCTACCTGGGGCAAACACCATTGTACCTTTGTCTTGGAAACCTTGTGTCCTCTCTTGTGCAGCTCCAGCAGTAAGTGACGGCTATCTTCCTGACAAATTTCAGCATTAGGAGAGGCCAAAAGTAAGTCATCAACATATTGTACTAGTATGGAGCCCTTAAAGGTAATAGAGGCCAGATCCTGCTGTAAAATTTGGGAAAATAATGTGGGACTGTCTACAAATCCCTGTGGGAGTCTAGTCCAGGTCCACTGTCTATTTTTCCAGGTAAAAGCAAATAAATATTGGAAGTCCTCATGTACTGGTATGGAGAAAAAGGCAGAGCAGAGGTCTACCACTGTGAAACATGTAGATTCATAGGGAATTGATGAAATTATCATAGCTGGGTTTGCAACTATAGAATGTCTAGGAATAACATAATTATTAATCGTTCTAAGATCTTGCACAAAACGATAAACAGGTTTACCATCTGGCCCAGGCTTGGGTTTTTTAACTGGCAAAATGGGAGTATTGCATGGAGAGTGATGGCATGGAATAATAATACCCTGGCTTTTCAAAGCCTCAATTACAGGGGTGATCCCTTCTATTGCTTCCCTAGACAATGGATACTGTGGAATGGAGGGGGGTGGTCCCCCCTTAACTTTAAAGGTAACAGGCATGGCAGACTTAAGGAGCCCCACCTCATTAGGGGATGAGGCCCATAAAGACTCAGGAATGTCAGAGGGGATTTTGGATACCTCCCCTGCTGTTCCTTGAGCTTCTGTAAGTAAAATTGGTAATAAATGAACAGTATCCTCTGGCAATTGTAGGGAGACAGCCCCATCTGGAGCACAAGATATGGTTGCTCTAAGCTTGCAAAGGAGATCACGACCTAATAAATTTACAGGGGCATCAGGCATGAGTAAAAATGAATGTTCTACTGTTAAGGGCCCCATAGATACCATGCAAGGATTCAATTTTGCCACTCTCTGGCTCTTTCCTGAGACTCCCACTACATTCAAAAATCCTACAGGTCTACACCCAGCATCTGGTTTGCTTACTAATACTGATTTAGAGGCTCCTGTATCTAGCAGACAATTGTAATAAGTCTCCCCCACTTTTAGGGTGACATGTGGTTCTTTACTCTGGGGAGGTAAATGGACTGGTACAAGGGCATTCAAAAAATCTGGATCTGGGAATATATGGCTTTCATTATCTATGTTCCATTCCTCCCCAAGACACCGTCATTCCTGTGTCCTCCTCTGAGGGGAACCTTGGTTACCATTATTCTGGTACTGCCTTACCTCCGAAAAGATCTATTTCTATTTTGATTTTGCCTGTAATTAGAATTAGAATTTCTTCTCCAAGTCCTACACTCTCTCAATTCATGCCCCTCCTTACGACAGTAACAACACACCTTAGTGTCCTTGTTCTGGTGTTCACATGGCTGACTAGGAATCGCCAGTGCCAGAATGCTCTGTTTAGGGTGATCTGGACCTTCCTCACGTGAGTCAAAGACATAATTTGCAAGTTCCTTAATCCTATCTACCGTGAGATTTCTCCAGTCTGGACATTGTTTCAGAAAGTATCTGCGTATTTCTGGCAGTGAATTATAAACAAATGTGTTGAGAACGATATAGGAATCTCTTAAATCTACTGGATCCAATCTGGTGTACTGTCTAGTGGCCTCACAAAGTCTATCATAAAACCTGTTTGGTCTTTCATTAGCCTCCTGAGGTAGGCTTAAAAATTTCTGCCAGTTTTCCGGTTTTCTAGAGCAAGATTCCATTCCCTTCAGAAGTGTTTCTCTAGCATCTTTTAATCTTTGGAAATCCCTATCATTATTATAATTCCACTCTGGATCCTTTAGAGGCCATTCCACATCGGCCTTACCCTTCGCAACAAGGGCATTTCCTGCTGAGATAATATCTGTAATCTCTGTTGGGGACAGTAAAGTTTCCATAAGGCAAGTAACATCAGCCCAGGTGGGTTGGTATATATTAAATATAGTCCTTAACTGTGAAATTACAGTGTTTGGATTTTTCTCAAAACTAGGGATGATTGATTTCCATGCGCTCAAGTCACTTGGTTTAAAGGGGCTATATTTTCTGTCTTGAATTGGTGCTCCTTTTTTGGTATGTTCTATAGTTTCCTGCAGGGGGAGCAGTTTCTGCTGATCTGATTCTAAACTTGGATCATCTCTAGTAGAAAGAGCCATCTTGAGGACTCTCTCCATATGTGACAATTTCCCCCATATTATAACAATGATAATAGCAAAAATAAAATCCTTAGTCGTATGAACTATGGATGTGGTATTAAAAGGTATTTCAATGGCAGGCATAAAATTTCTACTTATATTAAACGTATTTTCCCAAAGATTCACACTTATACTATTATACAAAAAACTTTTTGCTGCCTGAATGAGGAAAAAACCAATAATGTTATGAAGGACCATTGAGTAAACTATTCCTCTAAGTCGGGACGTTATGCTGTCCCAATACATTCCGATGAGAAAAATCAAAGGGATAGTAGAATATTCAAGCATCTTGCCCTTTAAACTCGGCTGGCTTTTCTGTTTAAAACAAGGCTTTTAGAGGCTTAAAGTCTTTAAGGGAGATTAGACAAAGGGAAAGTCTGGGGGGGGGTATTTGGAAAATCCACCGAATTAGCCGGCTTGTGGTCAAACTAGGGAGGGTGGGAGGGTCCTTAAGGTCCCTTCAGGGTTGCCAAACTGTGAGATTAAAAATTGGATATTAGATCATAAAGCTCCCCTACTTAACCTTTCCCTTAATTTATCTCCCAGACTAGTAAATGGAAGAAGCTTTTGGTTTTCTAGATAGACCTTTTATTGTTATGGTAGTCACAAGGTGATGTTGATTAGAAGGATAGGAAAGTAGAAACACAATACAAATCATCTTAAGTCTAAGCTTAGTCTATATTCCTTATAAAAACTCACCCAAACCTAAAGGTCACCTTTGGAGAGAGCGAGACTGTCCGTGCCCCGCCGCCAGGAGCCCAGCCCAGCCAGAAAAAGCCCCACTTCCGTTCTCTCCACCCCGGAAGTCGAGTCCGCCGCAGGCAGTCTGACGTGTGCAGCAGGCGGACTGGTGGTCTCCTCCCCAAAAGGGTGGTCCTTCAAAAACTGGCGTCTTTCAGTTATCCTAACCGACTGTTAAAAAACTTTCATATTTTTTACCACAAGTTTCAACATTGCCCTGGTCCTAGCAATTTCATATCCGATGGAGACATTGCTGCTCAATGAGACTTCATTCCAGCTCTTGACAAACTGGGACTTTGAAGGTTTCCTTCAAAGATCGTTCCCCATTTCTTGGGGCATTAAAGCCAGACTGGCATAAAAACCTGACCTGAACCCTGACATGTTTCTGTGGAACTCTCTCATGACCTTTCAAAGCTCCCAAGGTCAGAGACTACATTCCCCTAAGCTAGAACAAACAAACAAACAAACAAACAAAAAGGCCAAGGGCCAAGGGTCAAGACCCATGTCTCAGGGCCACGTGGTCTCAGAGACCAAAGTTTCTGCCCCAGTAGTATGATGTCTCACAGGATGCTATGAATGAATTGCTGAATAAAGTGAAGAGAGATGACCAATGCCCACCCAGGTCCTTTCAAGGACACTGATAGTTCTAACTATTCAGAAAATCAAAAATGGCTACTCTTAACCAGAGGGACAGGTGACTGGAACCTTCCAAAGGAAGACCACACACACTCCACATTCCCTCCAAGGCACCCATATTGCTTTAACTCGTATATAATGTCACCATGACAACCCCAGAAGCAGCACTCCAGGCCCTCCATGTACAGAACTGCAATGGTCGAGTGAGCCAACACGGATTGCACATGTGCCAGTCAAAAAAGGGAGTTGGGGAAAGCCGTGGCACTCTGAGGAATCACTAACAACAATTATGATGATGATCTCATATTTCTAAGGCCCTCTAAATTGTACAAGATACTTTTCTCCTGTGAAACGTGCCAATAATTCTGAAATGATTCAAACATAAAGTCTGCACATGGACCATTAGATCTTACCCAATCTGTCTGGACTCCCCTCTCCATTCAGGACCCCTCACATTCACAGATTCAAAGATGGATTTGGACATTTTAAATCTGCACATACAACTAAAGACATGTTTTTCTCAAGCTTGTAACTATTCATGAAGTACAATGTCCGAGTTGCCCACCATACAGTGATTTATTTGATCCACCAGTCAGGTGGCCTCATTCCATTCTCTCTGACACATGCTTGGAATAACTTTTCTAGAAATCTGCAGTATCCCCACAGGCCAACAGGTGGCTCCTAGTATTGCCAAGTCAAGAGCTTCAGTAGATGTGCCTGACGGTTGGGTTCAATCCCTAAAGGTTCAATGTGGAATTAACCGAGAGTATGAAATGGAACATTACTCAAATTATTAAAATGTAAAATCTTTACTTAGCCCATATGACCTCACTCAATCAGTCTGAACTCCCTTCTCTCAGCTCAGGACCCCCCACATTCACAAGTTTAAAGATAATTTATTGTAGTCACTGAATGTATTTTATATAGTGTAAAATGAAAAGAAATGGAAGGATGCTAGTAAATATTTAACAACCAGCTTGGGGGGTGCGGTGCCTGACACACTTTAAAGATCTGCATCATTAACATTTTCTAAGCAATAAAACAATAAGTCAAGCCCTGATTACATGTAAATGCTCACACTGGAATTTTAACAATCAGCTCTCTTAAGTCAGTTTGAGCTGGTTCCAGCACACCCTTAGAAATAGAACTATATGGAGATATTCTCCTTCAGCCATCTCCTAAACCTCTTCCACTTTGCCTTCTCAGGTATTTATGTGTGACCAAGGAGGATTTCTGAACCATACATATCCACAGTTTCTGGGAAGGGAGTATTCATGCCATGTCTCAGGATCCTGGAAAGTAAACAATGTCAGCAGAGAAAGTGGTGAGGGGCAGAAGGGAAGGGAACATGCATTTATTGAGTGCCTGCTATGTCCCAGGCACTGTGCTAAGTGCTTTACAAATATTTCATTCAAAATTCACAAGAACCCCCAAGAGACAGGTGCTATCTTTGTCCCCATTTAGGAAGTGTCTGAGGCCATATGTGAACTCAAGTCTTCCTAACTCTAGGCCCAGCACTCTATCCACTGTGCCACCACTCTTTCACAAAATTGACCCACCCAAATGGATTTACAAAAGTTGACAGGAGGGGGCAGCTAGGTGGTGCAGTGGATAAAGCACCAGCCCTAGATTCAGGAGGACCTGAGTTCAAATCTGGCCTCAGACACTTGACACTCACTAGCTGTGTGACTCTGGGCAAGTCACTTAACCTTCATTGCCCAACAAAAACAAAAGTTGACAGGATCAGAAATTGAGTGTCCTCTTTCATCAAGACTCCTATCCCTGTCTCTGTTCCATTCTAAGATTCTACCATGACACTGGTCTCGGTTCATTTTGCTCACTGAATACCATGACTTCACAACAACACATTGCACTTGGAGCAGCACCAGGAGGGTTAGTATGGGTATTTTTGTCTCCCCACGAATAAGGAAATTGACACTCAGAAAGGAAAACTTTAATTGCCTACGGTCACAGTTAATAAAGTGACAGCTTGGATTTGAACCAAGATCTCTCTCAATGAAGATGTATTAGGTGTTCATTATGTGTCAGGCTTAGTGCCGAGTGTGGGTGAGACAAAGAAATGGGAGGGAAAAAACCGAATCACAATCCCTGCATTCAAGAATGTCGTGTTCTAATAGGGGAGACAACGTGCAAATAGCTATACACAGATAGGCCTCTAGGTGGTGCCGTAGTGCAAAGAGTGCTGGGCCTGGAGTCAGGAAATCTCTACTTCATTCATGAGTTCAAATCTGCTGTCAGACACTTACTAGCTGTGTGACCCTGGACAAGTCACTTCATGCTGTTTACCTTGATTTCTTCCTCTGTAAAATGAGCTGATGAAGGAAATAACAAACCACTGCAGTATCTCTGCCAAAAAAATAACCACCACCAACAACAACCCAAATGGGATCACCAAGAGTTGGATATAACTGAAACTACAGAACAACAACATGTTCATAGTAGACATATGTGTGTATATACAGATATACATACATACATATATACGTACATATTAAATCATATAATCCCAGACAGAGAGCAGTAGAAGTGAGTGAGACTACGAAGGGCCTCCTACAGAAGATAGGATTCTCTCGATAACAAGGCTAATGTTCTTCCATTAGCACTAATCTTAGTAACCAGTAGTGACAGTAATTAGTGATAATAGTATCTTGGATACACCCTATATCTCTATTCCAGGCAGGCTCATGCAGTCTTCTAATTCAGCAGCACCCTCATCTATCCCATGCACCAAACTTGAGCCTCCAGAGGTTGGCATCAGGTCAGTGAGAGAAGTCCTGCCACAGCCTTCCTACTTTTTCCATCCTTAGTATAACAAACAGCCACAAGGTTGTGAGTTCTTCCAAAGGAGCTCAGACAGTCTTGTTTGTCTAAATTTGAGGTTCTGGGGAAACTTTATGGAAATTTTAATAGTTACTCGTGGAATAACATGTTGGCTGCCCAATTGGGCCAAGGACAAAGTGGTATAAACAGATACGTATGAACCAAAGTCCTCATGCCATGCCAATCCAGCAAGACATTATTCACCTCAGAGTTATGTTTGTGCAGTGGCTATAAATGTGTTCTTCATCTTTAAATGGGCCATTCAGCCACCCACCTGAATTTCTATCCTAAACTCAGCTGCATAGTCAGGAAGTGAATGACATAAGCTTTCTTCACAATAACTTATTATTCTCTCCCAAGAAATGAAGGCAGTGGAGGGTAGTGGGATGAGTCTTGGGTCTGCTATTTTGGTGACACTGAGCAAGTCACTTCCCTCTGAGATTATCTGTCATTTACACTGTTATCTATATTGTATGTACATTTGGGTTTTTTTCTATGCTGACTTCCCCCATTAGACTATGAGTTTCTTGAGGGCAGGGATAGTGATGGTTCCTTTCTTTATATCCCCACCCCTAAGCACGATGCCTAACATGCAGTAGGTCCTGGTTGACTAACTGGCTTCCATTCTCTAGATCTGTTTTACCCTCCACAAATTGATGAGATTGAACTATGTGATCCTTAAGTACCTTTCCAGTTTCAGATCCTATTATCTACCTTTCCACACCTACCCCTACCCCCAGAAATAGCTAAGTACATTAAGACCTTCTTGGTTGTCTTTCAGA
The DNA here is from genome assembly GCF_019393635.1 of Dromiciops gliroides. Lineage (NCBI taxonomy): Eukaryota > Metazoa > Chordata > Mammalia > Microbiotheria > Microbiotheriidae > Dromiciops > Dromiciops gliroides. Next base: position 621,140,440 of record NC_057862.1, on the reverse strand, counting down.
TTCTGGCTCACTTTTGAGAGTTCACAGCTTTTTGGAAGCCTATAGATAAAGCTTTTGCTTATTGTCCGAGATACCAGAAGTCTTTTCTTCCTTAATGGAATGGTGTCCAAAATTACAAAAGAGAAAGAGATGGGAGAGAAATTTCATCTTCTCTTCCTCTGAAGAATCCTGCAGACAGTGGTTTTTACAATAGAAAAGAGGAGTGATCAAGACTTCTTGGCCAAATATTACTTTCTTACTGTTGTTGTTGTTGTTTGTCCTTCATTCTTGAAGAGGACCATGACATTGGGGTGATGTCATGACTTACAGTGAATTAAACTTAAGTGAGGGAGGGCTGTGCAAGGTCACTAACCTCACTCTCTCCTCCAGAGATATCTGGGTCCAGTGCCAAGATATACATCAGGATGACTAGAGATAATCCTGGATATTTTTTTTTTAACCCTGGATATTTAAGAAAATTAGGGTTAAGTGACTTGCCCAGAGTCACACAGCTAGTAAGTGTCTGAGGTAAGATTTGAATTCAGGTCCTCTTGACTCCAGAGTCAGTGTTTTATCCACCTAGCTGCCCTACCAATCTCTTACTACATACCCGTCAATATGCTAAGCACTGAAGATATAAAGAAAGGCAAAGCCAGTCCCCTCAAGAAGCTCACAATCTAAAGGGGGAAATAACACATAAAGAAACAGGTAAGTAGATGAAAGGTGATTTCAAAGGAAGGCATTAGCAGGAGGGAAGGAGGGGACTAGGAAAGGGTTCCTGGAAAATGCAGGATTAGAGTTGAGTCTTAAAGGAAGCTGGAAAAGCTAAGAAACTGAAGTAAAAAGGAAAAGTATTAAAAGGAATAGAGAGAGTCAGTCCAAAGACCTGGAGCCAGGAGCTGGAGTGTCCCAAAAAAGAATATGACATCAGGGCAGCTAGGTGGTGCAGTGGATTAAGCACCAGCCCTGGATTCAGGAGGACCTGAGTTCAAATCCGGCCTCAGATACTTGACACTTACTAGCTGTATGACTCTGGGTAAGTCACTTAACCCCCATTGCCCTGGGGAAAAAAAAAAAAGAATATCACATAGTCCAATATAGCTGGATCATATACAGTATAGAGGGGAATAAAATGTAAGAAGACTGGAAAGTTACCATATGGAGACCTGGTGGATGGGCAGACCCCCATCAACTTGCTAAAATGGTATTTCCACAGAGAGAACATTAGGGAGCTGAATCTGGGAGAATCGTGATGCACAGAGAATTCATGGACATCCTGTAACCAGTTCTGGTTGGCCCACCCTGTGGTTGGGAGGAACCTTTCTTCATTGGCTGCAAAGCTGCAACTTTCTGTGTCTTCAAAAGGGCTAAAGGGGTGGAGCTAAGATGGTGGATGAAAGGTTGTGGCTCTCCTGAGCTCCCTAGAAACCTGTCCACATACTCCAAAAATAATGCCATACGACAACTGAAGTAGCATAACCCACAAAAGAACAGAGTGAGACTATTCTCTGGCCAAAGATGGCTTAATTAGGTGACTGGGATCACCTGCTATTTGGGGTGAAAAAGGAACTCAGTGCTCAGTGAAGATCCAGCCCCAGGCAGGCTATGCCTCCAGAGCCTTGGAATCTTTAGCAGCTACTTCTGAAACTTGATTCACAGACAGGTGAGGGGATTCAGTGGCTGGCAGTGGGAAATACCTGAGGTCTCTGCTGGAGCTGGGGCAGAGCACCCATATTCTGAACCAGTAAGCTGACTCGAGTAGCCGCAGCCCAGTGAGGGAGGGGCACAGGCACGCCAAGTTTCCAACCATAGAGAATCAGATTTCAGTCAGACTTCTATTTCTGGGTTAAAGAGAAGGTGGCCAGGCAGGCTGAGAACATACCTAATCACACCCCCTGGGACTTGCTGGAGCTTGGGTCAATGCCTCCTGGAAGCAGCACTGAATATTAAGAAGGACATAAAAGGCAAAAAATAGTTGGTCAAGATGAGCAGGAAGAGAAAATAGCAGACCATCTAAAGATTCTTCAGTGGCAAGGTAGATCAGAATATACACTCAGAAGATAACACAGTCAAAGCTCCTACATCCAAAGCTTCCAAGAAAAATATGAATTGGTCTCAGGCCATGGAAGTGCTCAAAAAGTACTTTGAAGATAAAGTTAGAGAGGTAGAGGGAAAAGTTTAGAGTCATATGGGAAAAAATTGGAAAGAGAAATGAGAGCAATGAAGGAGGGTCATGAAAAAAAAGGTCAACAGCTTGAAAAGCCAAATTGGCCAAATGGAAAAGGAGGTACATAAACTCTCTGAAGAAAATCATTGATTATGAATTAGGATTGAGGGGGCAGCTAGATGGCGCAGTACATAAAGCACTGGCCCTGGATTCAGGAGTACCTGAGTTCAAATCTGGCCTCAGACACTTAACACTTACTAGCTGTATGACCCTGGGCAAGTCACAACACCAATTGCCTCACAAAAAAAAATAATTAGGATTGAGCAAATAGAAACTAATGACTTTATGAGAAATCAAGCCACAATAAAGCAAATCCAAATGGGGGGCAATATGAAATATCTCCTTGGAAAAACGGCTGACCTGGAAAATAGATCCAGGAGAGATAATTTGAAAATCATTGGACTACCTGAAAACCATGACCAAAATAAGAGCTTAGACATCATCTTCTAAGAAATTGTCAGGGAAAATTGCCTTGATATTCTAGAAGCAGAAGGTAAAATAGAAATTGAAAGAATCCACCGATCACTTCCTGAAAGAGATCCCAAAAGTAAATCTTCCAGGAATATTATAGCCAAACTCCAGAGACCCTAAGTCAAGGGGAAAATATTGCAAGCAGCTAGAAAAAAGGAATTCAAATACTGTGGAGCTACAGTCAGGATAACACAAGATCTAGCAGCTTCTACATTAAAGGACTGGAGGGCATGGAATATGATATTCCAGAGGGCAAAGGAACTGGGACTATAACCAAAAATGACCTGCCCAGAAAAACCGAGTATAATCTTTCAGGGGGGAAAAATGAGACTTCAGTGAAAAAGAGGACCTTCAAGCATTTTTGATGAAAAGCCCTGAACTGAATAGAAAATTTGACTTTCAAACACAAGGCCCTAGAGAAGCATAAAAAGGTAAACAGGAAAAAGAAATCATGAGGGATATTAAAAGGTTAAACTGTTTACATTCCTACATGGGAAGATAATACTTCTTTTTTTTGTTGTTTTTTTTGGCGGGGCAATGGGGGTTAAGTGACTTGCCCAGGGTCACACAGCTAGTAATTGTCAAGTGTCTGAGGCCGGATTTGAACTCAGGTACTCCTGAATCCAGGGCCAGTGCTTATCCACTGCGCCACCTAGCTGCCCCAAAATAATACTTCTAACTCATAAGAACTTTGTCAGTATTAGGGAAGCTAAAAGGAATATACTTAGAGGGCACACATGTGAACTGAATATTTGTGGGCAGGCAGGATGGAATGGCTTATGTCTGGGGCCAGATTTGGGCTCAAGGTCTCCTGGGTCCAGGGCTGGTGTTTATCTACTATGTCACCTAGCCAACCCATGATGACATCTTTAAAATAAAGTTAAGGGGTAAGAGGAATACACTGGAAGAAATGGAAAGGGAGAGGTGGAAGGTGGTAAAGCCACTCACATAAAAGAAACAAGAAAAAGCTTATGGAGTGGAGGGGAAGATGAGGAAGGAATAGGGGAGTGAGTGAGCCTTACTCTCATCAGGATTGGCTCAAAGAGGGAATAGCATACACACTCAAGTGAGTATAGTAATATATTTTGCCCTGAGAGAAAGTGGGAGGGAAAGGGGATAAGGCGGGGGGGGGGGGATAGGCAAAGGAAGGGAGGGCAGATTGGGGGAGGGGGCAATAAAAAGCAAAACACTTTTGAGGAGGGATAGGGTGAAATAAGATAGAAAATAGAGTAAAGGGGAGGGAATAGGATGGAGGGTAATACAGTTAGCAATAATAACTGTGAAAGAAATAATGAGCAGGATGATATCAGAAGGACATATGAAAAATACAAACCATCAACAGAGAAAGAACTGATGGTATCTGAATACACATTAAAGTATAGTTTTATTTCTTAGTTCCTCTTTCTAAAGTTATTTTATCTACTTTCTTTCACAGCCTGACTAATGTGAAGATGTTTTGCATGATTGCATATATATGACTTATATTGAATTGCTTTATTTCTTAGGGAGGGTTGAGGAGGGAGGGATGAAGAAAATTTAGAACACAAAGTTTAAAAAAAAATCAATGTGGAAAAATTTGGTTTTTTTTCTTTACATGTAACTTGGGGAAAATTCTTTTTAAAAAGAAAGAAGAAACACCCCCCCCCCCCAATGGTGGTCTAAAGCCATGTCTGGTCCTTTCTTTGCTATATTTCCATCTGGCAAGGAGGTGATTCCTCCCTTCGTGGCATCCAATGAGACTATGAAGTAATAAGCCACCTTCCCCACTGCCACAGGCTATATGGCCCCTGAGAAACTGGGACTCCTTGGGTTTTGGCTCATTCTTTTCCATTATAGGTGAAGAGAGTAGAGTTTTAAACCTTGGGAATTTCAAAGATCTGGAGGATGAGCCCTTCAAGATCTGGGAATGCAGGCCAAGTGTTGCAGCACCTATGCCCTGAGGAACATACAGATCATCTGAACTTACCTTTGGACTCCAGACTAGAAGTAACTATTAACAATGCTGTCTCTGAAAAACAAACAAACAGGGGCAGCTAGGTGGTGCAGTGGATAGAGCACTGGCCCAGGAGTCAGGAGTATCTGAGTTCAAATCCGGCCTCAGACACTTGACACTTCCTAGCTGTGTGACCCTGGGCAAGTCACTTAACCCCAGTTGCCTCACTAAAAAAAGAAAAAGAAAAACAAACAAACAAAAAAACCAATGCTGTCTTTGGACATGAACTTGGTGGGACAAATGCTATATAGCAACTGAGTTAAGTGTGGAGCCTAATCCCTGCCCCTTCCCAAAGTTGTGAAGCAGATATTATGACTTATAGGTTTGGGGGAAATGTTTTATTTTGTCCTGGCTTGTGTCTTTGGAATAAATATCCTCTTATCAAAGCTATCCAATGTTAAGTGGTTAAATGAAACTGGAATGCTAGTCACTGGGCCTTAAAAATGAGCAGAACACAGTTGGAGGGGACTCAAGCCAATGGCAGAGAAAAGAGAAGTCCCAACCACGTCAGGGTATCTGAGAACCCTGATGGGGGAGTGTAGGGGCCAAATTTAATATGGGGAGAGTTAATTGGGTGGCTTGACGTAAAATTGGGGTTCAGAAAATAATGAGGGACCTCTAGGTCCAAAACTTCCTCCCCTCTGAACTGCCTTTTTTAGTTATTTCTCCCAGGGCAATAAGAAAGGGGTTCAACAGCCTCTTTTCCACATTTAAATCAGGCTTTATTAATGGGAATAAAATACACAGCAAAGGTGAAATTAATTAAGCCAATGAAAAGGGAATAGGGAAAGAGGAAAATGGATAATCTCTCTGGCTCTAGCAAAGGCTGTCTCAAAACCCAAACTTACTTTCAGCTCAGTTAATTTGAAGAGCTGGATTTTATTAACTCACCACCAGGGGTCCGTGATTTCTATGCAGCCAGTCTCCAGTCGGCTCCGACAGCTCCTCCAAGGCCAGAGAGAGCTACTTCCTACTGGGGTCTCCTTTTTTCTCCCTCCCCCAAAAGGGGAGGTCCTTCAAGTTGTGTGGCTGAGACTGGTCCTCTGTCGATGATGCAGTCCACAGCCTCTGAGAACATTCCTTCTCAGGGCTGGCCAAGTTTAGACTAGGTTTAACAGGGCTGGCCAGGTGTGGCTAAAATCTAATCATCTTTAAGTGGATACGTAGTAGTTTCCCATTCACACCCAATTCAAACACTACTAAATCAATCAAGTCGGACCCAGGGCATCTGCCAAATTCCATTATTTTATCACATTCCCCCCACCCTTTGTTTCTTCCAGGAACACGGAGTGTTTCCTTGATGAAACAGTAAAAAATAACAGAATATGCTGACAAACAATACGTTAATAACAATATAGGAAAGGGAAAAGGGGGAAATTTTGTCCAGAGGGTCCTCATGGACCCGCACTTTGACAATGTCTACAGAGGGAGAGCCTTTGCAGAGAATACATATTACAGATGGTGTATATAATAACAGAAGGAATAAAAACCAGAACTGTTCATTTAATGTCTTTGAAATCTTGTCTTCTTTGAGTGTGGAAATGTTATCAGGGAAACTGGACTGTGGTCTGGACTCTGGTTGTTTCATCTGCCAAATTCCAGTATTTTACCACAGGAGCTATAACAAGGGCTGCTTCAGAGAGAGAGGCACACAGAGACAGAGAAATAGAGATAGAAAGAGAGAGAGATCTAGAATATACATGTTATATTAGGAAAAGGCCAGGTTATATAGAGTTTTAAGTATAAAAAAGAGGTCTTTTTATTTCGTATTTGCGGTAGTAAGGTGAAGCCATTGGACTTTAATGAATACGGAAGTGAAACAGACTTCAATCTAATATGTTCACTTTGGCGGCTGAGTGGAGAATGGATTGAAGTGGGGAGAAAGTTGGTGAAAATAGATCGGTTAGAAGACTATCGCTATAGTCTAGATAATGTGATGTTTCAAATTTAATGTGTGGTCGCCTTATTCCTGTCTAGCTAGGGTTTACTTATAAATTAGAAGCTTTAGCACCAGTTTTGGGGCATTAAGCATTTATTATCAAAAAGAGAACACCTGGGTCAGAAAGTTAAGAAAAGGCTTATCTAACCTAGCATTCCAGCCTCACCTGGTTCTTCCTCAAGTCTTCCACCACCAGCCTATTCGAGAGATGAACAGAGTATGGAAGCTTCCTCTGCCTCCCCAGGAGAGGTGGTCCTTCCACACTGCTTCAAGCTAATTGGCTAGCATCACCCAAATCCATTGGTTCACTGGACTTGAGGGTGGTCCCGTGTTGAGGTCAGAGTCCACAGTCTCTACAAACACACCCTCATGAGGGCCAGGAAGGTCGGACTTCAACTGAATTGACTTTAAGTGAGTTAATCAGTGCAATCAGTCCAAATCAATCCCCTGAGCTGGGGCCTTTGGGCATTGGCAAAGTCCATTATTTTCTTATAACAAGATGTAATGAGAACCTGAACTAGAGCATGGGCAGTAGGGAATGGACTATATGAGATATGTAAAGGTAGAAACAGCAAGGTTTTATGATGGATTGAATATGTAAGTTGAGTGAGAGTGAGGAATTGAGGATGACACAGGGTGTGAGCCTGGGTGACTGAAATTATAATGGTGCCCTCAACAATAGAGAAGTTCAGAAGAGTTTGAGAGGGGAAAAATGATGATGTTTTGGACACATTGAGTTTGAGATCCATTTTGAGGCATCTAAAAGATATTTGGTGATACAAGATGCTCAGGAGAAATAGTAAGAGTGGATATATAGTGGATATGTAGATATGGGAATCATCTGTCTAGATATAACTGGATCTCTTGGGAATTACCAAGTGAGATAATATAAAGAGAAAAGGGTTCAAGACAACACCTTGGGGGATATCCATTGTTAATGGGTAAGGTATGGAAGAAGAAAGAAAAAGGGAAATTGAGGAACAATAAGATAGGGGAAGAACCAGTAGAGAACAAAGTCATGAAAACCCAGGGAGGAGAAACTATCAAGGAAGAGAGAGTAATCAACAGTGTCAAAAGCTGATGAGACATCAAGTAGATCGAGGTTGGAAAAAAAAAAGCCATTAGATCTAGCAATTAAGAAATCACTGATAATTTTGGAGAAGGAAATATCAATTCAATGATAATGTCAGAAGCCAGATTTCAGAGATTTTAAAAGAGAGTGAGAGTAGAGGAAGTGGAAACACTTAGTATAGTTGACTTTCCCACGGAATTTAACTGTGAAGGGGAAAATGAGATAGAGTTAATAGGGATGGTAGGATTTACAGAAAGTGGATCTGAGTGTGTTTGTAGGAACCAGGGAAGAAGTCACTAGTTGGGGAGATATTGAAGTTAAGATCTAGACGGAGCAATATGCTAGAAAAGACAGGAGGGGATGGAACTAAAAGTGCACAGAGAGGTCTTGACTTTGGCAAGGTGAAAGATCACCTTTTCATCTAAGAGAAGAGTGAAGGAGACAGTGGGAGAACATGTCAGCAATGTGAGATGACGAGACAGATGGACAGGGCAGGCATAGGAGAAAGAGTGGGGAAAGGCCACCAGAGTCAATTAAGCCTAGGGTGAAAGGTTGTTCCTCCTTATCATCCAGCCTTCACTCGCATGCCAAATTGGTACAGAGTTCTGATCACGTCCCTTGCTGAAGAATTTTAAATGCCTCCCCATTGCTTATTGTATGAAATCTAATAATGCTGAGCTTGGCATTCAAAGTCCTCCACAATCTTGCCCAAACTTACCCTCACCACTGTTCATGCCCTATTTAATCTATGCTCCATTCAAACTATAATACATCATCTACCTTGGTCAAGGGTGGTTTTCTGTGGGGGAGAAAGGACACTTAGGGAAGGATGACATAAATTATCACACAAAAAATAAAAAAATAAAAGGAAGTTATAATCCAGAGTGATGGAGCCTGACAATAAAAACCATTTTTAATTTTAAGAGTTAATGTACAGGGGTGCAGCTAGGTGGCACAGTAGATAGAGCACCGGCCCTGGATTTAGGAGGACCTGAGTTCACATCCGAACTTAGACACTTGACACGTACTAGCTGTGTGACCTTGGGCAAGTCACTTAACCCCAATTGCCTCACCAAAACAAACAAACAAACAAAAAAAGAGTTAATTCATGTATTTGATAAAGGTTGGTCTCAAATTGTTTGGGGGGTTTTGCAGGTAAGGTTTTTGGAAGAGTGAGACTGTATTGGACTATATCTATATACCTTGAAGGGAATTAAGAGTTGAGAGTAATTGTAAGTTCTGCTTTTTTCTTTTGTAAAGGGCTCTCTGAATATGACTCACATAAAGAGCAAACGTCAACCAGAAGCTTGAAGAACAAGATTACAATGGGGACGATGAAAACCGCATCAGTAAAGAAGCTAACACTTTGGAGAATTAACTTTAAGTGGACAAATAGCTTCATAGAACTCCATGCATATTGACTTTCTGGTCTAGAAAGAGCTTCCTAATCATAAATCTCAGGCTGGCAACCAATCTTTCCAGCTATCTCATCCTCTAGCTCTCCACGCTCCACAGACACCCTGGTACAATTTCAGCCTGACTGTTCAATTTGGGCTTGTTCTATTCCGAACATGAAGCCTTCTTCTTGGCCCCAGGCAGGGATTGCCCTTTTGCTTCTCAGAAGTGTATGTAATCACTGGTACACAATGGCCCTTCCTTGAATGGGATGCAACATTCTTCTCCAAATTTTGCTTCTGTTACTGCTAATTCTATGGGTCAGCCAAACAAGTGGAACATACTAGCTCTAGTTATGACCAGTGTGGGTGATCAATAAAGTTCTGAACTCATTCCTCAAGTGTCATCATCTGACTGCCTCAAGGGTATGCCTCAGGCATGCTTCTGTTGGTTACTTGCAATTGATGTAAAGCAATATTTTAATTATTTCCTGGGATCATCAGCTCACAGGATTAATAGAGTTTAAAGCTCATCCATCTCCATGCCTTTGTTTTCTCTCTCTTAATATCTGATAGCATAATTGCAACTCCTACCTTATTATATTCATCTGATAAACAGTAAATTTTGTTCTAGCTTATTTTAATTCTGTGCATGTCTTTTTTTTTCAGATTTATTTCTTGAATATGGCAGATTGTCAGGTTTTGGTTTTTATCCATTCTAACAATTTTTTTGTTCGTGTTTAAAATTATGATTGCTGGGCCTGCATTTTCCTCCATTTTTTCTTCAGTATTGATTTTTGTCCACTTCTTTGTTGAAGCCAGTACTTTGTTCATGTGTTAGTTTTGTTTGCACTTCTGTAATGCTGGTCTAGTACCATAGACTCTCTGCATCTATCTCACTACTCTAAACCAAGTCCTTTTAATTTACTTAAATTGTCCATTTCTCTTTCTTTCTTTTAATCTATTGATCTATTTCTCTACTTTTGGGGGGCCTTCTCTTTCCCTGCCCACTTAAGCATACAGTTCAGAATTGTTCTTCCCCCTTTTACCTTTATCCTCTTAAAGTAAATTTTTTTGTGTTGTTGTGTTCTTTTTCCAGTTAGTTTTTCTTTGATCTTTCCTCCCTGCTATTTCTCTTCCCTGCAGACTTTGTATGTGCCTGAGGTTAAAGCTTCTACAGTAAGAGGCTTGAAATCCCATTTCTAACCAATTTCTGTGACATTGCTTTTGTAGACAGAATCCCCTCCCCTCCCTGCTCCTTTTGCAGGGTTTGTTTTGGTTTGGGGTTTTTTGCTTCATCTTGCTCTTAGAAATATAATATCAATTTATGAAGGGAGCAAATGTCAGATAGAAGCAGTGTTGTGTGGTGGAAATCATAAGACCTGGGTTGACCTCTACTATGGTCAGACTCCATTATTAAGGTCATTTTCCTATCTCTGGTACAATAGTCCTCCTGCTACTCTGGGTGTTAGCTACCCTTGTAAACTCATACAGCCTTTCTTCTGGGGCGGAATGCTGTCCAGGGAGGCACAGACCTTTCAACCTTCCCTTCTCCTGATTCCTTTAGTTCCGTTTCAATTTTAGCTCCTTTAGTACATTTTGTTCCTTAGTGATACCTCTTTGCTCTTTCTTTTACACCACAAATCAATCTATTTTTAAAATAGTAACCTATATTTCTATGAAAGAATTAGTTTCATCATTTAGTCTTTTTTTTATGATACTTAACTTTCTTGTGCTTCTGTTGTTTGTAGTTTTTGGAAGTCAATTAATTTGTTCTCCTTTAGATTTTTTTGTTTTTGAAGGAATGCCTCTCTTTTGTTAAATATCCATCTTCTTTCAATGACAGTTAAGTTTGCAGAATGTGCTGTTTGGATTATAGCTTGAACCCTTTGCTTTTTAATTTTAATTTTTTTTTTTGCAGGGCAATGGGGGTTAAGTGACTTGCCCAGGGTCACACAGCTAGTAAGTGTGAAGTGTCTGAGGCCGGATTTGAACTCAGGTACTCCTGAATCCAGGGCCGGTGCTTTATCCACTGCACCACCTAGCCGCCCCCTTGAACCCTTTGCTTTTGGGGAATATATTATTCCCTTCCCTTTATTATTTTTTCATGAGTGTGGGATAATCCTGTTATTTGAATACCTTTCTGCTGAATGCTCACAAGATGTTTGTTTGTTATGGAAATTGTGAAATATAACCACTACATACTTTGAACTTTGAAGTATGAGTTGTTTTTTGTTTTTCTGGTGGCAATCTGTAGATTCTCTTGATAAGTGTCTTGTTGTCTATATTCTGCATGTGTGTATATGTGTGTGTGTGTGTGTGTGTGTGTGTGTGTGTGTGTATGTATAGTTTTCTCTTACTATTTCCTGAATTATAGTATTTAGGGTTGGGTTTGGTTTTTATTTGCCACGTTCTTTTGAGAGACCTATAATTCTTTTTTATCATAAAAGTATTTCATTATTTTCCAGTTACATGTAAATATAGTTTTCAACATTTGTTTTCATAAGATTTTTAGTTCCAAATTTTTTTCTCTCCCTTCCTTCCCTCCCCCTTCCCCAAGACAGAAAGCAATCTGATATAGGTTTGTTAAGGCTAAAATTCTAGCTAGTCTGTCTAAAATATCTAATGAGTGGTCGCCAATAAATTATAAGCTTTAGCAAGAGTTAGACTTTTAAGCATTTATTAAGGAGAATAAGAATTTGGTAAAGAGAGAGAGAAAGGCCTACATTCATCTATCTATTAAAGGGAGAGCACATTTCTTGCTCCCTTCTCCACCACCATCCTCAGGAAAGAGAAAGAGTCAGAGTGCCCGGCTCCCCATTCTTCCTCCCACCAGCAAACGTCACTTCCTGACACCAAAGAAAAGACGCATGGTCTTGCCCTCAAAGACCTTCACCTCATGGGAAGAGCTCTTCTACAGTAAGTCTCCAGTGGGTGGCATCATTCCAATCGTTACAGGTTATATGTGTACAATCACATTAAACATATTTCTACATTAGTTATATTGTAAAAGAAGAATCAGAATACAAGAGAAAAACCTCAAAAAAGAAAAAAAAGCCAAAAAGTAAAAACAGTATGGTTCAATCTGCATTCAAAATCCACAGTTCTTTTTTCTCGGTATAGAGAACATTTTCTATCATGAGTCCTTTGGAATTGTCTTGGATCATTGCACTGCTGAGAAGAACTAAGTCTATCACAATTGATCATCACACAATGTTGCTGTTACTGCGTACAATGTTCTCCTGGTTCTGCTCACTTCATTCAGCATCAGTCCACGTAAGAGACCTATAATTCTTTTTTTTTCATTATAAAAGTATTTTATTATTTTCCAGTTACATGTAGAGATAGTTTTCAACATGTTTTTATAAGATTTCTATTTTCAAGTTTTTCTCCCTTCCTCCCCTCCATCCCCCCTTCCCCAAGACAGCAAGTAATCTCATATAGGTTATATATGTACATTAACATTAAACATATTTCTGCATTAGTCATGTTGTAAGAGAAGAATCAGAGCAAAAAGGAAAAAACTCAAAAAAGAAAAACAATAACACCCAAACCAAAAAAAAATAGTATGGTTCAATCTGCATCCATATTCCACAGTTCTTTTTTTTCTGGATTTGGAGAGCCTTTTCCATCATGAGTCCTTTGGAACTATCTTGTACCATTGTATTCCTGAGAAGAATCAAGTTCATCACAGTTGATCAACACATAATGTTGATGATACTATGTACAACGTTCTCCTAGAGACCTATAATTCCTTTTTTTTTTTTTTTTTGTGAGGCAATTGGGGTTAAGTGACTTGCCCAGGGTCACACAGCTAGTGATGTGTTAAGTGTCTGAGGCGGGATTTGAACTCAGGTCCTCCTGACTCCAGCGCCGGTGCTCTAACCACTGTGCCACCTAGCTGCCCCAAGACCTATAATTCTTAAGAAATCTCTGCCTTTTTTTTCAAGGTTGGTTACTTTGGCTTTTTTAGAAGTCAAGTATTCTTTTAATATTGTTTCCTTTTGTTTCTCAGTTGTAAAATTTTACCCCGTTTAAGTATTTTTGGTATTCTAACTTGAAGCGCTTATACTTATTTGAAGAAATTTTTGTGTTTTACACATATAATATTAATTTTTCTTGCTCTATTATTTGTTTTTAGTTCTGAATTGAGAGCTATGGTTTCTGACTTTGATTCATTCCTAATTTATTATTTTGAGATATTTCTTTCTTTCTTTTTTTTTTTTTGAAACATTCCAAGGGCAGCCAGATGGTGCAGTGGATAAAGTAATGGCCCTGGATTCAGGAGGACCTGAGTTCAAATCCAGCCTCAAATACTTAACCTTCATTGCCAGGCAAAAAAAAGAAGAAGAAGAAGAAAGAAAGAAAGAAACATTCTAGATTTTCTTGCTGTTGTTCCATGTTCTTTGGGAGAATCTGCAAGAGTCATCTCCTTCACGTTTAAAACACTTGATCAAATGCTTTGGTTTATGATGTTTTAATCATTCTTTCTTCTCTTTTTATCCTCTTCTCTATTGGTTAATATCTTTGTGAGGTAGGTTTTTATTCAGGCTTTTTTTCTTGAAAATTGTAAGTTCTGTTTTTTTCTTTTGTAAAGGGCTCTCTGAATATGGCTCACATGAAGAGGGAGCGTCAACCAGAGAGTTATACTGTCATTGCTATTATTCCTATAGCCAGACTCCAAATCATAAGTCTGCTTACAATCAATCAATCCATAAACATTTATTAAATGTCTACATGTGACAGGCACTATGCTAAACTCTGGGGATACAAAAAGAGGCAAAAGACAGTCCTTGCCCTCAAAGATCTCACCATCTAATGCTCACTGTGGCAGGTGTATAAAGATGCATGGGGATAGGCTTACTGGATGAAATCTCTATGTATTTATATTGCCCAGTGTTGATTCTTTAGGCTTTTACTTTGTACTAGGGTTCTGTCTTCTTATCTTGTGGATTCAACTGTTAATTACTCTATATTTGGTACACAATTCCCTTGTTTTGAGGTTTGGGTTTCAGAGAATTTTATAGAAAAGAACCACTCTGCTTATCTTACTTGTCATGCCAAGTAATTCATTTTACAGAAGATGAATCCAGAATCCAGAAAGGGAAAATGACTTACATTTTTTTAGTATGTCTTGTTTATAATTGTTGGGAGAGAGAAAGAGGGAGTTTATCAGAACACATACTTCTGACCAATTGATTTCCTTGAAGTCCACTTTATGTAATAAGAGAGAAAGGGATAGAGAAAATTTATGGTCTTAAACAAAGTATAAAGAATGGCTTACATTTTATTACCTCTTTGTGAGTTATGAAATTTTCCTAATTAAAATCAATGGAGTTAAAGGACAGCTAGTTATTAGTTGGCAAAGGATGGGTCATGTCCCCTAGTAGTCCTTTGAAAAGTGAAACAGACCAATGAAGAGGAAATTAATACAATTGATAGGAGCCATTTTGTCCAATATTTGGCAATCTAAATGAAATGGATGAATATCTACAAAAATATAAATTACTCAGGTTAACAAAGAAATAATATACTTAACCCAATTTTAGGGGAAAAAATTAAACAAGCTATCAATGAACTACCTAAGGAAAAAAACTCCAGGACCAGATGGATACACAGGCGGATTCTACCAAACATTTAAAGAACAATTAATCCCAATATTATATGAACTATTTGGGAAAATAAGTGGAGTCCTACAAAATTCCTTTTATAAGACAAATATGGTACTGATACACAAACTAGGAAGAGCCAAAACAGAAAGAAAATGATAGACCAATTTTTCTAATGAATATCAATGCAAATTTTTTCAAATAAAATACTAGCAAAGAGGTTACAACAATTTATCACAAGGATCATACACTATGACCAGGTGGGATTTGTACCAGGAATACAGGGCTGGTTCAATATTAGGAAAACTATCAATATAATTGACCATATCAATAACAAAACCAAAAGAAATCATATGATTATCTCAATAGATGCAGAAAAAGCCTTTGACAAAATATAGCACCCATTCCTATTTTTTAAGAAAACAGCACTAGAGAGTAAAGATGGGAAATTAATGCTCTAGTATCCAATTTTAAATCTCACAATAGGAATAAATAGAGCTTACCTTAAAATGAAAATTAATATTTATCTAAAACCATCAGTGAGCATTATCTGTTCTAGAGATAAGCTAGAAGTTTTCTCAGTACAATCCAGGGTTGAAACAAGGATGCCTCTTATCACCTATTATTTAATATTGTACTAGAAATGTTAGCTACAGCAATGAGAAGAAAAAGAAATTAAAGGAATTGGAATAGGCAATGAGGAAACAAAAGTATCACTCTTTGTAGATGATATGATGGTATACTTAGAGAATCAACTAAAAAATTACTTGAAACAATTAACAACTTTAGCTAAGTTGCAGGATATAAAATAAATCCACATAAATCATCAGCATTTCTATACATGACCAACAAAGTCCAGCAGCAAAAAATAGAAAGAGAAATTCCATTTAAAATAACTGTAGACAATATAAAATACTTGGGAGTTTACCTGCTAAGACAAAACTGTAAAACACATTTTCACACAAATAAAGCCAGATCTAAACAACTGGAAAAACATGAATTGCTGCTCATGGGTGGACTGAGTCAATATAATAAAAATGACTATACCACCTAAATTAATCTATTTAGTGCCATACCAATTAAACAATCAAAAAATTGTTTATAGATTTAGAAAAATCATAACAAAATTCATCTGAAAGAACAAAAGATCAAGGATATCAAGGGCATCAATGAAAAGAAATGTGAAAGGTAGTCTAGCAGTACCAGATCTCAAACTGTATTATGAAGTGGTAATTATCGAAACAATCTGGTACTAGCTAAGAAATAGAGTGGTGGATTGGTGGGATAGAATAGGCATGAATTAGTAGTAGTAGTAGTAGGCTTCCACCAGTCGAGGACGACCATGGATCAGCACCTTGAAGAGCCACAGGCCACAGTGTGGCTGTGCAGTCCAATATGGGAGCCGCAGCTCCTGCCGCAACGAGGACATCAGAAAACTGCACTCTGTGTTGCCCGTCAGTTTCATGTGGAATTTTACTTTATTGTGGCATGAAATCCTCATGGACCACAAGTCCATAGGATAAGGCTTTCCTGATGCCCTAGAAAACCAAAGTGTTGTTCAGCTATTTCAGTTGTGTCTGACGCCTCATGACCCCATTTGGAGTTTTCTTGAAGATACTGGAATATCCCTTTCCCTCTCTAGCACATTTGCCCTTTGCTTTTCCGGCACGTTTTACAGATGAGGAAACTGAGGCAAACAGGGTTAAGTCACTCATCCAAGGGTCACACAGCTGGTAGGTGTAAAGCCAGATTTAAACTCAAGAAGATGAGTCTTCCTAACTCCAGGCCCAGCACTCTATCCACCTCACCAGCTAGCTGCCCATAGAAATCCAAAGTAATGAAACCCAAGTGTTTAATCCCTTTTTTGAAGCCCCACACCTGTTTGAGGATTTTCTGAGTTTGCCTGGTTTTGTTTGTATGTTTGTTTGTTTTTTGGTAGACAGGTTTATGAATTATCCTGTTTTATGTAGACTGGACTGGTTTTCCTTTCCGGAGGTAGGAGGATTGTTTTCAGGCTCATTTTGGGTTTGCTTTTTTTGCTGCCTAAGACATAAGAGGCCCAGCCCACAGGAAATTGGAGTTGGAAGTTTCATCAGAGCTGCTACTGTCCTGCTGGTAATGACCTGACTTGAACTGTTACCACATTGATTGTGAAGGCATATGGTAGTAATTTTTTTTATCCAAATTACTAACTTCTTAACCTTAGGAATTATATCTTTTCTTCTTTTTTCTTTCTTTTTTTTTTTCAGGGCTATGAGGGTTAAGTGACTTGCCCAGGGTCACACAGCTAGTACATGTCAAGTGTCTGAGGCCAAATTTGAACTCAGGTCCTCCTGAATCCAAGGCCAGTGCTTTATCCACTGTACCACCTAGCTGCCCCTATATCCTTTTTAATTAGCAAAGTATTTTTATTGTATTTTTGGTCCACAAGCATTCTACCCCCAAGCTTGAATCACTTGTCTGGCCTAGGTTAAATCTGGCCCAGAAAATCTATATAAAGAGACAGAAATCACTAAGAAAAGTTGAGGCTGGCAAAAACTAGCATTTCATGCATGCACCAGTACTGAGGGAATATAGCTCAATCTCTGAGCACCATCTTGTAGCCTAATCAAATATAACAACTCAACAGGTCCAGGGCTCTATCCACAAATGCCTGGTGGATGAGCTGAGGCAGCCAGAACTTATGCTGCCACCTGGTGGCCCAATAAGATATAACATCCTGAGTTGAGACAAAGCCAGTTTCCTAGTACTTTTCTTTTCTTTTTTTTTCTTCTTTTTTTTTTTTAGTGAGGCAATTGGAGTTAAGTGACTTGCCCAGGGTCACACAGCTAGTAAGTGTTAAGTGTCTGAGGCCGGATTTGAACTCAGGTCCTCCTGAATCCAGGGCCGGTGCTCTATCCACTGCGCCATCTAGCTGCCCCCCTAGTACTTTTCTAATGGGGCTGCTAGGTAGTGCAGTGGATAGAGTCCTAGCCTTAGAGTCAAGAGGAACTGAGTTCAAAATCTCACCTCAGACACTTACTAGTTGTGTGACCCTGGGAAAGTCACTTAACCCAGATGGCCTTAAAAACAACAACAACATCCTGAGCCATCTCCAGTCATCCTGATCTATATCTTGCTACTGGACCTGGATGGCTCTAGAGGTGAGAGTGAGGTTGGTGATCTTGCACAGCTCACTTAAATCCAATTCACTGCAAGTCATGATATCACCCTGACATCATAGTCCTCTTCAAGAATAAAGGACAAACAAGCTTTCCCAGTAGGTGTCAAAGTGAAGCACATTCTATATGACACCATGAATCTCCATTTCAAACTACTTGCTTTAAAAAAAAAAAGTACAGTAAATTTTACATGTTACTTTCAAAACTCTCCTGCTTGTCTGTACTCCCTTCTGAACGTCACTCTGTTCTCTTCTTGAAAGGTTTTGATGAATCTCTTTTTGAACATTATTATCACTAACCCCTCCCCCATTAAAAAAGAAGAGGAGGGGCAGCTAGGTGGCACAGTGGATAGAGCACTGGCCCTGGAGTCAGGAGTACCTGAGTTCAAATCCGGCCTCAGACACTTAACACTTGCTAGCTGTGTGACCCTGGGCAAGTCACTTAACCCCAATCGCCTCACTAAAAAAAAAAAAATTAAAAAAAGAAGGGGAGACTCTTGTAGTAAGTAAGCATAGTCAAACAAAAAGTATCCTTGTGACCATATTCTAAAGTATATATCAATCATCTTCTGCATCCGTGCTCCATTACTTCTCTGCCAGGATGTAACATGTTTCATCAAATGTCTTCTGAAGATATGATTAATCATTGCATTGATCTGAATTCTTAAGTTTTTCAAAGTTCTTTTTCTTTACAATATTGCTTTCCTTGTATACATTGTTCTCCTTCCCCCCCTCTTCCATTTGTATTGGTTTATTCTACTCAGGATTCTCTGAAATTGTTCTTTGTTTTTTATGATGTAATAGTATTCCATTACATTCATATTCTATAATTTTTCAGCTATTCATTAATTGTATAAAAGGTGATATAAGAATCCCAACCCTCTTCTTAGATTCTAATTCTTTGCTTTTCCTTTATCCCCCTTTTGTCTCCACTATCAAGAAGTTTGTTATGTTTGTAACTATCTTCCCTCTCTGGTATTACCTTCCCTCTTAACTTCTCCCCCTTAGTATCCCTGCTTGTTTTCCTGTTGAATATGGATTTCTATACCAAATGTGTGTGTGTTTGTGTGTTTGTGTGTTTGTGTGTTTGTGTGTGTGTTCAACCCTTATTTGTCCATTTCAAATAAGAAAAGTTCATCTGATGCCCACACACCTCCCTCCCTTTTGTGTTTGTACACTATTCTCATGTGCCCCAATTGTGGAAAATAGCAAGCTATACCCCCTTCATCTGCCTTTCTACACTAAACTGTTCTTTTTATTCCTTGTTCCTTTTCTCTCCCCTCTTCAAACCCCAAGAAGGAACCAATTGACCCCCCAGGACCCCTGTATTTTTTTTAATTTAACTCCCTCAATAAATACCCTATGAAAACATTATGGTTCTAAAGGGACACTTGCTTCTTCTCTCCCATTTGAATATTAGCACCAAATTGTCATACAACTCTTTCTAATTGCTCAAATAAATTTACCTTTCTAGGTTTCTCTGGACAATTGTATTTCTATTTCAGAGTTCCTACTTATCTCTGGTGTTTTCATTAGAAAGGCTTGAAATTCCTCAATTCTATTAAACATCTTTTTTTTCCATCTATAAAATTATACTCAGCTTTGAAGAGTAATTTATTCTTGCTTACTTAAAATAATAGTTAGCATTTATGTAGTGCTTGAAGGTTTGCAAATACTGCATATGCTACTTAATCCTCCCAGCAACCCTAGGAGGTAGGTTCGTTTTACAGATGAGGAAATTGAGGCAGTTAATAGGTAAATAAATATCTTTCCCAGGATGACACAGATCATGAATATCAGGGGTAGGATTTGAACACGGGTCTTCTTGACTCCACAACCACTGTACCACCTAACTGGTTGTAAATATAATTCTTTTTCCTTTTGGAATATTATATTCTAACATTTCCTCTCATTTATTATAGAACCTACCAGGTCTTATGTGATCCTGGTTATAGTTCCTTTGTATCTGAAGTGCTTCTTTTGCAGCATTTTTTTTTCTTTGACATGGGAACTTTAGATTTTGGGTATAATATTACTGGGACTTTTCCTTTGGAGATACCTTTTTTAGAGGTTATTGATGGATTCTTTCCATTTTTATTTTACCCTCTTGTTCTAATAGATCTATGCAATTTTTATTTATGAATTCTTGAAATATGGTATCCATTTTTTCAAAATCAAGATTTTTAGGGAATCCAATGATCTTAAATGATCTCTTCTTGACCTGTTTTCCAAATCAGCTTTTTATATTAAACAGTTTATATTTTCTTCAAATTTTTTCACCCTTTTGATTTTGTTCTAACGTGCTTGCTATTTCATGGAGTCATTGATTTTAATTTGGCTTATTCTGGTTCTCAAGAATTCCATTTCTTGGATAAAGCTTGCCACCATCTTTCTAATATATTTATTTTCCTTCCAATTCTTTCATCCAAATAATTTATTTTACTTAGCTATTTTTTGGTCTCTCACTTCATTCTTCCAGGTTTCATGTCATACTTGTAGAAAATCCTTGAATTTGTTATAAAGTAATCTCTCTTTTGGGGGGTGGGAATCTAGAGTTTTATAGTAATTTATTATAATGGCAAGGGTTTTCTTTTATTTACTCATTTTCCCAACTTTAGTTCCTGAATGAGAGATTTGTGCTAGGGCCAAGGCTCCACTCTCTGCTGCACTTTTGGGTGAGGGAGTATCTGATCAATAGCATCTCTTCCAAACCTTCTCCTCTTTTTTTAAGTCACCTACACCAACCATACCTCTCCTAAACACTCTCTACTCTCTCAGCTTTTTCATGATACTGATCTCCTGGTTTTCCTTCTACATGTCTAGTCACTCTTCAATATTCTTTGTTGGATCAATATCCATGACCCACTCCCTAAGTTCCCCCAGGATCTGTCCTAGGTTTTCTTATCTTCTGTCTACACTATCTATCTTGGTAACCTCATTAGCTCCCATGGCTTCAATTATTATCTCTATGCAGATGAATCATAAACTCAATAATCAGAGTAACAATAATAATAATAATAATAATAATGGCTAGCATGTATATAGCAGTTTAAGATTTGTACTTTACAAATATTTTCTCATTTTATTCTCACAACAGCCCTAGGAGATAAATGCCATTATTATCTCCATTTTACAGATGAAGAAATTAAGGCAGAAAGAAAATAAGAAATTTACCCAGAGTTATACAGTTTTTAATATCTAATGCTAGATTTGAACTCAGGTCTTCCTGATTCCAGGGTCAATACCCTATCCACTGCACCACCTAGCTATCTCAAGTACATATCCAACCCTCATCTCTCCCCAGAATTTCATTAGCTCCCATTTCATTAGCTAAGTAATATCAGTCTGTTAGACGTCTCTGCCTGTATGTCTTATACATATTTCAAACTCAACATGTACATAATTCATTATATTTTTTTCTAAATGTTCCTCCTCTACTAATTTTTTTTTGTTTTGTTTGTTTTTGCGGGGCAATGGGGGTTAAGTGACTTGCCCAGGGTCACACAGCTAGTAAGTGTCAAGTATCTGAGGCCGGATTTGAACTCAGGTACTCCTGAATCCAGGGCCGGTGCTTTATCCACTGTGCCACCTAGCTGCCCCCCTCTACTAATTTTTCTATTTCTTTTTAATATACCATAATCTTTCTAGTCACCCAGATTCACAACTCCATCATCATCCTCTACTCTTCTTTCTTCTTTAGCTCTCATAACCAACCAGTTGTCAAACCGTGTCAATTCTACCTCCACAATATCTTAACATCTGTCACCTTTTCTCCATTCACATGCCCACCACCCCTGTTCAGACCATTGTCACCTCTCACTTGGATTGTTTAAATAGCTTCCCAATTGGTCTCCCTTCCTCTAGACTCTTCTCTCTCCAATCCATCTTCCCCATAGCTACTGAAAAAAAATCTTCCTATGACATAAGTCATTGCCATGTCATTTCCCCGCTTAAAGCTTTTTAGTGCCTCTCTGTTGAATCTAGGAGGGGAAATGAACTCCTGTATTTTGTGTGTAAAACTATACTCTGGCTGCAGATTATTTTTCCAGACGGACTTCACATTACTGCCAGAATGAGCTCCACCTTTCAGTCACATTAGCCTATTTATTGTTCCCCCAAATGGTTTTCCATCTTTCATATGCATGACATTGCCCAGGCTTGGAATTCTTTCCTTTCTTACTTTATAGTTTCCTTAAGTCCCAGCCCAGGTTCTGTTTCCAGTGAGAGTCCTTCACTGATTCCCCCTTTATTTTGTATAGGCTTTGTATTTACTTGTCTATGTATACATTATAATACCTGCACCTAACAGTGCCTCACATAGGGCAGGCATTTAATAAATGCTTATTGAATGTGAATTAGAAATCCTCTGGTCCAATGCCTTCTTATTTAATTACAGTGGAGGAAAAGTCAGTGAGAAAAAAATGACTTCTCTAGGGTCAGAGTGCTGGGTGGTATCCATCCCGGAACATGAGACCCAAGCTCCTAGCTTCTATTCTGACATTTTTTTTTTCCATTATACAATCTTCCTCCCATCCTTGTGTTTTGGGAAAAAGCAGATGCAAAGACTGTCTTTAGCATGTTTGCAGAGTAATGATGGTGGTGGTGGAGAATAACTGTGGATTTCATTCAGAGAAAGGAAACGTCTCAAACTGGTCCCACCTGAATGCAACCCAGATTCAAAGGAAACCCAGCTTTTTCCACTGCTGCCTTCCCCTGGCATTAAATCACTATTACACAGGATTTTCCCAGGAAGGGATTTTAGGAGATGTAGTGAAAACATCTGCTGAATCAAAGAGAAGTTTTTAATCTGAAGACAACATTGATCTATTCCCAAATTTACATCAATGTCCATTTTCACTACCTAGAATCATGATGTCCTGGAGTTGGAAGGTACTTCAGAAATCATCTGAGTCAGATCTCCCTCTAAAGTCCACAACAAGAGTTGATTGGTCATCCAGACTCCACTTCTTGAATACTCCCAGGGATGGAGAACTCACTATCTATTCAACAGGACAATAGTTCTGGGATCTTGTAGATTTAGGCACATTATTATTATTTTAATATATTTACATATTCCACACCATGATATATACTATAATAGATAATAGACTGGAACAAATATATTAAATTATATTATGTATAATTCTATATTATGTGATAATAGATCTCTAGATCTCTCAGTAGAATATATAAGCTTCACGTTTTTTATCTTTCATTATCACTTCATGACCAGCACACTTCTTCTGCCGATTATACATTTCAAATAATACTTTTCTTTTTTTGCCACTTATCCTTAATTGTTCTCTGTTGGCAGTATGCTCCAGCCTATTCACATTCACCACACATCTTTTTACTGTTGCCCTTTGGACATCTAACAACTTTAATCAGAGATTGTGATATTCCTTGCTTGACAGCCTTATGGGATCACCCAAAGAATATTAGTGTCAAAAAGATGGATGTTTGTTTCAGAAAGGAACAGTGAAAAATCCAAATGGAAAAAGGATTTCTTATAGATGGGAAGGGTTGGGATGACATTATTTGGGTTGCCTCAACCCTTAGAACATTGTTGAATCTCCTAAATAAGTTTCATAATTGCTTTTTGAAAAAAAGGAGTGAATTAACTATAACCATCTGTACAGAAAAAAAAAAACAAATGGATGATAAATTACTAGTGTCTTATTTATGATATGAAGTGGGTCCCATAGTATTGGTCCATCAGTTCATATCTCTTGGATGGACTTTGTGGATGAGCCCAAAATTAAACTTAATAGAAGAAAAGAGAAAGCTATCTTATCCCTGGGAATTTGCACAGTGCTTTTTAAATAAAATCACAAACCTTAAAATGCTATATAAATGCTACATATTATTATTATAACTCTCACTTCATTCAAATGATTGTTAAAAGAAATTTCTTTGCAAAGTTTATCTGTAATCATCTAAGTAAATATTTTCCCAGTGGGGCGAGATACCTGTTTTGGAGAAAAGGCAAGTTAAGGATTTCTGGCTGTAATGTATCCTCCCTTCAAAGCTTCCCCATGATTCCATGATATGCAGGAAAAGTTCCCATATCCAACATACGCAAGTATCCATAATATGCACTTAATCATCTACGTACCAGCCAAATTCTCCCATGATTTATATCAGACTTTTGGAAAATGGAAAAAAGGATGAATTAGGACAGTCAGCTTGGTTCACTGGAAAAACACTGAATCTGTAGTTGGGAGACTTGGGTTCACATCTCCAACCACACTCAACTTACAATCCTGTAACCTTTCAGATTCTGCATTTGAGAATGGTGCTCAGGGCAACCATCTCTTTAAAGAATTTCTTGATTGTCTCTCCTTTGAGATTTCATCATGATTAGGGGCATCTAGGTGGTACAGTGGATAAAGCACCTGCCCTGGTTTCAGGAGGACCTGAATTCAAATCGGGCCTCAGACACTTGACATTTACTAGCTGTGTGACCCTGGGCAAGTCACTTAACCCTCATTGCCCCACCAAAAAAAAAAAAAGAGAGAGAGAGAGATTTCATCATGATCTCCAGAAACTCAGCTTCCTGCAAGATCACATCAACTCTAAAACCCACATCTCCTCAGTACCTCCCTCCCCTAGGGCTCTTCTTACCCTCTGGTTGGAGAGGGTGAAGGGTAGACTTTGGACAGTTCCTTCCACATACTACATTTAAGGAAGATGCCCAGCACAGCCAAGTTATCACTTCCTATCTTATTGCAGGACTTCATCATGCCTCATCCCCAACCCCACATTGGTTTTTAGCTTCTTTTTAACAGGCTGTCTTCCCCCATTATATTAGGAGCTCCCTGAAAGCAATAAGTGTCTTTTGCCTTTCTTTGTTTCCCTAGCACTTAACATATAGTAAGCACTTAATAAATGCTTGTTGACCAAGTGACTGAATGACCTATGGCAAATTACTCATCTTTTCTGGGCCTTCATTTTCTAATGTGGAAAGTTCAGGCAATGAACTTGGACCAAGTTCATTTTTTCACCAGACTACATTCTAGACTCCATTATGCCCCAGAAACTCTGGGTACTAGATCACCTTAGCCCTGGAATTCACACCTAAGAGGTATTTTCTGCCTTTGCTGCCCCTCTCTCTGATTGGATGGCTCCTCCAAGAACCTCCCTTTAAGAAGGACACTCCAGCTGGCCATCTCTTCTTTTTTTGCCAGGCTGCAATTCAGTCTCTCCCATCAGGCCCAAGGGCCAGTATTCCTTTTATATATTATCTTCTCTAATTAGAAGGTAAGGTTCTTGATGGTTCTTTTTGCTTCTATTTGTATTCCCAATGCTCAGCACAGTGCCTAGCCCACAACAAGCACTTAATAAATGCTTGTTGATTTATCTTATCTAAGTAAATTCTAAGATCCCCTCAAGCTCTAAGATTCAATAAATAGGGTCTTATATACTGGTGACCCTGTATAATATGTAGTGGGAAGGATGCTGGATTTACAATCAGAGCATGTGAATTTTGAGTTCTAGCTTGAACACTGATGATCCCAGGCAGTTCATTTTATTACTCTGGGCCTCAGTTTCTACTCCTGCAAAACAGAGACATTCATTTTCGTACTAACTCATATGGCTTTGTGAAGAAAGATCTTATAAATGTTAATGTGACATCTAAATAGGAGCTATTATTTTCATTATCACTGAGGACTGTTAGCTTCAGAAGCTTAAATTCTGATACTTTAAGAAGTAAGCTTCCCAAACATACCAGTATTCTGGGAGGTATGGGAGTAATGGGGGGGAAACCAGTCAAATGGGATGTACCAGGGATAAAAATCATCTGTCAAAATGCAAATTAGTCAAGAAATGTAGCCAAAATGAAGTTGTTTTTTTTAACCTGTGGAGGGAGAACAAGGAACCACCTTATACTCCAGCCAACAGAAGCACTTTGACTAGTTTCATGAGTGAGTAGAAGAGCCAGCTTCCCGAGCTCATTTTTATAAAGCCCAGGACGATTCGACTGTACCATTATTAGCTCCTAACAGCTCCTGAGCCTCCTGACACTTCTTGGAGAGAAATGGCCCATCATGGACTTGGGCTCTTCATCCTCATCATTATTTTGCTCCTTGATCAAAGCCAGCCTGCCAAACTTAAAGCCAGAAAACACAGCAAACGTAGAGTGAAAGGTAACCATTTTCCTTCATATGTTAAGTGGTTCATGGAATGAAAGTGCTGCGAGGGAACTTAGAACATAGAACTTAAATGCGCTAATGCTGACTTTCTCTTCTAAGGTCTCTTCCAATTCTAATGTTCTATGTTCCAAGGCCCATTCATTGTTTTGTCTTGTTTTTTTCTTTTTCTTTTTCTTTATTTTAAGAAATAGTTAAAGGGGGGAAATTATCAAAGACTTAAGTCAAGGAAAAGGATCAAAATTTCTCTCTATTCCTTTCTACAGCCTTTAGGGAATTATTAGGTAAAAGTGATTCTGATGTTTCCTTGTCAGTTTTCCTTCATTAGTAACTGACCCAGAATTGAACATTTTCTGAATAATCAAAACATAGAAACAAGAATGGAATCAGTATCCAGACAGGACACCATATAAATATTGTGTTAAAAGTCATTTATGTTTTTTCTTTTCTATGACTATAAAGATCCCTTTCCTAGTATTCTATCTTTGTAAATACTAATTTGGACTTCACTATTTGTAAGCTAAATTTTTTTCTGAGCAATTTCATTTTTGCTAGTACATTTTCCTAAAGTCTAATTCCGACCCCTCTTGGTAAGAGAATGCAAGAAGTAGGCTGGAGGGAAAAGGAAGGGAAGGAAAAAGAATGAATGCAGAGAAAAATAGATGATGTGGCAAGTTTATATAACCACCATTTTGTCCATCTTAAAGTATCTTTCCAAAATAGTTACTGTTGCTAATGTCTGAGGCCAGACAGTGAGGATGCAAAGGGGTGTCTATGTGTATTTGTTAGTCATTTCTCTATGTATGACCAAGGTAGATGTTGTTTTGGCCCCTAACTTATCGTGGTTAGATCTCAAGGTTCAGTCTCCACTCCCAAAATGATTATTTTTGCAGTCTGTCAACATTAGACTGAAGAAACCAAGACTCCCAAGTGGGATTTCTTTGGGATAGGAACCATAATCATCTGGTACAGAGGAGGCTTTGTGGGAAGCCTGAAAGGTGAAAATGCCTGAGACTCAGCTCTGGAAAATTGGTCACTAGGACTCTAACTATATACTTTACACTACATGAATTCTAGACCACAGAGAATATCAGAGTTAGATGGGTCTTTAGAACATGCAACACAACACATAGTGAGAGACTAACTGGAGTGGAATTTCAGCAAAAGAAAGACCCTGCTTCAAGCCTTGTCTCTGCCATTTCTTAGCTGTGTGACCTTGGGCAAATTGCTTCTCCTCTCTGGTCCTCAGGTTCCTCACCTCTAAAATGAAGTTTGGAATAAGGCATTGCTTCCAGCTCTAACAGTCTATCAGAGTGTATCAGAATTGAAAGCTTAACTAATGGAGTTGGAAGGGACCTTAGATTATATAACACAGACTGTTAAATATGGACAGAAACTTAGAACAAGAACATGGAATGTCAAAGGTGGAAGGGACATTTTGGAACATTTAGTTTAACTGTATCTTTTTTACAAATGGAGACTCTAAGGCCTGGAGAGATGAAGGTACATGTCCACAGTACTTACCAAATTTCATGCCAGAGCTTAAATTTGTCTCTGCGTTGGCTGATACCCTGCTCAATATTCTTTGCATTATACTAGGCTGCCTCTGTTGGTTCAAATTTCTGACAGGGTTTTTTTGTTTGTTTGTTTTGGTTTGGTTTGTTTTTTTTGGTGAGGCAATTGTGGCTCAGTGACTTGCCCAGGATCACACAGCTAGTAAGTATCAAGCGTCTGAGGCCTGATTTGAACTCAGGTCCTCCTGACTCCAGGGCCAGTGCTCTACCCACTGCACCACCTAGCTGCCCATTGAGGCCATTTTTTTTGGTTTGGTTTGGTTTGGTTTTTTGTCTTGTTTCTTTGTTTGGATTTTTTGTGTGGCAATGGGGGTTAAGTGATTTGCCCAGCTAGTAAGTGTCAAGTGTCAAGTGTCAAGTGTCTGAGGTCAGATTTTAATTCAGGCTCTCCCTGAATCCAGGGCTGGTGCTTTATCTACTGTACCACCTAGCTGCCCCTCTGACAATTTTGATGTAATGGGAAGAACAATAGATTTGAAACCAAGAAACCTAGATTCCAATTTCAGCTGTACCCATTGTGAGCTCTGTAACACTGGATAAGTTCCGTTATCTGAGCCTCATTTTCCTCATCTCTAAAATTGGGGTAAAAATATTAGTTCCCATTTCTCTAGCACTTTGTAGTTTGCAAAGTGCTTTCCTCATGACACCACTTTGAGTAGAAGGATTCATATTCCCATTTTACAGATAGATAAACTGAGTTTCAGACAGGGAAAGTGACTTACTCAGGGTCACCTAGGTAATTTAGGATACTCAGATCTAGCTGTCCTGATTCCAAGTCCATGGATCTCTTTTTTTTTTTTTTTTTACAACAAAGACTACTACAACAAGATTAAATAGTACCCATGAGCCTTACTGAGAAAGAAGAATTCTATTACAGGTAGAGTGGATTGAGAGCTAGGCCTAGAGTCAGGAAGACCTGAGTTCAAATATGGCCTTAGACACCTACTAGCTGTGTGACGCTGGGGAAATCATTTAACCTTGTTTACCTCAGTTTCCCCATCTGTAAATGAGCTGAAGAAGGGAACTACAAATTCCTCTGATATTTTTGGCAAGAACCTCCCACACTCCCAAAAAAGGGGCGAGGAAGAGCCAGACACGACTAAAGTGACTGAACAACAATTGCAAAATTACTGGTATTAGGTCTGAAACGTTTTTACTGTTGAGTGTTAAACAATAGAGCTAAGAAATATATATTTTGTTTTTCATAGATCTCATTCATAATTCTAGAAGGGACCTTAGAGATTGTCTAGTCCAATACTCTAATTTTACATACAGTAAAATTCAGGCACAGAAAAGGTAAAAGACTCGCCCATAGTCATACTACAAGTGACAGGCCTGGGATTTCATACCCAGTTCTCTGATTTGAAATCCAGAAGTATTTCTGCCATGCCACATGACCTCCTACTTGGCTGCATTCTCTAATATTACACACTTTTCCTTACAGGATTATGCAGAACTTTGTAATCTGGCTACAATTTTATAAACCAAAAGCACTCAGACCTTACTCAATAAACTCCAGTGACTCCTTGTTCCCTCTAGAGTCAAAAATAAGCTCCTTCATTTAATTTTTAAAAGCTCTCACAACCTAGCCCTAACCTATCTTTCCAGGCCAATTGGACGTCACTCCCCCTCTCATATGATATGATGCAGCCAAACCGATGTTCTCTCTGTTCCTCACACAGGGCAGTGTCTTTGCACTAGCCCTCTGCTTGCCTACAAAGCCCTCCTTCTTCTCTGACTCAGATTCCCTCTCTTCCACCAAGACGCACTGCAAGCACCACCTTCTACATGAAGCTTTTGCCAATCCCCTCAACCACTGGTGCCTTCCTTTTCTTATATCCCTATTCTTATATGTATTTAAACCTATTCAAAAACCTGCTACAGGCTGTGAGTAATCTATTTAATGAAAGATGTTGTACCCCAACACTAATAATAAAAATAGAACTGAGCTGAATAGTGGGGTTTTTTTTCCTTTTTTTTTCCCCCAGGACAATGAGAGTTAAGTGACTTGCCCAGGGTCACACAGCTAGTAAGTGTCAAGTTTCTAAGGCCAGATTTGAACTCAGGTACTCCTGAATCCAAGGCCAGTGCTTTATCCACTGCACCACCTAGCTGCCCCTGAATAGTGTTTTAACAGTCAGTCTGGTGTGGTGCAAAAAGGACAGGACTTAATCAGAGAACTTGTTTTGAATTCCAGTTCTGCTGTTAACAAGCTATGTAACCTTGAGCAAATAATTTCCCTTTTCTGAACCTCATTTTCTTCATCTCTAAAAACAGAAGGTTGGACTAAATGATCTCTATGTTCATTTTGAGCTCTAAATCATATAATGTAAGAATTATTCTATTTTTATGTTGTTATTTTTCCATTTATGCTATACATACCTATATATCTATAGCTATCTCTCTATATATCTATATAAAGTTGTTTATATATAAATATGTACTTTAACTTAAGTTATACATAAAAATATAATGAATATATGTAACACATGTATGTGGATATACACATACATGTGTATCTATAAAAAAACATATATACATCCTTGTTATCTCCTGTGTTATAACATAAACTCTTAGTCAGTAAAGATTGTTTCATTAGTTGTATTTACTCCCCCCCCCCAGTGCCTACCACAGTGCCAGGCACAAAAGAGAACAGCTATGTAGTAGAGCAGATAGCTGAACTTGGAGTCGGAAAGACCTGAATTCAAATGTGACCTCAATCACAGCTAACTATGTCACCCAAGGCAAGTCATTTAACCTCTATCAGACTCAGTTTCTTCATCTGCAAAATAGGGAATAATGATAGCACTTACCTCCCAGGGTTGTTGTAAGGAAAAAGTCAGACAATATTTATAAAGCGCTTTGCAAATCTTAAAGCTGTACATAAATGCTAACTATTAAATACTTGCCAGATGAATGACAGTAAAAAGCACACTGCCTATTTCAAAGTGTTGTTGTGATGAAAGCAATTCATAAACCACAAATCACCACAGAAACGGGAGTAGATAGTATAGTTATTATAGGTCATGCTCCTGGCCAAGATGTAGATTGGCCCCAACTGGGCTTTGAGTTCTCTGACAGTCTTGATAGAGCTTTATTTAAACTTTGTTATGTTTCTCTGTATACAGCATTATGTTCTGTACACAGAGGGCATATAATAATTGTAATACATTTAGACCTCTTCTGAAACCTGCTACAAGCCATCAGTAATCTGTTTAATAAAAGATGTTGTACCTCAACACTAATAATAAAAGGATAATAATAATAGAACTGAGCCAAATAGTGTTTTAATAGGCAGCTTGGTGTAGGGGCCAAATTTAATATAGGGAGAGTTAATTAAATGGCTCACCATAATATTGGGGTTCAGAAAATAATGAGGGACCTCTAGGTCCAAAGTTTCCTCTCCTCCTGACTGCCTTTTTAGTTATTTCTCCCAGGCCAATAAGAAAGGAGCTTAACAGCCTCTTTTCCACAAACAAATCAGGTTTTATTTAATGGGAATAAAATACACAGCAAAGGTGAAATTAATAAAGTCAAGGACAAAGGAATAGGGAAAAAGGGAAATGCATAATCTCCCTGGCTTGCTTTCAGCTCAGCTAATTCAAAGGGCTGGATTTAACTCACCACCAGGGGTCCATAATTTCTATGGGAGTCAGCTGTTCAGCCTGTAGTCAGCTCTGAATGCTCTTCCAAGGCCAGAGAGAGACTGAGAGTGTGTGCTACTTCCTGTTGGGGTCCCTTTTTCTACCTTTTTCTCCCTCCCCCAAAGGGGAGGTCCTTCAAGTAGTGTAGTGCAAATAGCACAGGATTTAATCAGAGAACTTGTTTTGAATTCCAGTTCTGCTGTTTACTAGCTATGTAACTGTAAGAAAATAATTTCCCTTCTCTGCACCTCATTTTCTTCCTCTATAAAAAGAGAAGGTAAGAATAAATGATCTCTATGATCATCTCTTACTCTATATCATATAATGTAAGGATTACAAAGCACTCTCTATACATTATCACCATTTACTCTTCACAACTATCTACCATTAGGTAGCTAGTGAGAATATTATCACTTTTTACAAAGAAGGAAATTAAGAATGATAGAAGAAAAAGTAACACAACAACCCTATGAGGTAGGTATTTCTATTCCCATTTTAAAGAAAAGGAAACTAGGGGCAGCTAGGTGGTGCAGTGGATAAAGCACTGGCCCTGGATTCAGGAGGACCTGAGTTCAAATCCAGCCTCACACACTTGACACTAGCTGTGTGACCCTGGGCAAGTCACTTAACCCTCATTGCCCTGCAAAAAAAAAAAGAAGAAGAGGAAACTGAGGGTCAGTGAAAGAAAATGACTGCCCAAGATCACACAGCATTGCCCAGTGAATCAAAGTATCTTCCTTTGTGACTGACTGTTGGCATCTTTGTTCCACAAGACTACTTTTCAAACTTCTTATCTCGGTGTCTTATGTCTTTCTCATGTGCACAAAAGAAAAGACTGGCGACCTAAGAACGCAGGTGGAGAAGCTCTGGAGAGAAGTAAATGCCTTGAAGGAAATGCAAGCCCTGCAGACAGGTAAGAATGTATATCATGGATGCTTTGTTACTTAAAGGTACAAGATGTCACTGAAGATCTGGGATCAAAGGGTCACAGAATGTCAGAGCTAGAAAGGACCTTGGAAATCAATGAATCCCAGTGCCTTCCTTTTACAGATCTGTCTTCTTTTTCTTATTTTTATCCCCAGTGCTTAGCACAGGCACTTAAGAAGTACTTATCAGCTTCAGTGACTGACCACAGAGGACAAAACTATAGCTAAAAGATAAGAAGTGGCTTGTGGGGGCAGCTAGGTGGCGCAGTGGATAAAGCACTGGCCTTGGAGTTCAAATCCAGCCTCAGACACTTGACACTTACTAGCTGTGTGACCCTGGACAAGTCACTTAACCCTCATTGCCTCGCCTAAAAAAAAAAAAGTGGCTTGTGGTAAGTCACATGAATAGTAAGTAGAAGAACTCAGATTCAGACTCAGATCTTCTAATTTCAAATCTAATGATTTTTCCAATGTACCCACAATGGAGCAGCTAGGTGGTGCAGTGGATAGAGCACTGGCCCTGGAGTCAAGAGTACCTAAGTTCAAATCCGGCCTCAGACACTTAACACTTACTAACTGTGTGACCTTGGGCAAGTCACTTAACCCCAATTGCCTCACTAAAAAAACAAAACAAAACAAAACAAAACCAATGTACCCACAATGAATGAGAAGAGAGCCCCCCAAAAGCTGAATTGCTATAAAATCCTCATCATTTAACACCAAAAAGAAATAAATCTTTAAAAGCAGAGTTGGGGGGCAGCTAGGTGGCACAGTGTGTAAAGCATCGGCCCTGGATTCAGGAGGACTTGAGTTCAAATTCGGCCTCAGACACTTGACACTTACTAGCTGTGTGACCCTGGGCAAGTCACTTAACCCTCATTGCCCAGCCCAAAAAGAAAAAAAAAAAACAGAATAAGCATCTATATAGCATCTTCTATATGCTAAGCACCGACTATACTTAGTACTTTACATTATTGTCTCATCTGATCCTCACAACAATCCTATGAGATAAGAACTATTATTACAACCATTTTACAGCTGAGGAAACTGAGGTTAAGTGACATACAGAGGGTCACACGAGGGGTAAGTGTCTGAGGTTGGATTTTAACTCACATCTTCTTGAGTCCAGACCTAGTACGCTATCCACTGTATCATCTTTGCTTGTGCCTCCATGTAGTACTTTGTGGTTTGTAAATTGTAGCCTTGTCAAATAAGAAATACAAGAATTATTATCACCATTTTCTAGGTGAGGAAAATGAGGCTTAGCAAGGGGACCTGACTTATTCAAGGGTATATAGCTATTGAGTGTCAGATGTGGTATTCGAACCCGGGTCTTATGTCTCTAAATGCCTAGTTCTTTCCGTTGCTCCTGTCCAAAGATCCCTCATCACAGGCAAGGCAGAGTTTCTCTGGTATTTCTCTGTAGGCAATAACCTACAAATTAAGAGGTTGATTTAAATTATAATCAGTTTTTCCTCTACTTCAGGGCCTAGCTTCTGACTTCAGCCCCCTTGAGTGACCAAATAACTCACGGAGTGTCATTCTTTGGTAGTTGAGACCCCTCCATCTGCTTAGCTTATAAAACATTGTGATACTCATTAACCCACTGGAGTCTCATACCAGCTGCATGAGTAAGGCAGAGCAGGTACTATTAGTCCCAGTTGTCAAATGAGAAAAATAAGTCCTGGAGAAGGAAGGTGACTTAGCTCACAAATAATTACAATAGCTACTAGAATTGGAACCTAGGTGTCCTGGCTCCTACTCGAGTATCCTGTCCACTATACTAGGTGATTCCCTGATGTATTCAGGTTGTTGGGTTTTTGTTTTTTTTTTCTTAAGGAATAGGTATACAATTCAAAATAATGAAATAAAGTAACTCATTTAGTGAAAAAAATATGTATTAACTTACTATGCTTATGGTGGTATAGTATTTATCCCTGGCTCTTAAAGACTATTGCCATGAAGCACAAGCTCTGACAGGCTTTACCAAAATGCAAAGGCTTTGAGTAGGAACCTGGTATCATACGGTATGTTTTTCAATCAAGAAATGAATTAATAGAGGCAGCTAGGTGGCACAGTGGATAGAGCACTGGCCCTGGATTCAGGAGGACCTGAGTTCAAATCTGACCTCCGACACTTGACACTTACTAGCTGTGTGACCCTGGGCAAGTCACTTAACTCTCATTGCCCAGTCAAAGAAAGAAAGAAATGAATGGAAAGTATTTAATATGTGCTTTCTCTTTCTAAGGTACTGTGTTAAGTATTAAAAATATAAGTATTTAAAGTGGGACAGTCTCTACCTTTAAAGAGCTTTTTTTTCTGATAGGGAAGGGATCCTTGATTCTGGGGTCCATGAACTTATTTTAAATTATATATTTTGTTTTGTTTTGTGTTGGGGTTTTTTTGGTTTGTTTTGGGGGGTGGGGCAATGAGGGTTAAGTGACTTGCCCAAGGTCACACAGCAAGTAAGTGTCAAGTGTCTGAGACCGGATTTGAACTCAGGTCCTCCTGAATCCAGGGCAGGTACTTTATCCACTGTGCCACCTAGCTGCCCCCTTAAAATATATTTTGGTAACTATATTCAACATAATTGGTTTCTATTGTAATTTTATTTTCTGTATTTAAAATCATTTTTCTCTTTACAGTCTGCCTCCGAGGCGTGAAAGTACACAAAAAATGTTACTTGGCATCTGATGTCTCTAAGACCTTCCATGAGGCAAATGAGGACTGCATTTCCAAAGGTGGGATCCTGGTCATTCCCAGGAACAGTGATGAAACCAATGCCCTTCGAGACTATGGAAAAAAGAGTCTGCCAGGCATTAATGACTTTTGGCTGGGGATTAATGACATGGTCAATGAAGGGAAATTTGTTGATGTCAATGGTGCTGCCATTACCTTCTTCAACTGGGATCATGCACAGCCCAATGGTGGGAAGAGGGATAACTGTGCCCTGTTCTCCCAAGCAGCCCAAGGAAAGTGGAGTGATGAGTCCTGCCGGAGCAGCAAGAGATACATATGTGAATTTGTCATTCCCTAGAGGGTTCCTCTTGAACACAAAGCTTCCAGGTAGAATGTGATATCGAGCATTCCCATTGATAGATGCTGCTCATCCATATGATACAGAAAGGCAAAAGTGGAAAACCAAACATCCATGTGTGATTAGAACAAAATGGTTGGTCTATACAATTGATCACATATCATCCTATGTGTGACCTTGGAAATATCTATCCTGCAATATGCACATTATTAAAAATCTTCCT
This sequence comes from Dromiciops gliroides, assembly GCF_019393635.1. Classification (NCBI taxonomy): domain Eukaryota; kingdom Metazoa; phylum Chordata; class Mammalia; order Microbiotheria; family Microbiotheriidae; genus Dromiciops; species Dromiciops gliroides. The sequence goes on along the minus strand of NC_057862.1, from coordinate 621,105,042 downwards.
GTTGGGACTTACCTTGTCAAATATTTCAGCCACTGGCTGGTGGGGTAGCATTCAAAAAAAGAGTTTGAAGTCAAAACCATTGCAATGATTATTATTCAATAAAAGCATAATTGACAGTAAGGTTCCCAAAATCTGCCAGTCTCTGGCAGAGTTTGATCCAACTTCTTGAGCAATGCCATGGTAATTTGAGAGATAAGATTTCTTATAACTTAGGAGTGAAGAGAATTTGAGAAACCAAACAGCTTAATAGAGCTATCTAGAAATTATCCATTCTGATTGTCAAATCATGGCAAGAGCAATGCCTTTGGAATGGATGGACTTGAGTTCGAATTCTAGCATTAGTACTTACATGCTTTATGACCTTGTCTAAGTCACTCTAGTCACTTTAGCCTCAGTTCTCTCACTAGCAAAATGGGGCCAGTCAAGTTTGCATGGTCTATCTCATAAGATGAGGGAAGTGCTTTTTTACCTTAGAGTGGACTAAAAAATAAATTATTATTAGCTACTAGTACTTGCCAATCTTCACTGTCTAGTCTGTCTTGAAATTTAAATCTATGGATCTTTTTAATTGAGAAAGTCTGTTTGAAAAATTCCATCTAGTCCAACTTCTTCATTTTATAGAAGAAGAAACTAAGGTTCAGAGAAGGGAATTGGTGTGTCCAGGGTCATAACAGGTAGCAGTAAATGTTAGAGCTTGGATTTGAATTGTTATTTCAACTCCAAGTAAAGTGCCTTTTCCCTTGTACCCCAAACTTAGACAATTTCCAGGTATTAACTATTAAGTCATTGAAAAACTAAATTTCCCTGGATTCAGGAGGATCTGAGTTCAAATCTGACCTCAGACACTTGACACTAACTGTGTGACACTGGACAAGTCACTTAACCCTCATTATCCCACAAAAAAAACCCCAAATCTTTACTCCTAAATAAGAAATTGAAATTCTGGCTATCAGTTGCCAAGAAATATCAGTCTGATGGTCATGATTTCACCTCTCAGGGCCTCAGTTTCTTCATTTGTAATATAGGGATGCTTATGTTTGTACCATCAACTTCACAGGAAGGCTGAGGCTGGAACACCATGGGAACCTCCTTGTCAATTACAGTTCCCTTAAGTACTTCCAGTACTTTAAGCTTGACAAAGCATTTTCCTCATAGCAGTCTTGGGATATAGAGAGCACAAATATTATTATCATCTCAAGTTTACAGGTAAGGAAACTGAGGCCTAGAAAGAAAAAGTGATTTGGCCAGTTAAGTGATGGCATTAAGGTTGAAACTTAGATCTTTTGATTCCAAATTCAATGATCCCCTTGCTATATCAGGAAGCCTCCTTAACATATATCCTTGTGGTGTTCAGGCCACACCAGTCCAAACAGAATACAAATATCACTAGAAAAAGTGATAATTATCACCCCTATAGACAATGCCTGCTTCCCTGGTATTTCTCAGTAAGCAATTGAAGGTACTAAATCAAAATGTGTGCAAGGTAAGCTAATTGACTTATTTTACCACCATACCAGATATTCCCAAAACCATTTCAACACCTCTCATACCTTTGATTGCAATAATCAAGGAAAACACAAGACAAGAAAGAGAAGAATAACTACCATTTTACTAGGAAATTATGAGGCAAATCAAGCATCTGTAGAATGAGGGAAAATCCATTCCATTAACTTATCACCATTTAATCCAATTTCTATGACTCTTGAAGATTTACAAGAGCTTTCCTGTGAGGTCGATGATGCAAGGAATATTGTTTCAGGGCCTTGCTTTTTAAAATGTTGCATTGAATGATCATCATTTTGCAGATCATAGAATTTTGGTCAAGGTTATACAGGTAGTACCTAACAGATTCAGAAATCCAAGCTAAGTCTTCTTATTCCAAAGCCAATGTATTTTGCATTTATCATGATGGGTATACTAATGGTTGGAGAGGTGACATCAGGGTGTTCTGGCGAATGCTTAACAACCAGCTCAGAGATTGCAGTACACATAATACACATTTAAGTTTAATCTTCATCATGAACATTTTCTTCATCACTTTCTTAAGTCTGGAAAATCAACAAAACAATAAATCAGGCCCTGATATATATGTTTTCTGATGTCCAAGATGTAAATGCTCACACTGAAAATCTGACAATCAATTCACCTAAGCTATAGCAGCTGGCTCCAGCGTAACACTGGGTATAATAAGATGTCAGTACTCTTAGCTCCAAAAAGTGTTAGAACCAGGATCTTATAGGATCATAAAATAAGAGCTAGAAGGCACATGAAAGGGCCTCAAGTCCAACTCCCTCATTTTATAGATGAGGAAACTAAAGTCCAAAAAAAATGAAGTGACTTGTCCAAGGTCACACAGATGGCATGTGGTAGAGCCAGGGTTAGGATCCAGGCCCTTTGACTCTAAATCCCACTGTCTTTTCTTTTTTTTTTTTCCTTTTTTCTTTTTGGTGGGGCAATGAGGGTTAAGTGACTTGCCCAAAGTCACACAGCTAATAAGTGTCAAGTGTCTGAGACTAGATTTGAACTCAGGTCCTCCTGAATCCAGGGCTGGTGTTTTATCCACTGTACCACCTGGCTGCCCCAAATAAGGCCATTTTTTGTTTGTTTGGTTGATTAGTTGGGGTTTTTTTTGGTGGGGCAATGAGGGTTAAGTGACTTGCCCAGGATCACACAGCTAGTAACTATCAGGTGTCTGAACTCAAGTCCTTCTGAATCCAGGGCCGGTGCTTTATCTATTGTGCCACCTAGCTGCCTGAACCAATCCTTTCTGTGATTTTTTTTTTTGGCAGAGAAATGAGGGTTAAGTGACTTGCCCAGGGTCACACAGCTAGTAAGTGTCAAGTGTCTGAGGACAGATTTGAACTCAGGTCCTCCTGAATCCAGGGCCAGTGCTTTATCTGCTGCACCACCTAGCTTCCCCCAACTCTCTTTTTACTGCATCATGGAGCCTCTATTTGAATCTATATCTAAATGAACCTTCTATTTTAACCTGTCTCCTGATTCTGAGTCCACAACATTTTCTTCTAGACTGTGTTTAGCTTCAAATACTTACCCTGTACATAATGGACTATTTGTGCCTTTACCTGCATTAGAGCCTTCCCAACTATTGAACTGATCAGCCACAGTTGAACACACTGTACCTTGACCCCAGCATCTTGATGTCATTGGTCTTCTTCAAGTATGAAGAATGAACAACAACAGTGGAGTGGGAAGAAGGAGGTTTCTCTCTCTCTCTCTCTCTCTCTCTCTCTCTCTCTCTCTCTCTCTCTCTCTCTCCTGTCTCTCCCCCTCCCTCCCCCTCCCTTTCCTTCTCTCTCTGCCCATCTGTCTATCCATCCATCTCTATCTGTCCATCTCTCTGTCTATCTATTCCTGTTTTATAGTTATTCTGTACTTGAGGTGCATACTTACCCATTATTCATAAAGGAATCAAAATTCACATAGATTAAAAACTTGACTGAGAACTTTCTTTTTGTAATATTGAACTTTGCCAAACCCTGAGTAATAAACAGAGAGCTGAATGGGAACTTTCAGAACATCTACTCAATTCAATTTCACAAACATTTTGGTAAGCATCTACAGTGTTCAATGTACTATGATCTGACTCCACCATTTTTCAGAAGCAGAAACTGAAAATGAGAATGGAACGGACCTGCCCCAGATCACTCAGGGTCAGAGTATGGATTTGAACCTAGGTCTTTTGATTAGAGGTCCAGGGATTTTCTATTAAACCACACTGCCTTGAGTTGTTTAAATTACTTTCACATTCATATTCAAAGCTCTCATTGCTCATCAAAGTTCCATCAAATGCCAGAATCAATGATCTCTCACTTGATTTCCATCTCTGAACACCCAGACTATCCAGTCTATACATCAAACAGTCCATCTGCTGTCCATTTTTGCCCCATGGATTAGAGATCATAAATTTAGAGTTAAGAGGTATCTTTGAAGTCTTCAAGTCTAACCCTTCATTTTTCAGACAAGGACACAGAGGGATAGTGGGTTAAGTGACTTACTCAAGACCACACAGTAAATGTTTGAAGCAGGAACTAAGTCCAGGTCTTCTTCACTCCAAATCTAGTGCACTACCCTTTACACCACACTGTCTCTCTTGAGGTGCAAAAACTACTTTCATATTGACATTCACATTTAGATCTCTCACTGCTTATCACAAATCCTTCGAGAACCAGAAACCATAATCTCACACCCACAGTTTCCATCCCTGTTTGAACAACCAGATTTAAAAAGTTGCCATCCAGTCTGTAGGTCTGACAGCCCATCTGTTGTCTTTCAAGGCCCAGGATCCCATCCCATAAGAAGGAGATTCTCTTTCATCTGTGGACATATTCCTCAAATTATTTATCTATCTAAAAGTCATTTTAGGACTCAAATCATCAACTATATTCTGATTTGAAAAATATACTAATAATTTTCTTAGTCTAGGAATAATCCAAAATACCTTCTATCACTTCATTTAAGCATAACTTTCATTATATCACTCATGCAATATTGCACATCAAGGGGCAGCTAGGTGGCGCAGTGGATAGAGCACCGGCCCTGGATTCAGGAGGACCTGAGCTCAAACCCGGCCTCAGACACTTAACAATTACTAGCTGTGAGACCCTGGGCAAGTCACTTAACCCCAACTGCCTCACAAAAAAAAAATTGCACATCAGTATCTCTCTAGACAATATCTTGGCCCACAATTGCCTTTTCTCAATGTATGTAGAATTGAGTTTCTTGGTTATAGATGTTTTTACTGTCTAAAAAAAGTTGAATGCTCTTCAATCAAATACCTTTAGTTGTCCTGATGTGAAAACTGTGTTCTCTGCCATGTTTGACTATATCAGGGGTGGTCAAACTTTCAGAAACCTGCCAGACCAGAATGGTGAACTGGATCTCCAGATGAAAAAAACATTGGAGGATTAATGCCCCCAGAAAAAAATAATATATTAACTACTACTTCTGAAGTGCTTTGTGGTGTGTAAAGCCCTTTTCCTTACAACATGCCTGGAGGGGGGTAGCATGATTACAATCCCTAGTTTACAACTGAGTAAATGGAGACTCAAAAAGTTGAAATTATTCACTTACAGTCATAAAAGCCATAAGCTTTTTTTTTTAAGTGAGGCAATTGGGGTTAAGTGACTTGCCCAGGGTCACACAGCTAGTAAGTGTTAAGTGTCTGAGGCTGGATTTGAACTCAGGTCCTCCTGAATCCAGGGCCGGTGCTCTATCCACTGCGCCACCTAGCTGCCCCAAAGCCATAAGCTTTAGTGCTGAGATTCAAAACCAAGTTCAGTGCTCATTCAACTACATCATGTAGCTTATAAATACCACTGCAGCAGAGATTGCTTTTCATTGGCATTGACCAGGCCCCTTCTGTCAATCTAACAATGACTATATCGGACCCCTCAAAATCGATGAGCCACTTTCGTTAATGATAATGTTATTATTGAGCCAGTATGTCAGTGTTCAGAGATAGGGAACCCCTAAGGTATACAGTTGAGAGAAGATAGTGGAGGTAGAAACAATTGTAATGAATCACTTCCATAAGAGGTTATGAGAAGGTTGAAGGAGTAAATTACAAATAATTAAAGAAATTTCAATTAAAGCAACTCACAGGTTCCACTTCACACATTGGTAAAGATGGCCAAAAAAAAAGGATAATTACAAGTGTTGGAGCTGCTTTTGGGAAACAAACATGACTGGTGGAGCTGTGAATTGGCCAAGCCATACTGGATATCAATTTGGAAGCAGGCCCCAAAAGTTCTGCATAATCTTTAATAATTCAACAATATTACTATCACGCCTCTTTCACCAAGTAAACAAAAGAAAGAGTAAATAGACAAAAGTATTTGTAACAGCTCTTTTTGTGGTAGCAAAAAACTAGAAACTAAGGGGATGCCCCTCTACTGGGGAATGGCTGAACAAATTATGCAAAAGAATGGAATATGAAATGAAATATTGGGCATTAAGAAATTATAAAATGGACAGTTTCAGAGCAACCTATATGAACTAATGCAGAGAGAAATGAGTAGAACCAAGAGAATAATTTATATGACAATACCAATTTCCTAATGAATTCAGTGAAGGAGATACCCTCCCAGAATAGTGTAGCCCAAAGCCCAGGAGAGATGGTCCTACAGAATTGGGGAAAACAGAGGAGGTCAACCAGGATGCTAGGAGAACTGAAAACCATACTGTATAATTATTATTATTATTAATTATATCTAACATTTATATATCACTTACTATATACCAGGTACTCCACTAAGACTACAATTATTATCTCACTTGATCCTCATGACAACCCTGGGAGGTAGGTGCTATTATCCCCATTTTACAGTTGAAGAAACTGAAAGAGAAGTTAAGTGACTTGCCCAAGTTCACATAGCTAGTAAGTATCTGAAGCTGGATTCAAACTCAGGCCTTCCTGAGGAGCTGTAAGTTAGCTCTTTGTCACTTGTGCCCTCTTGAGTCCCCTTTCCCCATGTACTGGTGGGACAGTTAGGTGCACAGTGGATAGAGCATTAGCCTTGGAGTCAGGAGGACCTGGGTTCATATCTGGTCTCAGACACTTGACATTTATTAGCTGTGTGACCCTGAGCAAGTCACCTAACCCTAATCGCCTCAAACATCTGGGGCCATCTGCAGTCTTTCTGATCTATATCTTGTCACAGGACCCTGATGGTTCTCGAGGAGTGAGGCGGATGTCCTTGCATAGCCCTCCCTCACTTAAGTTCAGTTCACTGCAAGTCATGACATCACCTTCAGATGTCATGGTCCTCTTTGAGAACAAAGGACAAACAACAACCGTGTATTGGTGGGAGAGTATGTTATAGACCATTCTGAGTGGATGGGAGATATTTTGTACAAAATATTCCACTTGAGTGAACATCTGTTTCTGAGAGCTAAGTAAGTCTGCCTGGCTAATTGGTAACCACTGATAATCATAGGGTCCCATAAGCACACCATTCAGGTCTGGTGGATTATAGAATGAGAAGGACATCACCAAACTCCTCAGGTCTACTCCCAGATTCTGAAGGAAGACATAGCAGCTCGGTGGGGACCCAACCTGCCAGTGCAAAAGTGGGCTGGGAAAGTGGCTCCAGTGCATGTGCTACATCTGAATCAGAGATTGTCAGTTTTGGAAGGGACATTCAGTCCAACCCACCCTATGTGAACTGGAATCTTTTCTACATCATCTTCCAAATACATCTTCCATTGTATTATAGTGGTTCCCTAAATTACATCCCAAGACAGCCCATTCCACTTTGGTATAGCTCTAATTGTTATGAAAATTCCTTAAATTCAGCCTAAATCTGTTTGAAACTTCCCCCTGTTGATCCAAATTATACCCTCTGGAAACAAGTGGAAAGAAGCTAATTCTTACAGGACTGTGGCCCTTCAGATAGCTGAAGATGGCTATCATGTCATTCCAGTGCATAGAGCACCAGACTTGGAGTGAGGAAATTCAGTCATTTTTCAGTCATGTCTGATTCTTTGTGACCCCATTTGGGGTTTTCTTGGCAGAGATAGTGGAGTGGTTTGCCATTTCATTCTCCAGCTCATTTTACTGAGAGGTGAGGAAGCTGAGGCAAACAGGGTTAAGTGACTTGCCAGGAATTGTCTGAGGCTGGATTTGAACTCAAGAACTGGAATCTTCCTTGACTTCAGGCCCAGCACTCTATCTACTGTGCCACCCAGCTGCTCCTGGAACCAGGAAGGCCTGAGTTTAAATCCAGCTTCAGATACTTACTAGCTATGTGAACTTGGACAAATCACAACTTCTCTTTCAGTTTCTTCAACTGTAAAATGGGGATAATAATAGCACCTACCTCCCAGGGTTGTCATGAGGATCAAATGAGATAATAATTGTAGTCTTAGTGGAGTACCTGGTATATAGCAAGTGATATATAAATGTTAGCTATAATTAATAATAATAATAATAATTATTATTATTATTATACAGTATGGTTTTCAGTTCTCCTAGCATCCTGGCTGACCTCCTATGTTTTCCCCAATTCTGTAGGACTATGTCTATTGGGCTTTGGGCTTACACTATTCTGGGAGGGTATCTCCTTCACTGAATTCATTAGGAAATTGGTATTGTCATATTAATTATTCTCTTGGTTCTACCCATTTCTCTCTGCATTAGTATGAACTAATAGGTGGCTCTGAAACTGTCCATTTTATAATTTCTTAATGCTCAATATTTCATTTCATATTACATTCTTATAGCATAATTTGTTCAGCCATTCCCCAATAGAGGGGCATCCCCTTAGTTTCTAGGTTTTTGCTACCACAAAAAGAGCTGTTACAAATAATTTTGTCTATTTACTCTTTCTTTTGTCTACTTGATGAAAGAGGCATGATAGTAATATTGTTCAAATCCAATCTAAGGCACTAACAAGCTGTGTGACGCTGGGCAAATCATTAAACTTCTACCTGCTTCAAGTTCTTCATCTGTAAAGTGGAGATTAAAAATAGTACCTATTTTCTAGGGTTTTGTGAGGATAAAAAGAAATAATATTTATAAAGCATTTTGCAAACTTACAATGCTATATAATAGTATAATAGTAATAGTTATTATTGTTGTTGTAGTAATTAGTAATAGTAAAATAGTATAATAGTAATAATAATTATTGTTGTTGTTGTTAAGCCATATGATCTTAGACAAGTCATTTCCCCCTCTCTGAGTTCCTCATCTCAGTTTCCTCATTAGATCAATAAGGATGTTCATAGGATTTTTTTGAGGAAATAGCACCTAGGCTGAGCCTTGAAGTGTGCTAGAGGTGCCAAGAGTCAAGGGGGTTTAGCTTGTGCAATTGAAGTAGGAAACAGAATGCTATGTGCAGAGAACATTCATTAAATATTCCAGTTTTGTTGGAACTTAAAGTGTGTGGTGGGAGTAATGGGCAATCAACTTGGAAAGGTCAACTGAATCCAGATTGTGAAGGGCTTTAAATGCTAAACAGGGGAGTTTGTATTTTTTTAGAAGCCATAGGAAACCACCGAAGTTTCTGGAGCAGAGGATTGGCAGGGTCAAATCTGTGATTTAGGAATATCAATTTGGAAGCTATATGGAGAAGAAATATATGAGGTAAATGGCTAGAAGCAGGAAGATTTATTTAGAAGCTATTGCAATAATTTGGGTGAAAGGTGATAAAGGCCTCAATTAGTGGTTAGAAGGGGTCTGATGCAAAGGCTGTTGTGGGGGTGGAATTGACAAGGCCTGGCAAATGATTAGATTTGGGCAATAAAAGAGAAGAAAAAGTTGAGAATGATGCTGGAATTGCTCATCTATATTACAGAAAGAGCAGTGACGAAATTAGGAAAAGAGGAGGAAGAACAGATTTAAGGGGAAAATATTGTGATTTGTTTTAGATGTGTTTGTGCTCATTTTCCCCATGGATGTTAAGTATATTTTTGGAGAGTCCTTTATTTATGGAAGGGAATGTTTTGTAGGTATTGTTCTAATAGTTAATGTCTTGTAGCATATTGTTATATACCATCTTAGTATATGTTACACCATCTTCGTCTTTGCTCTGAGTTAAATATAGCTACGTCTTAACTACTAAAAAACGTAAACTCTCTAGTAGAGACTTTTGAGCTATGGTTTTAGGAATTTGAACCCACTGAGTATTCTTGGAATCTATAAAGTAATCATCCCCCTGGGGATCCAACCTGCAAATCTGTCAAGTTGTAGAGACAATGCAGAGCAGGTGTTATGTTAATTATTGCAATAAGACTAGAGAACGAAATAAAATATAAAAACATCAGCAGAGATAAAATTATCTCTATTTTTTGGTTTTTGTTTTGCTTTGTTTTGTGGGGCAATGAGGGTTAAGTGACTTGCCCAGAGTCACACAGCTAGTAAGTGCCAAGTGTCTGAGGCCAAATTTGAACTCAGGTCTTCCTGAATTCAGGGCCGGTGCTTTATCCACTGCGCCATCTAACTGCCCCCCTAAAATTATCTCTATTTTTAATAATAGGATGGTATTCCTCATAGAATCAGTAAAGCAACTGAGACTCTTAGTAATTACTGTGGTTCAGTAGATAAAATCCCAGGCCCAGAGCCAGGAAGATGAATTTTCCTAAGTTCAAATCTGCCCTAAGACACTTACTGGTTGTGTGATCCTGGGTAAGTCACTTTTGCCTCTGTTTCCTCATGTGTAAAATGATCTGAAGAAGAAAATGGGAAACTACTCCAGTATCTTTGCCAAGAAAACCCTAAATAGCAACATAAAGAGTTGGACACAACTCAAAAATGACTAAACAACAATAAAAACCAAGATTTATATAGTACATTAATGTTTGGAAAACATTTACAAATATTATCTTATTTGATCCTCACATCAACCCTGGAAGGTAGGTGCTATTATTATCTCCATTTTACAGATAAGGAAACTGAAGAAGAAACTGTTAAGTAACTTACTCAAGCTCACACAGTTATTAAGTACTTGAGGCAGGATTTGAACTTTGGTCTTCCTGACTCCAAATTGAGCTTACCTAGCTGACTCAAAATATACAAAATAAATTCACAAAAATCACCAGCGTTTCTATACAGTATTAACAAAAAAAAAAAAAAACAAGAAGAAACCCCAATAAAAGAAATTCAAATCACAATAACTACAAAATGCACTAAATTTATGGGAATTAATCTACCCAAACACATACTAGGTTTATAGAAATAGAACTATAGAATACTTTTGACAGAAACGAAGGAAGACAATAATTAGAGAGATATTCCCTTTCATGGTTGAGCTATTCCAATATAAAGAAACTTACTATAGCACCTATATTTATGGATTTAGTGCTATAGTAATCAAATCATTGAGGGAATATTTTATAGAACAAGACAAAATAATAATCATGTTCATTTGGGAGAACAAAAGGTCTAGAATCTCAAGGAAAATAATCAGAAAAAATACAAATACATTTCCCAACTTCACAAAGTATTCATCCAAACTATATGGTACTGGTTTAAAAACAGAAAGCAGATCAGTGAAAAATAGTAAAAAACAGAGGGAGTTGGTAGATTGTTTCTGTATTCCTTGCTACTGGGAAGGCTGAGAATGGTGGATTAATTGAGCTTGGGAGCGGTGAGCTAAAGTCGGTCTGGTGTCTGTTCTAAGTCCAGCACCACTATGGTGAGCCCATGCAAGGGAAGGGGTACCAGGCTACCTAAGGAGGGGTGAACTGACCCAAGTACTAGAAGAGGAGCAGGTCAATGTCTCTGTGCTGATTATCAGTAGGATTGGACCCTGAGTAGCTACTATACTTCCAAACTAGGAGAGATAGGAAGACCTACTATTGAAAGAGGAGGAGGAAGAAGAGGAGGAGGAGGAGAAACTGACCAGTGAAAACAATGGTCTAATTTTTAATAAACCTAAAAAATTAATTACTCAGAATAAAGAACTCCCTTTTTCCCCCCAGGGCAATGAGGGTTAAGTGACTTGCCCAAGGTCACACAGCTAGTAAGTGTCAAGTGTCTGATCCCGAATTTGAATTCAGGTCCTCCTGAATCCAGGGCAGGTGCTTTAATCTACCACACTACCTAGCTGCCCCCAAGAACTCCCTTTTTTCTAAGAACTACCAAGAAAACTGGAAAGTCATTTGTCCAAAAGTAGGATTACACCATATACCATAAGAAGCTCAAAATAGAAATGTATTTGGAATGTAAAAGATCACAGTATTTTTTAAAATTCTAAGAGAATGAGATGAGGTATCTTTCAAAACTATGGCTAGGATGAAGACTTCTTAACCAAATAAAAGAATGTGGTTCTTTGAGAACAGGAACTATATATCCTTCCTATCTGTATCTCCAGTGCTTAACAATGTTTGGAAAATAGTAAGTACTTAATGAACGCTTTTCTATTCCATTTGATAAAATAGACAATTTTCATTATATTTTTAAAAAAAACCTTTCACACCAATATAACCAATGAAGGCACGATTAGAAGAGGAATAGTAGATTGAAACAAATTAAAGTCTGATATACAAAATGTGTAGAGGGGCAGCTAGGTGGCGCAGTGGATAGTGCTCCAGCCCTGGAGTTGGGAGGACCTGAGTTCAAATTTGACCTCAGACACTTAACACTTACTAGCTGTGTGACCCTTGGCAAGTCACTTAACCCCAATTGCCTCACAAAAAAAAAAATGTGTAGAGAACTGGCACAACTTTATAACCCAAAGAGCTATACCCCAATAAACAGTTAATCGATATTAAAAGGTTGCAAAATAGGATTAGTACATTGTAAATGATCACATGAAAATATGCTACACATTACTAATTGTAAGAAAGATGAATATTAAACAGTAGTGAAGATTCACCTCACTCAATACCAATTGTCAAAGATAAAACTAGAACAGTTAATGTTGAAGCGGCTAAGGAATCATGTGCTATTGCTGAAGCTGTGAAGTGATACAAATATTCTCTTCTAGAATTTTTTCTGGTCATCTCATGGCCAAATAATTAAAAAGCTATTAAATTGTTCATTTTCTTTATCCTAGCGATATTACTACTGGGCATATACCCAATAGGAGTAAATATAAAAACAAATATCTAATATGTAGAAAAATATTTATAGTTTTGTGGAAGCAAAAAAAATAAAACTGAGAGGAATGACCAAAAAACATTATAGTATATGAATGTAATAGAATATTTTAATGCAATAAGAAGTAATGAATATGAAGAAGTCAGAGAAACATGGGTAGACTTCTATGAACTGACATAGAAAGAAATGGTACAGTGAAAAGAATGAGAAGTTTTGGGTCAGGAGACACAGGTTTAAATCCTAATTTTTCTATATGTTGGCCACCTCTGTGATCTTTGACAAGTCACTTAACCTTAGTTTCCTCGTTTGAAAAATGAGAAAGTTGCATTAGATTACCTCTATGGTCTCTTCCAACTCTAAATTGATGATCCTATGGTCCTCTGAAATAAGCAGAAGTACAAGAGCAATATACACAGTGTGGACAAAAATGTAAATTTTAAAATTACTGAAAGGAATTGGAGCTCTTAGTAATAAAAAAAAAGTCAGTGAAGGTACCAGAGAAGAAGGAACAATACACACCTCCTTCCTCATGGCAGAAAGGTTGGGGACTACTAAAACAAAATATTGCATACATTGTCTGACCAAGTTTCTATATCTAATGATTCTGATTAATTATTTCTCTTGTTACAAAGGGAGAATTCAATTTGGGGTGCAGGGGAGCTGGGGATGGACAATATCTGTGATGTCGAAACAAAATATATCATCAAATATATTTTTTAGAAGATAAACAAGTACAAATCAAGCATTTTCCACATAACTAAATGCACACACTCTCTCAAATAAACACACTAGCAATGGGAATACTGCTTGTACACAGGGACCATGAATAAGGATATAAATATAGGGAAAACACATGATTACTATATATATGTTCATGAAAGTGTATTTCATTCCTTGTGATATCTGGTGATTTCTATCCTCTGATGATGTCTTCTCACTTTTCTCTGAAGTTCTCTGTGGGATGTTATGCCTCTGTTATCCCCTGGGCATACAAATCTGGCCTTAGACACTTAGTAGCTGTGTGACCCTGGGCAAGTCATTTAATCTCCCTCTGCTTCAGTTTCTTCCTTTGTAAAATGGGAATGATAATAACACCTAATTCATAGAGTTGATGTCAGGATCAGATAAGATAGCATATGTAAATAAATTTGCAAGCCTTAGAGTGCCAGCTATGATTGTTGTTGTTGTTATTATTAGTGCAGTGATAAATGCAGGCTTCCATCAGCAGTCACTTTCAGATATTTAAATACCCTAAATGTGTACCTACTAGCCCTTAATTTATTTGTTCAGAAATTATCCAAATCCATTTTTTTTGTGTGAGGCAATTGGGGTTAAATGACTTGTCCAGGGTCACACAGCTAGTAAGTGTTAAGTGTCTGAGGCCGGATTAATCCAGGGCTGGTGCTTTATCCACTGCACCATCTAGCTGCCCCCAAATATATTTTTGCTGAGTGCAATGAGCATGACAGGGTAATTCATTTTCCCTTCTTGAACCTCAGTTTCCCTATATGTAAAATGGAGATAATAATAATAATAATTAAACTATCTAACAGTTGATCCAGTAAAGTAATTTTAGAAAAAAAAAATGCTGGATGGCAAAGATAGTGGAGTAGGAGGAGGAAACATGGCCCAATTCCCCTCACGACTACTTCAACAAAGATGTAAGAAGAGCTCCAGACCAGGTAGTGATCAGGAAACTAAGAAGAAAATGTAGTGGATCATTTTTCTAACTCAGGGTCATAATTCAGCCCACAGGTAAGTGACCAGGGTAGGACTTGTGGAGCAGAGTTGGGCTAGCAGCTCTGTTGCTTTGACCCCAGAGCAAGGTCAGACACAGCTGGAGTCACCTCTGCTGCCAGTAGCCTGTGAGACCAGTGGCAGGACTGATTGATTCCTGCCAGAATGACACATCTAACAGTAAAATAAAACTTTAAAGTAGTACTCTTTACAACAAAAACAAAAATAAAACGAGGTACTCCCTAGGCCCTGACATCTCCTCCTATCCAATAGGGATATGCGAGTATGTCTTTGTTATTGTTGTTGTTGTTGTTCAGTCATTTCAGTAGTATCCAACTCTCGGTGACCCCATTTGGGGTTTTCTTGTCAAAGATACTGGAGTGGTTTGCCATTTCCTTTTCCAGTTCATTTTACAGATGAGCAAACTGAGGCAAACAAGGTTAAGTGACCTACCCAAGGTCACACAGCAAGTAACATGAGCCTTCCTGACTCAAGGCCTGGCACTCTATCCACTGTACCACCTAGTTACCCCACTATCTAGGACTTGGTCAAGTGACCAGGACAGACACTGTGGGACCTGAGGTCAGCTTACAGCCTTCAAGCTAGCTGATAGAGTCTGGGACAAATAACTGTATGCTGGAGCTCCACCTTACGGCAAGTCTGTAATTCTTCTGCTTAGACGCAAACCAAAATCTGGGGCTAAGGAAGTCTAGGGAGCTCAAGCCATCCTCTAAATTAGACCATTTAGGACTCTCTGAAATATTGTGGTTCTCTGGCATGAATCATCTCTGTGATCTTTGCAGAGCACTCATTGCCTAAAAAATATAGCAACGGGGCCCCAGATGATATAGACCAGGACCATACAAGGCCCCAATATTCTCTTTAGAAATATACAAAGCATATTCCTGACACAAAGTCCCAATCTGGGAAGTAATCCTGAATAATAATGGTGGTAATGATGGTGATAGATAGCATTTATATAGTGGTTTAAGGTTTACAAAGTGCTTTACAAATATTATCATATTTTATCTCCTCAGCAACCCCAGGAAGAAGGTACTATTATCCCAATTTTAGAGATGAGGAAACTGAGGCAATAGTGGTTAAAGTTACTTGCCCACTGTCAAATACCTAATAAGTGTCTGAGTCCAAAATTCGAATTCAAGTCTTCCTTACTTCATGTCTGGAGTTCTAAGTACTGGGGTGACATGGTAGCTATTTGCATCTATCTAGAAGAATCAAAACAGAAAGAAAAACAGAGGCCAGTATCTTTAATGAACATTAATGAAAAAAATTCAGTAAAGTATCAGCAGTATTAGGCAATAGCAATATTTCACAAAGATTATACACTATGACCAGGTTGGATTTACACTAGGAATGTAAGGTGGATTCAATACAGTAATAGGAAAACTATAAATATAGTAAACTAAATCAATAATAAGAAAAAGAAAAATCATACAATTACCCTAATGGATGTGGGGAAAAGCTTTGGACAAAATACAACATGCATTTTTGTTTTAAATTTTTTAAAATAATAAGTGGACTTTTCCTTAATATGATCAGTAGTATTTAAAACCACCAGCTAGTATTAAATATAGCAGAGAAATAAAATGAAATTAAAAAGTATAATAGAGATAAAACTTGGGCCTTTTCAATAAATCATGGGTGAAGCAAGAATGGCTAGTATCACCATTACTATTTGGTATAGTGTTAGAAATGCTAGCTAGAGCAATAATATAAGAAAAAAGCTAAAGGAATAATCATAGGCAAAGAGGAAGCAGAATGATCACTTTTGTAGTTGATATAATTGTTTACTCAGAGAAACCTAAAAATTAGTTGAAATAATTAGCAATTATTTCTTCAGGATACAAAATAAAGCCACATAAATCATTAGCATTTCTGTATAATATCAACAAAACCCAGTAGAAAGAGAAATTTTATTTAAAATAACTATGGGATATATAAAATATTTGGAAATCTTTATCTACCAAAACACGCATATATCTACCAAGACACAACTGTGAAATAAAAACAGACTTGAACAATTAAAGAAAATTAATTACTCACAAGTAGACTCAGGCATTATAATAAAAATGATAATACTGCCTAAATTAATTTCCTTATTCAGTACCATACCAAGCAAACTATCAAATGATTACCTCATAGATATAGGGAAAAAATAAGAATATTTATCTGGAGGAACAAAAGGTCAAGAATTTCAAAGGAAATAAAAATGCAAGAAGAAAGGGACCAAATAGTACCAGTTCTTAAACTATGTTACAAAGCAGTAGTCATCAAAGTAATTTTGGTATTGATTAAAAAATGGAGAACCATCAACAGAACATATTATTGCATAACAAACAGAAGCAAATTAACCTAATAGTCTAGTGTCTGATAAACCCAAAGATCATATCAACTAGAATATGGATTCACCATTTCACAAAGACTGCTAGAAAAACTGCAAAGCAATCTGAAATTAGATCTAGAATCTAGACCAAATACCTCACACTGTTTGCAAAGACAAGTTCCAACTGCATAAATGACTTAGATATGAAAAGTCTACCATAAGCAAATTAAAGGACCAAGGAAAATTTTCCTTTTGGATGTATGGACAGTGGGATAATTGATGACTAAACAAAAGATACAGAAGTTCACAGAAGATAAAATGAACAATTTTTATTTTATAAAATTACAAAGCTTTTCTACAAACCATACCAATGCAATTAAGATTAGAACAGAGGGGCAGCTAGGTGGCACAGTGGATAGAGCACTGGCCCTGGAGTCAGGAGTACCTGAGTTCAAATCTGGCCTCAGACACTTAACACTTACTAGCTGTGTGACCCTGGGCAAGTCACTTAACCCCAACTGCCTCACTAAAAAACAAAAACAACAAAACAAAACAAAGATTAGAACAGAAACAGTTAACTGTAAAAATTGTGCATGTGTGTATATAACAAGTTTCTCTGATAAAGATTTGATATCCAAAATATAGAGAGAACTTATTCAAATACATAAAAATAAGAGCCATTTGCCCCAAAGGAAAAATTGTTGAAGGATAAGAACATACCATTCTCAAGGAAAGAAGATCGAGCTACCAACGGACCTATGGAAAAGTATTCTAAATCTCCAATAACTAGGGAAATGCTCATTTTAAGAATTCTAAGGTTCTACCTCACACTCAGCGATTGTCGGAGTTGATAAAAAGTGAAAATGATTAATTTTAGAGGGACCGAGTAGTTGGTGGAGCTGCAGATTGACCCAACCATTCTGGGAAACAATTTGGAACTATGCCCCACAAAAATCATTAAACTGTGCATACTATTTGAGCCTGTCATAGCACTAGAAGGCCATATCCCCAAAGAGATCAAAGAAAGAGGAAAAGGACTCAGACATATAAAAATATTTACAGTAGCTCTTTAGAGGTGACAAAAAAACCTTGAAACCAGGAAGGTACCCATGAACTGGAGAATGACTGTAATGGAATGCTATTGTATTACACAGAAACTTGGGAAGATTTATGTGGACTGATGTATTGTAGGGTGTACAGAACTAAAAGAATAACTTTTATTATAATGTTGTTATTGTTAAACAACTTTGAGAGACTTTGATCAATGCAATGACCAACTTCAATTCCAGAGAACTAGACAAAGGTGAGGAAAGCAGATCAATATAGGTTCATCTAGTCAAAGTCAGATATTCTGAGTTAGAATATTGTCAGTGGAAACACACATGAATACTGATGTCATAGAATGAAATTGTATCAAAATTATCTCCACCCCCAAGTAATTCACATACCACTATATGATTCTCAGATTAGAGCCCAAACCTTGTAGAGGTTTCTTGGAGGCAAACTGGACAGTGAGGTGATAGATTCAATGTGTACAATGACACATTCATTTTTTTACATAGCCAATGTAGGAATTTGCTTTACTTGAATATGCAAATGTATTGCAAAGGTTTTGGTTTTTCTTTTTTTTTTTCTTTCTCAATGAAAGGGGGAGGTAAGAGGGAGATCAAATAGATGCTTAATATTTTTTTTTTTTGCGGGGCAATGGGGGTTAAGTGACTTGCCCAGGGTCACACAGCTAGTGTCAAGTGTGTGAGGCGGGATTTGAACTCAGGTACTCCTGAATCCAGGGCTGGTGCTTTATCCACTGAGCCACCTAGCTGCCCCTGATGCTTAATAATTTTTAAAAATTTAAAGTTCTATAGAAATGCAATTTATTAATAATTATAATAATTATTTTTATTTGGCTAGGAAGATGGATATTTAAGTCACCAGGATGAAAACCTTTGAGAATCTTTTCTCCATCTGGCCCCAATGACTTCTCTGTTCTGAAACTAAATACTTTCCTGGACAGAGATTGTTCAACAGTTCTCCATTGGGTGGAGAGAATATTCCAGGTCCAGATATTAGATCTTGCTCGTTAGGAACAGTTAGTTGATTTCTATAGCCATCCTTTCCTACAAGCCTGACTGGGCTGGCTTTGCTCTCCCAGGAACCCAGTGTCGGGGGGGAGGAAAAGGGGAGAAGGATAGAATGGTAAAAGTTAGTATCTACATGCTTAAACCAGCAACTGGTTTTTTGATAAAATTTTTGAAACAAAGGGTTCATCAGCCCCCCCCCTAATTTTACACATAGGAAAACTGAGACTCAGAAAAAGGAACTCATTTTCTGGTCAGAACCAGGACTTATGGCCTGGAAAATAGTAATCATTCATTCTTATGATGAGCATTTATTAAATGCCAGCTAGAGCCAGGCACTGAACTAGGCACAAAGCATACAAAGAACAAAATGAACGAATCCCTGCCTTCAAAGAGCTTGTGCTCTATTGGAGGAAGATGATAGAATACAACATGGCCTCTCTTTTCTCTGGAAGGAATGAGAGTTACAATTTAGACCAGAGTGACCAAAGTGAGAGAGATCTGATGAGTAGATTGAGTCATAGACTTTCAGACCTGAGAAAATATAGACTGTAAGTGTTTCGATGGTCTTTAGAGTATAATCTATCAGAGGGAGAGGAATTTTTAAAACAGAACACCGAATGTCAGAATTGGAAGAAATCCTAGGACAGAGAATATAAAATTCTATAAATATCTAATCCAGGAGGAGGAGGGGAAGCAGTAGGAGGAGGCATAGGGAGAGGAGGAAAGGGTGGAGATGTGGGAGGGGGAAAAGGAGGAGGAGCCACCAGCAGTGGAGGAGAGTGGAAGGTGGGTACTGCGCTGAGCGGAGAAGTCTGAGACGGAGGCTGCCACAGCCTAAGCAGATCAGGGAGAGAAGGAAGGCTTGAGGCCGCAGCTGAAGTGGGGCAGGAAAGAGAAGGGAGCTGGGGCCCAGGCTGAGTGTGCACAGCTGCATCTGAAGATGGAGGTCATGGGTGGACAGGCCCCTGGTGGGGCTGGAGGTCTGGCAGCCGTAAACATGGGGCCTGAAGCCCTCATCCTAGCTGTG
This sequence comes from Dromiciops gliroides, assembly GCF_019393635.1. Lineage (NCBI taxonomy): Eukaryota > Metazoa > Chordata > Mammalia > Microbiotheria > Microbiotheriidae > Dromiciops > Dromiciops gliroides. Next base: position 621,085,294 of record NC_057862.1, on the reverse strand, counting down.
GCAGTAGCCGGAGCTGGAGGGGGGCCGTCGCCTACTACAGCCGGGAGCGGATCGAGCCCAGAGGCCGATACATGGACTTGGACATGGACATGGAAGGGGGAGTGGTCAGGGCAGGATATAGCACTAGGCCCCACGTTGGCCGCTCTGTTGCTGCTGTACGCTGCGTTGTGGGCTAGTGTGGTAGAGCTGAGATGGAGGGTCTTGGATCTAGCTCAGCAGCAGGAAGAGGAACCAGAGCCAGAGGCAGGGGCAGAGGAAAGGGCAGAGACAAGGACAGAAGCTGAGGCAGGGGCAGAAGCAAAGCCGGCGCAGGAGCGGGAGCCTGAGCAGGAGCTCAAACATAAGCCAGATGCAGCACCCGAGATGGAGACGGAGCCAGAGGCAGAATCAGAGGCAGAGGTAGAGGTAGAGGCAGAGTTGGAGAAGCTGCGGGAGCCTTCTGGTGCTTGGGGCCCAAAGGAGCCTTCATCTTTATGTGAGATTGGGCCCTGGACCAAAGTGCCTGTGCTGGGGAGGGTTGCCCGCCCTGTGGGATTAGCAGGTGTAGTGGTTGCTGTCCGCTCGGGTCTGGTGCTGAAACTGACGACATTGCACGCAAGAGCAGGGGGTTTGCGGCTGTCCCGCTCACAGCAAGTGATCCTAGACCAGGGCAGCATTCGCTCTCTCCGGCCTTTGGGAGCGGATTTGGTCCCCATGAACAACTACTGGAACAATGGACGCTTCTTCCCTCGGCTAGGAGCCTTCCAACAGCACCTGCTTAACTTACTGGAGCAGGAAGCCTGCCAAGCAAGAACCAACATCCTCATCTTCCTGGACACCAAGGTAAGGGGATCATTTGGGTGGGCCAGTCTCTAAGGCTGTCTTAGGCACTCATAAAGTGGTCCTAGGATTCTATAACTAATTGGTTCTCACTAGGCACATTGTAGAAGGCACACAAGGCTGACATCCTATATGGAGCCTGGGTACGAAGATGAGTATGGTGAGGACAAAATTAATTTGGGGAGGTGCAGGATGGAAGACTGTCTTTAAGTCACTCAAAATAGTAGGCATTATTCACTGACCTCCCTGTCTTCCTGGGCACCAAGGTGAGAGAACTGGCATTGAAGAGCAGTGACCTCAGGGATTTGTATGTGAGCCATTCACAGAGACAGTCATCCATGCTTCCACGTTATGCCCCACCCCCTCACTGCAGAGGGTAGGGTAGGGAGATTACCATGGAATCCTAGGACCTGTTTGTTAGACACTCTTAGGATGGGGCACAAAATATTTTGAATTTATATAACTATGCCAGTCTAATATATTTGATTTTCACAACAACTTGTATAAGTTACACAGGTATGATACTCATTATAGAGGCCTAGATTAGTTAAATAATTCCCTCCATGGTCCTTAACCCAAAGGCAATGATAGAGGGGCCCCAAAGCCTCTGGGTTGTCCCATAGCAGTGATCCAAGCCCTCCCACTCCCTACTGGCCTTTTTTAGGGTGATAAGAGATCATCTGTATTTTTTATTATAATAGGCCCTACTAGAAGCCCCCAAACCATTTTATGAAATTTGATTTTCCCTTCATTAGTATTTGCTTTCATAGGATTTTTACTTGCAACATCCCCAATTTACAAGAGGCTCTATATTTCAGGAATGGAGACTCCCAAAATATAAATCCCAACCCTCCTTTGAAGGAAAAGAAAGGCTTTTTCTAATATACAAAATCCACAATTTTTTTCTTCAACTCGAGAGGAATTGATTTCTATAGAAAAAATTATTTTTGATATACTATGTTGGTCTAAATATGGACCATAATCACTTTCCCCCTCCAAAAAAACCCCTGTCTTTTTACAAAACTTGAGTGTACTCTATTATCATCTGCATTACTTAAAAAAACCCAATCACAGTAAAAATGAATGTTTATTTGAATTATAAGAAACAGAAAAAGAGCTTTTACCATAACTTTTTCTATACACTAATTTGGGTAGAACTTGCCAGAGCTTATTCTCTTCTAAAAGAGTATTTGAAAATTCAAGTCATCTCCAAAACATGATGAGGCCTCAGAGAAGAAATTCTGTGTAATTATTTTTCAATGTATATTTATAAACTTTTTTTCAACAAAAAAATTTGTTAAGTATTTTACTATATGACAGGCCTTATGGTGGGTGCTCTGTTGATACAAAAATTGTAATAGACACAGTCTTTCATCTAAAGGTGCTTGTATTATAATCATCCTTCTAGAGATATGTAATGATATTGTTTTTGTTTTTGTTTTTGTTTTTTTTACGGGACAATGAGGGTTAAGTGACTTGCCCAGGATCACACAGCTAGTAAGTATCAAGGGTCTGAGGCTGGATTTGAACTCAGGTCCTCCTGAATCTAGGGCCAGTGCTTTATCCACTGCACCACCTAGCTGCCCCAATATGTAATAATATTGTAACATTTTATTACATTAATTATAGCTTTACACCCATCATCTTATTTAATTTTCAAAACAACCCTATTGTTTTACTGTATATTATCCCCATTTTACAAAAGGGAAGAAAGACTTAGAAATGTTAAATCACTTGCCTATGGTCACACAACTGGTAAATGGCAGAACAGGCCTTGAATGCAGATTTTCTGATGTAAAATTCTCTTTCCATTGACACCATAGCTACCTACCATTTTCAGAGTGAGGACTATGTTCAGGAATCAATTATATTGGGGGTAATAGACATAAAGGAATTGTTGAACTTCAGATTTTTTTTAAATCACAATATGTGTTTTCCTTGGGTACATGCAGGAATTCTTGTTGACCTAGTATTGTTATGATTGGGTGGGTCAGTGAATAAGGCCCTGTTTCTTTCCTAAGAGAAGGTTTGGAAAAGAGAAGGTTTACTGAAGAAACATAGCTGTCTTCAAATACTTGAAGGATTGTCACAAAGAAGGGATTGGATTGGTTCTTCTCAGTCCCAGAAGACAGAACTAGGATGAATGCCTAGGAGGTGGAATGGAATGTTGGAAGAAATCACTGGATTTTGAATAAGGATGTTGACATCTTGGCTCTTATTCTTACTAGCTGCATAACCTTGAGCCAATAAGTTTTCTCTGGGTTTTATTTTTCTTATCTGTAAAGTGAAGAGGCTAGATGAAATCAGACTAAAGTACCTTTCAACTATGTCCTAAGACTTCCTATGACAAATTGCAAGAAGTTAGATTTGGGCTCGATGTAGGCCTAATCTTAATGATAGAACCAAAGAATGGAAAATGGTGGGTTCTTGCTGCCTAGAGGTCTTCAACTAGAAAGTAGATAGACACTTGTTAGTGATGTTGTAAAGAGGGTTTCTGTTTAGGTACAAGCTGGACTTTGCCCCTAATGTTTCTGGAATTCTGCAGTGGTGAGCAATTTAACTGGGATAAAGTAACAATTATATTTATTAAAACAAAATAATTTACAATTTTTAACATCTTAAAAAATCCTTTCTAATATAAAATATATTCTCCTTTTGCTGCAATCACTTTTCTTAAATGATTCAGCTTTGGCATTTACAAAATGTTGACTTTTTTTATCATGATACTGAATTTTTATCACATTTGATATTATACCTTTGATTAACCATCCATTTCCCCCTATCTAGCCTTGATTCTATTCCACAAGTTTTTAGTGATACTTCAATCAAGTGAGTTCATACAGTATTGATACATAGTTATCTCTACCTCCTTAACCTTTGTGACATGTGCAAAGGTTTAAAGCATGTATAGTATGGTGTATAGTATTACATCTTCATTTTGGAATTGCTGTTATTCCAGAATAATTCTGTTTCTTCATATATTATTTCATTTGGTAGCATGATGTAGTGTTTAGAAAGTCAGACACAGATTCTGGAAAAACCTAGGTTTTTAAGTCTCACCTTTGACAATAGTGGCTGGGGGCAGCTAGGTGGCACAGTGGATGAAGTACTGGCCCTGGATTCAGGAGGACCTGAGTTCAAATCTGGCCTCATACACTTGACATTTACTAGCTGTGTGACCCTGGGCAAGTCACTTAACCCTCATTGCCCTGCCAAAACAAAACAAAACAAAAACAAACAGACAATACTGGCTTATGTAGGGCAGGTAGGTGGTAAAGTGGAGTGCACAGGCCCTGAAGTGGGAAGGACTTGAGTTCGAATCTCACTTCATACAGTTACTCGATGTGTGACCCTGGGCATGTCACTTAACCCCAATTGCCTTAAACATCTGGGGCCTTCTCCAGTCGTTCTAATGTATATCTTACCACTGGACCCAGATGGTTCTGGAAGAGAGATTGAGGCTGGTGATTTTGTACAGTCCTTCCTCACTTAAATCCAGTTCAGTTCGAGTCATGGTATCTGTCATGGTCTGCTTTGAGAATGAGGGACAAAACAACAACTGGGTTATGACATTAGGCAAGTGAGTCACTTAATGTTTCAGTGTTGTAGGCAAGTTGCAAGTTGCAAAAAAGAGAGAAAAACTAGTTGAGGGATTTCAGGGTTTAGGGAATTTCTCATCCAGGAGTTCTTTATACCAATGAAATCATGAGTCAGGTCCCTATCCCCATTATCCTCTAGAATTCCAGGCCCAGTAGAATTTTTTAAATCTTCTGTTTAGGGTCTTGTAAAGATGCCCAGATCCAGGGCAGCTAGATGGCGCAGCGCATAGAGCACCGGCCCTCAATTCAGGAGTACCTGAGTTCAAATCTGGCCTCAGACACTTACTAGCTGTGTGACCCTGGGCAAGTCACTTAACCCCAATTGCCTCACCCCAAAACAAAACAAACAAACAAACAAAAAAGAAAGACACCCAGATCTTAAAGGTCATTTAAACTTCTGACAATGATTTCGTTATGGCCTTGAATGAAAAAGTAAATTTTAATAGTAAAAATTACCTTTCTCCAAGCTTCAGTACTCCAGTCTTTGTTTTGTCTATGACATGCATAGACATATTCATAAAAATAATTGGTTTCCCTTTTAAAACTACTCTTCTCATTGTTCTTCCAACTTCAGGAATCCTATGCCACACTGTGGAAGAATATATAAAAATCCCTCTACAGGTCTGTTCTAATTTTATGGAAATTAGACTTTTGCAGCAACAGCTTGTCAATTTGGGGCTTTTAACCTCACTTTTTTTTATTTGGTACAACTAATCCTATTTTATTGTGGACTTAAATTAGCTTTGAAAAGCTTCACTTCTCTATAGAGTACCAATAGATACTAACTACCATTAGCAGTCACTGAGGTGGGCTCTTTAAAAGCTACAGTTTTTTTACATTTCCTTGGAGTAATATATGTTCCTAAAGACCATAAAAATTAATTAAAAAAAACCACTTACAAGAAAAGAGTAATGAAACACATTATATGGGTTTTTGTGTCAATGCATCAACATGGTTTCCTTACTTGTCTAGCCATGTTTTTTCAGTCTTCTTTACTGGGTCATCATCTATGTCTCAACCCCTTTTCATGGTTATAGTCCTGATCTCATTCTTTGGTCCTCTTGTCTCTTTGTATCTTATTAGTCTATATAGTCCTTGCACTGATGCAAACTGTAACCCCTCCACCTCCTCTCATCTTCTGCAATTCATTCATATTTTCCTATAAATTCTCCAAAGGGTATTTACTCAATATACTAGAGGTATTCCTTGGATTATTTTTTTAGAAATCATTTGTAAATTACAATTTAGCACTGAGGTAAATCATATGTTATCCCACATTCTTGCTATATTACTAACCTTGTCTCCTTTTCCAGACCTTGATAAGGAATTTCTTTTATGTTATTTCCTCCATTGAAGTCATCCTTGATATTTTGCTATGGATAACTTAAACTCATCTTCATTTACATCCATCTTCACATTGTTCCTTGAGGCACCTACAATTGTTTTATTCTGTTATTTGTAGCCATATGGGATTACCAGGAGATTTCTATTCAAGAGAACTTTTGTGTTGACAGGCACATTAGCCTATTGCAATGTATTTCTCTCTCTCTCTCTCTCTCTCTCTCTCTCTCTCTCTCTCTCTCTCTCTCACACACACACACACACACACACACCACTTTTTCCTGTGAAGCTTTGTAAAAATCTGTATACTGCTAAAATAGTCTGGTAGTTAGTGGACCTGAATCTGGCACTGACTTGCCATATGATATTTAACAAGACACTTCCCTTCTCTTTCCTCATACATATGATCTATAAGGCCCCTTCCAGATCTTACATTATGTTTTATGTTCCGAAATCCCTTCCAGGTATGTCATTCTATGTTGCACATTCTAGGGTCCCTGTTCTTTTACTACAGGAAATTGCAAAGCTAATGGTAAAACTAAGATTAGCATTCCAGCTACTTCATAGTAGAAAACAAAAATTACACCAAGGTGATAAATGCTTCAGGCTCATAAACATCAAAGTCAAAATTAGGCATTTTATGAGCAGAGAAATGTTTACTTGAGGGTGTGAGACTTGACTACTCTACAGCTGTTTTGTTCTTTGACTGTTTTCATATTAAAGTCAATAAATCATTTTTATCAGATAGATTTGGTGATGGTCGAAGGTAAACAACTCAGGGTGACTAACTTGCAGCTTATTTAATCACCATACTCAATATCCATAGTACCTGGTTCCAGGGCATTTTAAAATGAGAGATCTTTTGGATTGTAAGAAGAGAGCAACAGGGCTGAAGAAATAGGCAGAAATATAACCATTTTAGTATAACTAGTAAATAAATCAATTATTTTATTTTATTTTTTATTCTGAACCTAACAAATATCCCTAAATGGGTGTCCCCATGTACATAGCAGAATAGAAAAAGAGGACAGTATACACAAGTATGAATCTCAGTTATGTACAACTTGCTTTCCTTTTAAAATATGTAAGAAATTCAATATAATTTTCAAAGCTGTTCTGTTCGCCTTGGATTCTGCCTGGCCTTTCTTCTCTTCTCTCCTGTGCATTAAAAATTATTAAATTGCCCTCTGTTCTTTCTTTCCTTTTAATTTACTACTCCTATCCTTATACCTCTTTCATTCCAATTCATACCTCAATTGAAGGAAAGAAAAAGAAAAACATGAAATATATATCTATAGTCAACCAAAATAAGTTCCCACATTTTCCATGTCTAAAAATGTATGTTTTGTTCTATGCCTTGAGTCCATTACCTCTCCATTTAGAGATGGGTAGCATGCTTTCTCAACCATTTAATCACAGTTGGTTATTTCATTAATCAGAGCTTTTGTCTTTAAAAGTTACATTTATTTGTAATGTTCTTATATAAATTGTCCTCTGTCTTCTTACCTCACTCTGTATCACTCCATACTAGTCTTCCAAGTTTCTTTTAAACTATCCTTTTAATAATTTCTTATAATAAAATACATTACATTCACATATCATATTTGTTCAGCCATTCCCCAATTGATGGTCAGCTCCTTAATTTCTAGTCCTTAAAAGAGCTGCCATAAGTATTTTTGTATGTATGGCATCTTTTCTCTCTTTCTTTGTTCTTTTGGGTTTTGTTCTTTATTTTTGTGGGGTATCAACCTAGTATTGGACCACAGGGCATATGCAGTTTAGTGACTTTTGGGACATAATTCCAAATTGCCTTTCAGAATGGCTAAACCAATTCACAGCTCCACCAACAATGTATGGTATCACACAATAATGTGTCACTTTTCCCATAGCCTCTCCAAGAACTGTCAGTTTCCTTTTTGTCATCTTTGCCAATCTGATGAGTATGATGTAGAACCTTGGAGTTGCTTTACTTTACATTCCTCTAATTATTAGCAATTTGTAGCATTTTTTTCATATGGTTCTTGATAGCTTAGATTTATCCCTTGAGAACTACCTGATCATATCTTTTCTTTTGACAATGTATTTATTGGTTAATAGCTCTTATTTTTTTATATTGGATTCAGTTGTTTATGTATGTTGGATATGAATTGCATATCAGAGCAACTTACTGCAAAATTTTTTTCATAGTTAACTATTTGCCTTCAAATTTCAGCTACATTGGCATTGTTGTGAAAACTTTTTAGTTTTATATAATCACAATTCTCCTTTGTGATCTTTTCCCTTGTTTTATCATGAACTCTCTTTTATCCACAATTCTAAAAGATTATTTTCTTCCTTGTTCCTCTAATTTGTTTATGCTGTGATCTTTTATATCTAAAGTCATGTGTCCATTTGGAGCTTATCTTGGTATATGGTATGAGATGTTGGTCTAATTCCTATTACCCTGCTTTCTGTTTTTTCCACTATTCCTTATTTCAGTGCCTGGGGATTTGGGGTTTATCTAGCACAAGACTGCTAGTCTTGTTTCCTTTTGTGTGTTGTGTACCTGATATGTTTGGGTGGTTAATCTCTCCCTTTATTAACCAACACCTTTAATTTTGATGATTACTGCTTTTTAAATAGTTTGAGATCTGACATTAGATAGGCTACTTTCCTTCTGACATTTCCTATTATTTTCTATAATATTTTGACCTTTTGCTCCTCCAAATAAATTTCATTATTATTTTTCCTAGCTTCATAAAGTAATCCTCTGGGGGCAGCTAGGTGGTGCAGTGGATAGAGCACCAGCCCTGGAGTCAGGAGTACCTGAGTTCAAATCCGGCCTCAGACACTTAACACTTACTGGCTGTGTGACCCTGGGCAAGTCACTTAACCCCAATTGCCACACATACACACACACACACACACACACACAAAAGTAATCCTCTGATAGTTAAATTGGTATGGCACTAAATAAATTAATGCTATCATTCCTATTTTATTGGCACAGCCTATCCATGAGCAATTAATATTTCTTGACTCTTTTGGTCAGTATTTCTACATCGAGTGTTTTGTAGTATTTGGCAAGTAGGTGGTACAATGGTTAGAGTGCTGGGCCTAGAGACAAGAAGACCTAAGCTTAAGTCCAGCCTCAGACACTTACTGACCATGTGACCTTGAGCAAGCCACTTGACCTCTGTTTGCCTCAGTTTCTTCAACTGTAAAATGGAGACAATAATAGTACTTACCTCTCAGAGTAGCTTATGAGGGTAAAATGAGGTAATATTTGTAAAGCACTTAGCACAGTGCCTTGAACATAGTAAGTACTAGATAAATGTTAGCTATTATTTGTTATATTCATATAGTTTTTGCGTGTCTTGGTAGACAGACTCTCAAATATTTTATACATTCTGTAAATTATTTTGAATGTAATTTCTCTTACCATCCCTTCCTGGTGGGTTTTGTTAGTAATATGCAGAAAAGCTAATGATTTATATGGATTTATTTTGTGTCCTACAACTTTTCCTTTCCCTCCCATTTCCTTCTTCTCATAAGACCATAAGAACAGAACAAAATCAAACCCCAGGTCCTCTGACTCTCCTATTTAACTTTATAACTGTTGAAGACTAGAGATTCTGAGTAGAAACTTTTTTCTTCTCCCCATATTAGAATGTTAATTATTCATCATAATCTAGTCCCTTCCAATTGATCAACTTCATTTATCTATGTTCTTCACTCTTGTGATTGCATTTTTAAATTTCTATTCAGTTCTGGCCTTTTTATCAGGAATGCTTGGAAGTCATTTATTTCATTGAAGTTCCATTTTCCCTTGTTGAATTAGACTGTTTTCCCAGGTGAATTATTTTTTATTTTAAGCTTTCAATCTTTTGTATCATGTAATATTGTACTCCTGACTCTTTATGGTGGCAGCTACTTTGTCTTCTTTAATATTAACTGTGACTCCTTGGCGCTTGAACCCTTTTTTTTTTTTTGACTAATCCCATTTTTCCCCCCTTTGATCTAGAAGCCCTGATAGCTTGTTAGCTACCATATTCCTTAGAGGTTACCTTCTTCAACTGCCTCATTTTACTGACAAGGAAATTAAGACCGAGAAAAATAAAATAACTTGCCCAGGATCCAACAGAGTTAGGATTCAAACCTAGGTCTTCTTATAATAAATACAATGTTTTTTTCTGTTTAAACAATACTGCCTTCTAAGACCCACTCAACTCTAAATTACTAAGAGTATTTTATTACAAAGATATAAATCATAGCTGTAGCAAAAATGTACTCAAATGATCTTTTTGGAGCTAACAGTTTGTTGGTTTTGAGTATCTGGGTTAGGATGTTCCAGACAAACTATCAGATACAATCAATGGCATTGCCATCTTCTTTTGATGAACTGTTATTTTTTTTTGAAATCTTCATCTCAAGTGCTAATACTAGAAACCCAAGCTCACAGGATCATCATAGATCTTTCTATGGGATAGATATCAATTCTGTGGCTGTGGAATCCTTGTTTTTAAAACAAATAGCACTAAAAACTGACATTCGCCTTAAAATCTATCAAAGTTCCATTATTACTATGTGACTGTGGCCTTTCCCAAATCAGTTTCTAAAACTTAGATTCCTACATTGTGCTTTTAGCAACTCCATAAGTACCTTGAGGATTTTCATGTTAGGTACTAAATCTGCTACAAGAAAAACTAAAGAAATTGTCACAAGACAGCACAGAATCAAGTGTGGCCAAGTGATTCTCTCAGACTTAGCCTCCATGAATCTTTCTTTTATTAAAAATAAGGTTTTTATGCCTTCCTGGTCCATAGTGCTTTCTTTCTTTCTTTCTTTCTTTCTTTCTTTCTTTCTTTCTTTCTTTCTTTCTTTCTTTCTTTCTTTCTTTCTTTCTTTCTTTCTTTCTTTTTCTGAAGAGCAATGAGGGCTAAGTGACTTGCCCAGGGTCACATAGCTAGTAAGTGTCAAGTGTCTGAGGCTGCATTTGAACTCAGGTCCTCCTGAATCTAGGGCAGGTGCTTTATCCACTGTGCCACCTAGCTGCGCCCCCCCCCATAGTGCTTTTTAACAATTTGTGAGATTCCTCCCTCCAATACACACACCTTAACAGCTTTGGAAGATAGGGTTGAAAGGAGAGAGGTAGAGAAATCATTCAGTACTATTGCTGCTGTCAGTCTCTCCTTAACCCTCCATGTGTTCCAGAAATTTCCCCAATTCCTTAAGTGTAATAAGCAAACTTCTTAGTGGGCAGCTAGGTGGCACAGTGGATAAAGCACTGGCCCCGGATTCAGAAGGAGCGGAGTTCAAATGTGACCTCAGACACTTGACACTTACTAGCTGTGTGACCCTGGGCAAGTCACTTAACCCTCATTGCCCCACCCCACCCCCCAAAAAAAGCAAACTTCCTCCTCCACTTCCCTTCTTTTATACAAGAAAAACAAAATAGGCCTAAAATAAGATTTTTACTTGATAATTTGGGGAACAATTAATATGCAAACTTGTTCAGAGCTTATAGTCACAAAAGGCATATGAGCAGCAAAGTACATAATTTTCTTGTCAATGAATGGTGGTTGGAGGCAGAAGCACAAAGGATTTGAACACAGGGGATGCTGGTTCAAGCTTTTGCTCCACCATTACAGAATCATGGAATCATAGAATCTAAAAGGAGCCTTACAGACCATATCTGGACCAAGCTTTGTTTGACCAACAATCCTCTCTATAATATATCCAACAAGTGGCCTTCTCCAGAAGTTCATCTCCTCTCAGGGTAGCCCATTTCACTTTTATATAGTTCCAATGGCCATATGTACTTTTTTTTTTTGGTGGGGCAATGAGGGTCAAATGACTTGTCCAGGGTCTCACAGCCAGTAAGTGTCAGGTGTCTAAGGTCAAATTTGAACTCAGGTCCTCATGACTCCAGGGCTGGTGCTTTATCCCCTGTACCACCTAGCTGCCCCGCCATATGTACTTTCTATCCACTGATCCCAGTTGTCCCATCTAAATCCAAAGAGAGCATCTATTGCTCTTTCACAATTTTCAAATTCTCTATGACATAGCCCTTCAACAACTTGAAGACAGATATCAAGCTGCCCCTGAGTCTTCTCTTCTCCAAGCTAAACATCTCCTGTTTTCTCAGCCTATCTTTGTATGACATAATCTCAAAGCCATTTATCATCATAGTTAACCTCCTTTGGATGCTCTATATCTTATCAATGTCCTACCTAAAATGTAGCATCCTGAAGCAAGTATAATACTTTGTGGTCTGACTGGGGCAAATAAAGTAGAACTTTCATTTTCCTAATTATGGATACTAAATCTTTCTATTGTTGCCTGAGATCACATTGACTTTTTGGGCTGCCACAATGATATCATTGACTTGTGTGGAGCTTACAGTCAACTAAAACTCACAGATGTTTCTCAAACATCTGTCTAGTCACACCTTTGTGACATGAGGTCAGTTTTTTTTAACCCATATTTAAGATTTTACATTTATCTCTATTAAATTTCATTATATTCAATTTGGTCCAACATTCTAGATTAAAAAGATCCTTTTGGGTCCTAGCTATAGAAGTCATTATTCCTAGCATAGTGTTTTCTGAAAATTTAATAATCCCATCATAGATGACTTTATTCAAGCCACTGATAAAATGATGAATCATACAAAACCAAAGACAAATCATGTGATGATCTATTAGCTTTTGCCTTCCAACTTGCCATTAATAACTATTCTTTGACTCTAGCCATTAGCCAGTTTCAAATTCACTAACTGTACTAATGTCTAGCCCTCATCTCTCTGTGTTGTTCACAAGGGTAGCAGGACAGATTTTGTCAAATACTTTCCTAAAATCAAGGTAAACTATATCAAGTTGGGGACTGTAACCAGGTTATTACACCTCAATGAGAACTAATTATTAAATTTTTTCAGTGTGAGCTAAAAATTTCCTACATGTAGGAAATCATCAACTGTTACAAATCAGGGCTTGGCTTATTATTTTGCTGATTTTCCAGACTTAAGAAAATAATAGAGAAAATGTTAGTTGAAAATTAAAGATGAAATTAAAATTATGTCACGTCTTTTTTTTCCCCCTGAGATCCAGTTGTTAAAAATTTACTAGCACACCTCTGAATAGCATTTTTCTTATCTAACAGTTTAGTAACCCTGTCAGGAAAGGAAATGACATTAGTCTGGCATATAACTTATACGAAATCAAATTATATGTCTCTCTATGATCACTGCTTTCTTTTCTAGATGTTCATTAGTACCATCTATCAAATAATACATTGAAGAATTTTGCCAGGAATTGGTAGTGATTCAATGGTCACATTTTTCCATTTCTTTCAAAACTTCTCATAAGATGAGTAGCATGATCTAGTAGAATGTAGGATGGGGAGTAAGGAGAAATCTATGTTCTGAAATTAGCTGTATGACCATGAGAAAATCAATTAATTTTTTTTATACCTTCAATATTTTTCCTCTGTAAAGTGGGGATAATACTTACAGTATTTTCCTCAGAGATCTATATAGTCAGGATCAAATGATGTATGTGTGGATCACTTTGAACACTTAAAGTGCCATGTAAATGTAACTTGTTATTACTGTGGAATATAGTTCATCTGGGCCCAGTGACTTTAGCTCATCAAAGTATTCTCTTACTATATTCATGCTTATATTGGGTTTCATCTCCCTGAGATCCATTTTTGTTCTATCCTTTCCATTCCAGTAGACTATTCTCCTTGACAGAGAAAACAGAAACAAACTGAGTTGAATAGTTCTATATTCTTTTAGTTCTGGCAGCTAGGGGGCACAATAGATAGAGCATTGATCCAGTAGTCAGGATAACCTGAGTTCAAATATCACCTCAGACACTTACTTATAAACTTGTGACCCTGGGGAAGTCACTTAGCTTCTGTCTGCTTCAGTTTTCTTAACTGTACAATGAGGATAATAATAGCAACTACTTCTCAAGGTTGTTGTGAGGTTTAAATGAGAAAGTATTTGTAAGGCGCTTAGCATAGTGCCAGCTCATAATAGGCACTATATAAATGCTAGCTATTGTTTCATTACCAAGTTATCATTATATCATCCACTTTAAGGAGAATTTTAAAGTTTTAAAATATTTCTACTAGATTATTTCACCTCCAGTTTCTTTAAAGGACATGCTAGATCTAGGAAAATCATTTTTTAAAATAAAGTTATTATAGTCCTTTAAAGTTTGCAAGGCACTTTACATATTTTATTTCATATGAGTTTTGCAACAACTCTGTGGTGATGTACTGTCTTATTATTCCCATTTTACAGATGAAGAAACTGAAGCTCAGAGATTTTAAGTGGTTTGCTCTCCATTAGAGAATTAGTGTCACCTAGTTCTTCCTGATTCCAACTTAAGCAGCATACTATACTACATTGCTGCAATCTGTTTATCAGTCACTGGAAGATCACTGAATCTCAGAGCTGGAAATTCTCTCTGAGGGCACTGAAGCTGAGTAGGAATCTCTTCTACAACTCCCCAACAAGTGGTCATCCAACTTTTACTTGAAGACTTGAATCCACTAAAGGTAGCAAGGTTCTTATGGGCAATATAGTCACTTATCTTGGGCTTCAATTCCCTATTAATCAGTTTGTTTTATCTTTCCTAATCCAAATAGAATTTTCCTTGATAGAGAAAAGCAAAGCAAAAATAATGCTACCTTACACACACACACACACACACACACACACACACACACACACACACACACACTCCTGTCTGTGTAAGTGGAAAACAAAAGGATTTTAATGAGTTTTCTCTATCTTCTAAATAGCTTTTTTCCCATTGCCAAGAGAAATGGACCTGAGGCATCTTCCATAGGGGAAAACTATGTTTGCTCAAAAGCATTTACAAGTTTCCCTCAGGAGTCTACATATGAATGCCAAAATAGATATGGAGTCAAAAAAGAACTTCACCAGGATTCTGTGATGGAGAAAAGACCTCAACTTACCAATATACATATATAACTATCTTACCATATAGATACATAAAGGGCAGTATGCATATATACATTTCCTAGCAAGCAATGTCAATTTGTTTATATTCACAGAGAAAAGAAGGCACTTAGTTAGAAAAATCCTAAATATTAAATATTCTTTTTTTTTTAGGCAATTGAGGTTAAGTGACTTTCCTAGGACCACACAGCTAGTAAGTGTTAAGGGTCTGAGGCCAGATTTGAACTCAGGTCCTCCTGACTCCAGGGCTGGTGCTCTATCCACTGTGCCACCTACCTGCCCCAAATAGTAAATATTCTTATAAACATTTTGAAAAGAGGGCACAGAACTACGAACTAGACATTATGAAAATGTATTTTAAGCAGTCACGGTTTTGTTTGAACCAATATACTAACCATGGACCAGTTACAGAAACCATAACCAAGATACAGGAAGTTTGTATGAGAGAATCCCTCTGGCTGTCAGCTTCCTTCTCTACAAAATGAGAGGGTTGTATTCTCTGTGGTCCTTAAGGGCTTTTTCCAGATCTAAATCTTATGAATTAAGATTCCTATATAGGAAAGAATTACCTTTTACCATCTACCTTCTAGGATGACATTGGATTCTTTACTTCTTGAGCCAGCTGCCTTCTTGTCCCTCCCCACTCTAAATTCTACTGGCCTGTAGTCATATACCTCATGGGTCCTTCTCATTTCATTCAACCAACATTTATGAACCTACTGTGTGTGGAGTTAGAGGAAATAGAAAATTTAACTACAAGATGGTCCTTGCACTCATACCAACAGTCTAATACAGGGATATTCTGAGCAGGAAATTATTTAGGTTAATCCCCTGCTAGTTTAGGCTCAGTATTAGAATGAATGAGACATTCATGAGTTTTTCAACAGTCAACAAAGGAAATTTATATAGGTTTGGCCAGAGAACAAGGAGATGCATTGAGGATATACTGTGTTGAACCAGCTGAGTAAAGCTCAGCTGACTCTGACTTGACCACAGTGGTCTACCATTTCTTCCTATTCATTCAAACTCAATTTTCCCCATGATTTAAAAAAAGTCAAAGTACTTTCCTCTCAAGGCAGATCTGGACTCTTCCTGGCTCTTTTGTAAACCAGGAACCAGGAAGTCATGACAATATTCTGAGCTAGTTAAGTCTCAAGAAGGATCTCAAAACCTTATAAAGAAAAACAAGCCCAACTTACATGGAAATAGAGACAAAGATAACTTTCTCCAACTATCTCCATCAAGTACTAACAGGTACTTGATCATTGTTTTAAAATTCTAAATTAATGTGTATGCACATACATATAATATGTGTGTTTGTATATGTATGTATGTATCTATATGCATATACATATATGTTAAAGACCTTAAATGACATTTTTGTTAGCATGTTAGAGGATATGCATACTTAGAACAATAGTAGTAGTAGTAGTAGTAGTAGTAGTAGTAGTAGTAGTAGTAGGCCTCCACCAGTCTCGGACGACCATGGATCAGCACCTTGAAGAGCCACAGGCCACAGTGTGGCTGTGCAGTCCGATACTGGAGCCACAGCTCCTGAGTGACATAACCGGTAACTGCCGTATCCCATGGTTGTATCTACCCCATGAGGAGTAGCTGGAGTGTCCTCTCCAGGGCACTGGCCTGGATGGATCAATATGGAAAACAAGCTGTTGCCATGCAGCAGGTTTTCCCTCTCTGAGACATTGGTGGATCCAAAGGAGAGGCAGAGCCAATACAGTTTGGCACCAGTGCCACCGCAGGAGTTGCCAGAGGGATGTGATGTCCAACATCCAACTGCCTAAGGGACCCTGACTCCTGATTTTTCCTCAGGGTTAACTCTGGAAGCCTTTCCCATATATGGACATAGCCGCAAGGCAGCAGAGGTTTAAAATCAGGGTTACCTTCCCCTAGGCGGGTTGCCTGCCAAGGCTAACAGGCCCCACTTAAAACAATAAGACTATCAACTAGAAAGGGCCTTCAGAAGCCCCCTGACTCAACACCCTTATTTTACAAAGGAGAAAACTGAGACCAAAGGAAAGGAAGGGATTTTTAATATTTTCTTTATCATTTAAAATTTGGCAACCGTGAAATGCTTTGACTTTTGTGGACATCAAATTTGTAACTAATTCTTGGTCTATTGAAGCTACAAAATGAATACCATGATTGAGAAATGAAGCTCCAACGTACTAAAATACCATATTGGGTAGGGCTTAGAAAAGGCCATCTTCTAGGTTGTGATATCTCCTGATTAATAATAATGATAATATTAATGGTAACTCTCACTTATATAGTGCTTTAAGGCTTACAAATCACTTTATATAAATTACATAATATGATCTTCAAAGCAACTCTACAAAATAAATGTTATTATCCCCATTTTACAGTTGAGGGAACTGAGGCTCAGGTAGGTTGAATGACTTACTAATGGTCACAGAACTAATAAGTGTCAGAGGTTGTATTCAAACCCAGGTCTCCCTGACTCCAAGTGCTGTGTTCTGTCCACAATGCCACGTTATCTCTACAAGGTAATACCTAATGTTTTAAACAAAATCTTACCTGAACATGTCACTAAATATGCCCTTCCTACTATTCATTCAAAATCAACTTTTCCCATAATTTGAAAAAGAAGGTCATAGCATTTACCTATCAGTTATGGCAAACTTTTCAGGACCCATTGACTCTACTTAGAGCTGGCTTGGGCCCACAATAGAGAGAGATAAGGTTCAAGTGAGAAGGAAACTGTAGTCACCAGTTATATGGTTAAACATGACCTTGGGGCAGCTAGGTGGTGCAGTGGATAGAGCACCAGCCCTGGAGTCAGGAGTACCTGAGTTCAAATCTGGCCTCAGACATTTGACACTTACTAGCTGTGTGACCCTGGGCAAGTCACTTAACCCCAATTGCCTCACACACAAAAAACAAACAAACAAAAAGAAAAAATCCATGACCTAAAAAGGATTCTCAGCTTCTTTTATTTTTTCATGTCAGTCCCCTCCATATAATCCTGGTAGGATCCCTGATGTCCAGTGGTAACATGCAAAATGCTCCTAACTCCTAGATTTGGGAGATGGCTTCCAGAGGAAAGCCCTAATTCAAGATCGGGATCCAGAAATAAGTAGCTACCTTTCAGTGGAAAGTGTACTGGATATGGAGTCTGAGAATTCCAGTTTGTGCCCTGGCTTTGCTACTCACTATGGGATCTTGAGTAAGCCCCTTTCCCCCTCTAGGTCTCATTTCCTTCCTCCATAAAATCACAGTGATAGAATAGATAATGTCTATCATCCTTTCCAATACTAGGCACCATAATCTGGGAGGTATGATGGGGGTTCTCATTCTTGCTTTATCAATTACTAGCTTTGTAACTTTGGATCAAATCATTTCTTCTCTCCAAACACCAAAATGTAAAAAGAGATTAACAAGCCCTGCCTCACCAATGATATAAGATTGGTATGAGGCTCAAATAAGATGATGAATATAAAGTATGTTTGTATGTGAAAGTAATACATACAGGGGGCAGCTAGGTGGCACAGTGGATAAAGCACTGGCCCTTATAAGGGGCTAAAATTCTAGCTGTGATGTCTAAAATCTAATGAGTGGTCACCTTAAATTAGAAGCTTTAGCAAGAGTTTAGACTTTTAAGTATTTATTAAAGTGCATAAGAAGTTTGGTGAGGAGAGAGAGGTAAAAATCTAACTAGCTCTAAGAGACCCCAGCATCTGACCTCCCAAACCAAGGTCAGGAACCCAAAACACCAATGCTTCAGCAGCTACTCCCAGAACCTCTTGTGAAACAGGAAAAAGGGCCATACACACACACACACACACACACACACACACACACAGCTCCAAACTAATTGGCTATTAACTTTGATTGACAGGACCCATGAGCAAACATCACTTCCTGATGCCAAACTGACCTTCAAAACCCCAGAAAATGTCACTGCTGAATGCTAAAGTCACATGGTTTCTTTTCAGGCCAGATCTCACTATATCCCTCCCAGCAGGGGATGTCATTCCAATTCTCATACCCTGGATTCAGGAGGACCTGAATTCAAATCTGGCCTCAGACACTTGACACCTATGTGATCCTGGGCAAGTCACTTAATCCTCATTGCCCTGCAAAAAAAAAAAAAAAAGAAACAAAGAAACAAAGAAAGAAAGAAATATATACAAATATGAGATCTTTGCCAAAGGAATCACCAAGATTTGGTCTCCATTGTTCTATTATTTCAGGTAATGAAGAAAATCTACCATCAGGTTTTCAATGCCTACAAAATGGATGGAGACCCAAAAGTGAGTGGCCTGTCACTCCAGCAGCTCCTTGAGATCTTGCTGACATGTAAGAAGATCACAACTACCTATATTAAGAGGAACAACATTGCTGTCACAGTGGAAGGAGAAGATGCGTGTCTGCTCAATTTTGATACTGGTAAGTGGCCAGCCCTCCACAAAATTTCAAAATGCATATCCAAAGCATTTGTAATCAGAAAAGGGTTGTATTTCAGAGTTGGAAACATCCTCAGAGGATATTGAGGTCAACCCGTAACCTACAGAAGACTCATGGAGGGACCCCAATATACTTATTTTATAGATAAGGGAACTGTGGCCCTAAGAGATTAAGGTGCTTGCCTTAGGTCACACAGGTAAGGTAAGGGTCAGAGGCCAGCCAGTAAACATTTATTAAGTGCTCACTATAAGCCAGGCACAGTGCTATGGGATGGTGGGTCGGGGGGAATATAAAAAGAAGCAAAAGAGAGCCCCTCCTCTTAAGGGGTTTACAATCTTATGGAATTTGAACCCAGTTCCTCTGACTCAAACATCATCCATCTCCCCTACAATATCAGCAACTTGTCATCAAGCTTTCCTTGAGGTCTTCCAGGGATGGAGAACTTCCTCCCTCCCAAGGAAGGCCATACCACAGCTTTAACTTCAAGGAAGTTTTCCCTTCAGTTATTCCTAGTCCTACCCTATGGGATCAAACAGAACTAATTTGTTTTTTCTTTAATGATGAAAGTTTCCTAAATCTAAAGATTTAGAGTTAGAAGGGATCTTAGAAGACTTCTAATCAAATCTCTTCCTGCAAAAAATAAGGAACACATGCCCCAGATAGGTCAAATGACTTGCCCCCAAATTATTCATTTAGTAAGAAGAAGAACTAGGACTCAAACCCAGATTTCTGCCTTGAAATCCAGTGTTCTTCTGCTCTCCCAAGCTGCTTCTCCTTCCCAAGCTAGAAATCTCCAATTCTCTCAACCAATGCTCATGTGGCATAGTCTCTAGAGGTGTCCCTTCTCCCCATCCCCATCCCAGTCTTAGCTGTCCTCCTTTGAAAACGAGCTCAGGTTGCTTTCAATGTTCTTCCTGAAAATCTAGCACTGAGAACTAAATACAGTACTTCAGATGTGATCTCACCAGAGCAGTAAAGAATAGGACTACCATGTTCCTTGTGAGGGATGTTATGCATCTATTAATTTACATGAATTGCTGCTTGGCATTTAGGCTCTAGCTAATTCTGGGAGAAAAAAAAATTGGAGAGAGAATTTTTAATGTCCATTACACTTAGGGGAGGGGGGATGATGAGGGACATGGGGAGAAAGAGATACACAGAGATAATAATATTAAGAGTTCATGTAGTACCTTACAGTTTATAATGTGCTTTCCCCAAGATGATCCAGTGAGGGAGGTAGTACAGGCATCATTATACCCATTTTATAGATGAGGGAAAAAAATTTCAGAAAGAGGAGGGAGCTTGAAGTCATAGTCTGCTTTTATTTATCTCATAGTTCTTTGTAATGAACAGTGTATCTATATATTTCAATTTTAAAATCAAAGAGTTTATCTTGATCTAACCGTCAAATTCTAATCATCGCTTATAATTTCTTTTTTGTATCTGAATTCTTTTCAGGGTATGGTGTGAATCTTGGACTGAGGGGCCTGGAATCAAATGAAGAGTTATTCACCAATATGACAACAGCTGGGGATCCTAGAGATGTTTTCCAACCTTTGTCAGCTAACACTAAACAGTCCAGAGAAATTGTTGAAGAATTTAAAAGTGATGGGCTGCTTGGTGATCACTTCGAGTGAACAAGAGCAAGGATCACAGGTCTTCTATAAAGGGTAGACCTATGTAGCCAGGATATCCTTCCAAAAGCTTCCAAAGTTAGTCAAAACACTCCTAGTGAAAAAAATGGTGTCATCTTGGTTCCATGCCTTTAAATGCAGGCCAAAAAAAATTGGGTTACAAAATATAATATTCCAGTGAACTGTCAAGTTCACACACTGGAAAAGACACATGTACACACACACACATCACTGTTATGCTTCATATACACTGGGTTACCTAGGATAAAAAAAAAAACAAAAATAAAAAATGCAGTCCTTGATCCCTTAGGATTTTCATGAGAAAGAGTGAAGTACTAGGGCTCTGCCCCACCCCACCCCCATATTTGTAAATGTATCATCTTAGAATGTCAGAGTAGGAAAGGACTTTGGAACATAAAAATCAGAATGTGACAGCTGGGAGGGATCTTCAAAACATAGAAAAGAGGATGTCTGCCACATTTAGGAGGGATCTTAGAAAGGTTCCATTACAGGAGTCTGCAATTAGCTTTAGTGTCTCTCTTCAAATATGTGCCAAAATAAGGAATGGAGACTGTACTTGTATGTTGATTCCCTTCATTAATGCACTATGAATCACCCCATTTGAGAAACATTCATCATGTGTGATCCCTATAAATAATGTCCATCTCTAATGCATAGTTAAGTGATATTGTTTCTTATATAGTATATGAATATTGTTGGTCTTTTTTGTATTGTATTAATGCATAAGTTAAATAAATACATAAAACCATACATATGAAGTTGGTGAAAAATTCTCTTGAAAAGAAAGAAAAGAATTGAAAAGAAATGTTTACTAGACTGGGAGTTCCCTGAAAGTATAGTCAGTATCTTATCTAAACTTTTTATTTCCCACCCCCATGAGGTCCCATTAAATATAGTGCCCTAGCCATAATATAAAGTTTAAGGAAAGTTTATTGAATGCATGACCATGTCATGGGGTGCAGAGCACCCTAGAAGTTCTCTGGGGCACATCAAGGAACCTCCTCCTTAAGAAACTAAACCAGAGGACAGATAAAGCCTAGAGAGATAAGCTGAACCAAATAGGACTGAGCTAGCTTCGGATTTCCACCCTTCATTCTGGTCTCCCTTACCCTGGGGAGATAAATTTGGGTGTGGCTGCGGCCTTTGTGTCCTGAAGAGGGATCCATAGCCACCCCTCACCCAATTCCTCTAGTCACTACCAGTGGGGGATGGTCCTCCACCCCTCACCCAATTCCCCCAGTTTACCACCAGTGGGGAATGGTCCTCCCTCACTAAAGGAACTTTCCACAGTCAAATGGTCACCCCTCCCCCCATCAGTCCTATAAAAGTACCTGCCAATCTCCTGCTCTCCCCATGAGAAGTCCAAGGATTTCTTTCATGGTTTCCCTCCCCCCACCCTTCCCTTCCCTTCCCTTGCTCCTAAATAAACTACCACCTTATTCTAACTACTTTTGTGT
Source organism: Dromiciops gliroides (assembly GCF_019393635.1). Taxonomy (NCBI): domain Eukaryota; kingdom Metazoa; phylum Chordata; class Mammalia; order Microbiotheria; family Microbiotheriidae; genus Dromiciops; species Dromiciops gliroides. The sequence continues at coordinate 621,063,003 of NC_057862.1, read as the reverse complement.
GCAAGAGAGGGCATAATTCTTTAAAGAGGAATTCCTAAGAGCCCTAACCCCGTACCCCAACCCCATACCCCATTTGCCCCCATTACAACCATATGAACGATTAGATCCATGCTCAGTGGAGTGGTCCTGCCAATAGTGCAGATCCTCCCAGACTTCTCAAACTTTGTAATTTTTACCTATGTTTTCCCCACAAACTACTGCATCATAGTGATGCCTAGCAGAAGTCGTCATGGAGGGCAGTTTGGGTAAAGAACACTTTCTCATCTCCCTTTGGGGAAGTGGGTGGAATTGACGTCCTTAAAGCAGGCTTATCTCCACCCTCAGGGATTGTTTTAGGGTGTGACTTTCTCTAGTTGTGTCTGACTCTAATCCCTGTTCCTTCTGTTGCCTCAAGAAAAAAAGAAAACCCACAGACTCTTGGTACCAAGAGACTTCTGTGCTTGGAGATAATTTGATGAGTTCATAAGGGTTCTAATCTAGGGCAAGGGTCTCAGGTCCATGTGGTTTCTCTCCTGCAAAATCAAAAGGCTTTCAATACAGATTATTAATAAAATTCATGGTGATAACTACAAATTTACTAAGAACTGACATCCCCACCCACTCTCCCTTCCCAGGCAAATGAATTGCCTGGGGCTAACTAATCTTTGTTTGGTTTTTTTGTTTTTTAGTGAGGCAATTGGGGTTAAGTGACTTGCCCAGGGTCACACAGCCGTATTTGAACTCAGGTACTCCTGACTCCAGGGCCCGTGGCCATCTAGCAGCCCCAAATCTTTGTAAATTCCTGACTCTTGATCTACCTATGGACCTCCCCCACCTTCCCCCAAGCAAACTATCCTCTCTCTATGGTTCCCCACTTTACTCCCAGGACTTTGTGTTATTATGTAAAAGGGTCCACCTACATTAAGTAGTTTCTATTTAGAGTTAAATAGTGTCTATACTTAACTCAGAAACAGTACTATACTTTCTTTTATTAAAGGTTAGTTTACATTAAGTTCCCCTTTTGTTCTGTTACCCCATAAAAACCCTGTTCTCAGTTCCCATCTTTGGGTATTCCTAGCTTCTTGCTTTGCAATAGCATGAGATATAGTTCCTCTGCCCCCCTTAAAGACCTTATTTTCTCCTGTATTTATTGTTTCCTTAATTTACAGGTTAACAATGGAAACAATGAACATGAACTTGGACAGACTTCTAGAGATAATGGCAGACAGAAGATCCTGGCAGAAGATCCATGGACAGAAGTGTCCATGGGGTCACAAAGAGTGGGACATGACTGAAGGACTGAACAACAATAAAATTCATGAAGCTCTGAGCTCCCAGGCTATTCTTTTGAAAAGGGAGACTTCCCAGCAAGTGTAATTAATTATCCACAGCTTTCCCTTCCATTATCTCACCCTTTAGGGCAAAAGTACCAATTTAGGACATAATTAAAATGATCTTTAATTAGAAATTCATCATTAAAAATAAAAATAACCACTAAACAAAATTTAAAACAGCAAAGAAACAGCAATGTTGCCATTGCATGCAGCAAGATAACAGAAAAGAGAAAGAGAGTGGAATAAATTCACCATTATTCCAGTAATTTCCACAGATAGGCATTATATCTGATGGATTCTTAAAATAAGCAGAGGGGGCTGTTGGAGAAAAAGAAAAGGCTTCAGCCATTACTACGGTTATAGTCAGTCTCTTGAAACCAGTCCTATTTTTGGTAGCTGTTGCCACTGATCACTTTTTCCAATTCTCTATATAGAGATTTTAAAACTTCTACTTTATCTGAAATCTCTACTACCACCCCCTCTTCCAAACCTAATATAACTTCTCTTCCTTATTCCGTATACTTCCTTATACTAGCAGTTTTGCCACCTTTTCTAATTAATGTGTCTTTGTTGAAGCCAGGTTTTTATTTTTGGTCACATTTACCCTAATTACTTCTATGTGAGCATATGGGAGCAAAATCACTGTCTTTGCTTTCTACTGCCTTCCAAATTCCAAACTTTCCTTTTCTAAGTCTTATTTGGTTTTTAAGTTCTTCCAGTGCTGGAGTGAAAGCCTCAATGGAACCCATTATTTTCTTGGATAAGTGTTTTAGAATTTTCAATCAGCAAGGGATTGAAGCCCTAAGGTAGGATTTTTTTTTTTATGAAGTAATTAAGCCAGGGTTGGGGGAGTCATATTTATCAAATAAATGATGTAATCCAGTCTAGAGTTCCAAAATTCCAAGTAAAGAAATTTCACTTTTTGGAAAAAAAATACCATGGGAAGAAATACTATTCTAAGGGTCTTTAGCAATTTCCCCCTCCCCCTCTCCTTCAAAAGGCAACTATTCCAAATCTTGCCAGATTGTTACAGTGTGACCATAGATTTAAGAGTTGGAAGAAAATTAAAATCACCTAGTCTTTGGGACAGAAGGATGGAATATTAAGCCTGGAGGCAGGAATCCTTGAGTTTAAATCCAGCCTCAGGCACTTATGAGCTGTGTCATCCTAGGCAAGTCACTAACTTCTGTTTACCTCTGCATGGGACAATTGCCTCAGTTTACCCAAATAATTCGAGAAGACCACCAAGTCAAGCAGAGACAGATTTATTTCATTCTCATGAGAATGGGTGACTCCATGCAAGGGACAAGGAGCTTGCTGACGAACTCATGAATTGGATTTTTATGGAAATTTGAGGGGGCAGTTCCCTTGTGCACAGGGTGAGCTCATAATCTAATATCCAATTCTGTCTCACCCAAATTCACATATTAGCTCATGATCAGGGTATGGAGGCATGCTCAGCTAGGTTCCAGAGCTAGGGGGAAGAGGAGGGGGAAAGGGTGAAACTATTCCACCCGTGTAAGGAGGGGGCAACGGGGAAGAAGGGAGAGAGGGTACCAGGAGCTGGTACCAGGAGCTAGGGCTTAGGAATGCAAGAAGAGAGGTAGTAACAGGGTGGGTCTGAGCTAACAGGTGACAGCTCTCCTGCTTGGCCACAGAACAAGGGGGGAAGAGGTGTGTTTTAGCAATGGGATGGAATATGGACAGAATCGTCTAACAATAACAGGGACTGGGGGCTGGGTGTTTTCCAGACCCCAGCCTCAGAGTCTGAACTGACTCAAGTCCACCATATCCCACCCACCTCCATTTTATCAACTGTAAAATGGGGATAATAATAGCACCTGCACTCCAAAATTTTTGTGAGGATCAAATAAGAATTCTTGTAAAGTGCTTAGCATAGTGCTATATATAAATGTTTATTCCCTTCTCCCTGTCCCAAAAGAAATTCTGAGACAAAGTTCAGAGCATGATCCATTTATTCACAAGGCTAACAATTACCAATCAATGGGGTCAATGGCCTCTCTCAGTGGCTAAAAACCTTGAGTGAGGACAGACAGGTTCTTTTGTAACAATTAGCAAGATGACATAGCAAACTCTCAAGCAACATACTTGTGTCTTCTTCTGATTGGCTATCCATGTCATAGTCAAGATTGAAAATACATCATTTGGCTTTCCCCTTCTGCAACCCCCTTAGACACAGCCAAGACATGTGATTCAAGTCTCAAGACAAAGGTTCTCAAGTGATAGGAGTTGTTGTTTATTCTTCATTTTGTAAGTCGACCAATGACATCACTGGGTGATTCCTTGACTCTTGTGCAATTTGAATTTAAGTGAAGTAAAATTGCACAAAGTTCTCAGCCTATTTCTCTCTCCCAGAATAATTGAAATCTGGTGACAAGACAAAAGTCAGGATGACTGGTGATGGCCTGGGATTTAGTGGATGACCTTGGCATGTTTGATGTCTGACCAAACTCTGAGTGCTCCACAACACCTGCTTCAGCTACCTTCATGGCCGTTGGAACAAATGGTTCTCATCCACCCATTCTACTGATGCTTGGGGTGGACAACCCCTTCACCAACAAGATGGTGGCCTGTTAGTTACCCTAAATCTGTTTTAGCCCATCTGCCAAGACAGTTTTACCAGGGTGTGGCCATTGTACTTGCTACAGCTTTTTGGAGCCACAGGTGAGAGTTGCATGAAAGTGAACACTAAACATGAGAGAGTAGCCCAGACAAGGGCTCTGGGCAAGCCCTGACAGGAAAGGTCCTGCTTGAACACCCATACATGCCACGTGATGGGAGTAGTATTCAGGCTACAGAGTTGCTACACTAGTTTAAATTGATGAGATTTGACCTTTTAGATTAATCAAGTTTCTCTGGAAAGTAGGTGATGGGTGGGGTTACAATTTTTTGTTGTAGTTGAGTCATTTCAGTCTTTTCCAACTCTCTGTAACCCCATCTGGGGTTTTCTTTGCAAAAATACTGGAGTGGTTTGTCAATTCCTTTTCTAGCTCATTTTACAGATGAGGAACTGAGGCAAATATAATTAGGTGATTTGCACAGGGTCACACAGCCAGTAAGTGTCTAAGGTTGGATATGAATTCAGTCCTCCTGACTCCAGGGGCTGCATTCTATCCACTGCCCTACCTAACTGCCTTAGGAATTGCAAAGGTAGAGGTAATTAGGTGACAAAAGCTTGTCCATTAGGCAAGTTTCTCCCAAATGTGGGTGATAGGTGAAGTTTACTTAGGGGAAATTTTTGTGAAAGGGAATATTAAATCTAGCTTGATTACATCTTTTAAAAAATGATAATAAACATTTTTATTTAAAGTTTTGAGTTTCAAATTCTATCCCTCCCTCCCTCCCCTCCACCCTCCCTAAGGCAGTAAGCAATCAGATATAGGTTACACATGTATAATTATATAAAACATTACCATATTAGTCATTTTGTATAAGAAAACTTGAATAAAAGAAAAAATGAAAGAAAGTGGAAATAGCATACTTCAGTTTACGTTCAATCAATATCAGTTCTTTCTTTGGAGGTGGATAGTATGCTTCATGATTAGTCCTTTGGGATCGTCTTGGATCATAGTATTGCTAAGAATAGTTGTCATTCATCAAGTTAAGTTCTTCCTCAAACAATATTGCTGTCACTGTGTACAACATTCTCTTGGTTCTGCTCACTTCACTATACATAAGTTCATACAAGTGTTTCCAGGCCTTTCTGAAATTTGTCATGCTTGTCATTTCTGATAGAGCAATAATATTCCAGTACAATGATGTATGATAGTTTGTTTAGCCATTCCCCAATTGGTGGGCATTCCTTTGATTTCCAATTCTTAGTTACCACAAAAAGAGTTGCTATTTTTGTACAAATAGGTCTTTTTCTCTTTTTCTGGATGTCTTTGGGATATAAACCTAGCAGTGGTATTGCTGGATCAAAGGTTATGCACAATTCTATAACTCTTTGGTCATAGTTCCAAATTGCTCTCCAGAATGGTTAGATCCGTTTACAACTCCACCAGCAGGGGATTAGCATCCCAGTTTTCCCATATCCCCTCCAACATCCAATATTTTCCTTTTCTGTTATATTTGCCACTGTGAAAGGTATGAGGTGATATTTTAGAGTTGTTTTAATTTGCATTTTTCTGATCAATAGTGATTTAGAACATTTTTTCATATGATTATAGGTACCTTTAATTTCTTTGTCTGAAAATTGCCTGTTCATATCCTTTGACCATTTATCAACTGGGGAATGACTTGTATCTTTATAAATTTGGCTTGGTTCTCTATATATTTGAGAAATGAGGCCTTTATCAGAGATACTTGTTGCAAAAATTCTTTCCCAGTGTTCTGCTTTCCTTACAATCTTGGTTGCATTGGTTTTGTTTGTGCAAAGGCTTTTTAATTTTACATAATCAAAATTATCTATTTTACATTTTGTATTGCTCTCTACATCTTCTTTGGTCTAAAATTCTTCCTCTGTCCATAAATCTGACTGATAAACTATTCCATGCTCTCTTAATTTGCTTATGGAACCACCCTTTATGTGTAAATCATCTATCCATTTTGACCTTGTTTTAGCATACAGTATGACATGTTGGTTTATACCTTGTTTCTGCCATTCTGTTTCCAGTTTTCTCAGCAGTTTTTGTCAAATAATGAGTTTTTATTCCAAAAGCTTAGATCTTTGGGTTTGTCATATAATAGATTACTGTAGTCATTTACAATAGCAAAATTTGTACCTATTCTATTCCACTGATATACCTCTCTATTTCTTAGCCAGTACCAGATTGTTTTGATAATTACCACTTTATAATATAGTTTGAGATCTGGTACTGCTAGGCCACCTTCTTTTGCATTTTTTTCTAGTTTGATTATATCTTAGAAAAATAGAATTCTAATCAATTTTCAATTTCATACCCCCTCATTTCACATATTGGAGCATCAAGGTGGCACAGTGGATAAAGTGTGGTGCTCTGCCTCCTTCAGGAAGACCAGAGTTTAAATCTGGCCTCTTACACTTCCTAGCTATGTCACCATGGGCAAGTCAATTAACCCTGTTTGCCTAAATTCCTCATCTGTAAAATGAGCTGGAGAAGGAAATGGTAAACAACTCTAGTATCTTTGCCAAGAAAACCCAAAATGGGGTCATGAAGAGTCAGATACAACAATCAGAACAACAAATTTTATATATGAGGAAATAGAGGGCCTTGCTTTACTACTTGCCCAAAGTCATAAGGTACTAAATGATAAAGATTCTCAAATCTTCACTAAAAATGCACCCATGGGGGTGGCTTAGTGGCACTGTGGATAAAGTGCTGTGCCTGGAGTCAGGAAGACCTGAGTTTAGATCTAACCTCAGATACTCACTATCTATCTATACCCCCTATGGCTGTATGACCATGGGCAAGTCACTTAACCTCTCTTAAAATTGGGGGGGAAAAAAGAATGTGACCCTGCATGTTGGAAGTCTTTCTCTGGTTCTGTTAATAACTCAGGGGTATCAGTGTGCAGCAGAAGGTGAATTGACCTACAGCAATACACTCAGATCTCTCCTGGAAATTTCCAGAGACTCCAGGGACATGACAATTAAGCATTCAAGTATGGTGGAGATGACTAACTTGTGGCTGCTTCTATCCATCTGCTGGCTCTGTGATAAAGGTACTCTGAAATGACAAATCAATCTCCTTGTTGGCTTCTGTGCCAGAAGAGTCAATGACTCAGGAGACCTTCTAAGAAGATAGTTTCCATGTCCATTTCCATTCCTTTGCTTTTATATGGCATATAGTGTGTTCTGTCTCTAGACTTCTCATGAGGGATATGGGGGAATGGACTGTGATATTTCCCCTTACCACATTGCAGTTCCCACATGGAGCATAAGTTCACTTGGATAAGTTTGCCTCTGGCCCTTTATTGTCTTCTCTGATTTGTGTTTCCTTTCCAGAGTAGGTAATTAAACATCATTCTCAAAGTAGACTTATTGGGGGGGGGGGACCCCGAGGCAGCAGCAACCTGTAAACTCAAGAGGTCTGGACGTACTGCATCTCACAGGCCAGATCTTACCAGTGGTCAGGGGAGAAATTCCCTAGCAACTACTCCAGTATTCTTGGAGTGAGATAATTACCAATCAATCAATCAATCAACAAGCACCTACTATGTGTTAGATCCTGGGCATACAAATACAGATAATGAAAAAATCCCTACTCACAAGGAGCATACATTCTAATTGGGGAGGGGAGGGGGAGAGAGAGAGAGAGAGAGAGAGAGAGAGAATTACTAAATAGATGTGAGGAAATGGGGATTGGTCTCCTATCAAGAATATTATAGTGCGAGAATCAGGGCTCTACCCCCTGCCAAGAAAGACATGAGGTGACCTTTCTAAGGTCAACCCAGCATCCGGAAGTCACGTCACAATTCATGAACCACCTTCAAGACATGTCAATCAATGGACTTGAATGCTATCAGCCAATTAACTTGGAGCTATGTTTGGGAACCGCCCATCTTCCTGTCCTGGAGGAAGCTTCCACTTGAACAGAAGGAGAAACACTCTCTTTGGTGGCTAGAACAAGCTTGTGGTGGCAGGAGAAGCAGGCCAGAGTAGACAGGTTTCCTATCTTTCTGAACTTAAAGTGTTCTCTCTTGGATAGCTAGGTGAAGGTGGCTTTCCCTCTCTCTTTGCTAACCCTCAATATACTTTAATAAATGCATAAAAGCCTAAACTGTTGCTGAATTTATCTGTAAATCTTAGCTAGTTCCCCGCCCCCCCCCCCATTTTGGGTGGGGGGAGGGGTGGGAAACAAGTACAGGCACATTAGATTTGTTTTTTATTTTTTGTTTTGTGAGGCAATGAGGGCTAAGTGACTTGCCCAGGGTCACACAACTATTAGGAATCATGAAGGTGAGTGTGTGTGTGTGTGTGTGTGTGTGTGTGTGTGCACTCGCTCTTGAGCTACTCTATGGACACATCCAACATCCTATTTATGCTCTGAGAATACACCATCTGTCACAATAAGTTCCTTCTCACATGATCCATCCATTCTTCAGGCATAGGACTCCAGTCAAACTTTGCTGAATCCACCTTTGAGTGGCAGGGTTCATTTGTCCTTCGTGATATCTTTCTTTAATCATCCACAAAGAAGACATGGATTTTAAGGGTGTTTAAATATTGAGCTCCAGATCACTTCCTGGAGTAACATGCCCATACCATAAATAGACTGGAGTTGGTCCCAATCACTCCCAGAAACTTCAAAGATGTTTTCCAGTTATGAATACACAGGGATCTGCGTTCACTTTCTCATAGACCCCTAGGATTTCTTTAAAGAACTCTTCAAAGGCTATGGAGGTATAAGTTATAAACGTCCTTCATAAAATGAATAGAAGGTAGCGTGGTGCATAAAGCACTGGCCCTGGATTCAGGAGGACCTGAGCTTAAATCCAACCTCAGACACTTGACACTAGCTGTGTGACCCTGGGCAAGTCACTTTACCCTCATTGCCCTGCCCCCCCCCCAAAAGAAGAAGAATGTAATTGTTACTTGAGAGCCACTATTCAACTATTTCAATTCCACAATTCTCCTTGTTCACTCTTTTTTTAAATTAAATTTCAAAATTTTCAATTAACAAAAATCAATTTTCTCTCGCCTTTATCCCCGCATTGGTTGTGTCCAGAAAAATATATGTCTTAATCTGCATCCTGAGTCCATCGACTTTTTGTTCTGTGATCTTCTCTGTCCATTGTTTGGTTATAAACTCATTTCCTATTCTTAGATCTGAAAGATGTTTTTCCCCTTGTTTCTCTAATTTGTTTATGATGTCACCCCTTACATCTTGTTCTTCACTATTGATAGCACAGGGTCAGTTAATCAGCTTGAATTTAATGTGTGCCAACCATTTTATTACATCCTAGAAATATGGAGGCAAAAAGGAAATTCCCTGCCCTCAAGGAGCATGTGTTCTACAGAGACAAAATAAAATGGATATAAATATGTAAAAAATACAGGTGGAGTTGGCCTTTTCATTTTACCTTCAGCCTCAAAAACCCAGATGTTATGGAGGTAGAAATGACAAGAGATGGCAATTAATTGGATATGTGGAGTGAAAGGGAGTGAAGAGTCTAAGATAATGATGAGACTGCAAGCCTTGAAGACCAGAAATAGGGGGAGAATGAAGAAAGATTAGTCATAAAAACCCAGAAAGGAATAAATATCTAGCAGGAAAGGGTAGTCAACTTTGTTAAATATCACAGAGAGGTCAAAAAAGAACAAAGATTTGGAAAAAGCCAGCAGGGTTACCAATGAAGACATTATTGGTAACTTCTGAAGTTGAGTCCAGGTGGAAAGCACCAAGGTCATTTGACCAGTATCTGTACTAGATGCTAAGTCTGCTCAATCAACTCTTTTCTTTCTACCCTAAAACTCCAAATCTACACAATTATCCCCCAACTAACCCCTAATTGCCATCATGATGGCACATTAAAAATGTGACAAATCTTGGGAGAACTGGCCTAGAAATATACAATCATACAATTTTGAGCATACAGAGCCATCTGGTGCTCAGTCCAATAAATGCACCTCAACAGAATCATATTACTCCCACAGTCAATGTGATCTACTGTGTCGTTTGAAATTAGAAGGGGGTGCCTGTCTCTTTTCTAGGTTTTAAGGAAATTTAGCAGGGGTTTCTAATATATTGCTATTTATAAATTAGATGCTTTAGCATTGATTTTGGGCCTTAAGCATTTATTAAGTCATATCAAATGTTAGTAAAGGGAGAGAGCACATGGCTCCAAAAGTTCAGAAGCTCTACATACCTAGAATGGAGAGTGAGAGACAGAGGCAGGGTGGGAGAGAGAAGAGAGTGACAACAGAGAGCAACGTCCCACTCCAAGGGTTTTTAATCCTCTCACAGGTAGAGGTGGGTCACTGCACATTGACATTCTGCTAAGGACAGTAACATTCAAGTTCATTGATGGGCATGACTTGAGGGTGGTGGGTTTAGGTGAGTTAACTTCCTTTAGGTAGTCAGGAAGACATGTATGAGGAATGTGTATTGAAGTAGGTATGATGCAAGTTGTAAGAAAATGAGTAGTTGTCTCCTCTCAATATGGATATAACAGTCAGTCATACTCCTCCTGACCTGTTTGTAGGACAAAGGTCTCAGATCCCCTCCTCCCCTTCAGGCTAGCAAGGTCACATGGTTCAAGGAGCCCTGGTCTCAATAAGGTCCACTCCAGAGTTGTGTCCACATAAGGAAGTATAAGGTCCACTCCTGAGTTATGCCCATACAAGGAAGAGGGGTGGGAATCTGATTAGCTAGTTTTTGTGGGTAGATTGTAACCCTTGAGTAATTGAACCAGTGATGAAAAAGGGGAGGGTCCATTCGCATTAGGGACTAGGGTATAAAACAGGGCCTGTGAGCCCTTTTTCTGGGCACCCACTAGCTGCACACTAGGGTGCCTCCTCATGAGAAGGAAATAAAGAACCTTTGCCACATTGCTGTTGAGTTCCTGAGAATTATTGAGATGGGGATGTTTTTTCCCTCACACAAGTCCTGGCCTTAGAAGTCCTTTGTCCTTTTGTGGAGTCTTCATGAAGTTCCTTTTGGGTGAGATTTTCTGCTGGGTTCTAAGGATTAGTGTCTATTTAAAGTCAATTGCAAGAATTCTCTTTGCTCTGAGATAGGTAATGTGAGAAATAGAACTTCAATACTCAGCATTGGCAATCTGTCAAAGACTTATTTATTGTCATTCTCATGAGATTGGGCTATTCCCTAATAGAACAGACAACAAAATGGAGGCTTGCAAGCCTTTTTATCTCTTAATGCAACTGGTCCCTCCCCTTCTTCCCCAATTACTCAAAGATTGCAATCCAGCCACCAAAAACTAGCATCAAAAACTAGCCAATTGGAACACAGTATTCCTTAGCCAATGGGGGAGGCAACACAGGGACAACCCTTCAACTCCTCCCCCACATAGACACAGCTCCAGAGCAGATCTAATTGTGACCAGCCTAGGGTTTCTCTGAATAATGTGATTTTCTTTGCTGGAGGTGGGGAGAAGTGGGGGGAAGGTGGGAAGAGAGGCAGACCTCTTCCAGACTGAGAGGAGCCCAACCTCATTTCCTCACAGGTAATGTTCCCCAAAGCTTCTTCCTCCCTTGAGCAGCTATCTATCTTTCTGTATCCATCTGTCTTTTTTTCCCCCATATTGATCCCAGGCAGGTGCCTCTCTGGTCCAAATTAGTTGTATTATCTCCTTTAGGCCCACTCTCTCCTACAACATGGTTGGGGAGAAGATAGAGACTGGAGTCTTCCAAGGTTTGACTGGCTTGCTGAACCAACTGCTCTTTTTACACAGAGCCTGAGAGATATAACTTCATCTTTTCAACCAATTACCAGGTGTTTCTTCTGTGGTATCATCTTTCATCCAAAGGGCAAAAATCCTATTGATTAAGGGCTTGTCCATTATGAAGAGGTTATAGGAAAAATTCTTAATAACTCGTTTTTTTGATTATTTGAGTAATTAATTGTGGTGGAAATAGAATCCTATCCTTTTACTAGAGGCAAGAGAGAGCCAATGAAAATTCATCAGCAGGGAAGTGTCCTGATCAGATTTATGCTTTAGAAATATCTATTTGATAGTTGTATGCAGGATAAATTAGACAGTAAAGAAACCTGAGGCTACCCTATCAATACTTCATTATCTGTATCTATATCCTATGACTACATTAACAGATTGGGGGAAGACACCAAATATCTTTCTCCCCTGCTTTATATATTATTTGACAAAATGCTAAATATAATATCCAAGCATTTTGCCAAAGTCACATGACTATCACTTAGTGAAACTTGGGTCTTCAGAAGTAGGCACAGTTTGGGGCTCAGAGTTAGTTTTAATTAGGTAGATCTATAAATACACATGTAAAAAGTATGCTCTAGGGGCAGCTAGGTGGTGCAATGGATAAAGCACCGGCCCTGGATTCAGGAGGACCTGAGTTCAAATCCAGTCTC